>NC_081410.1:301399118-301711618 GCF_030272615.1 Cryptomeria japonica | reverse complement strand
CTTCTAATTCAGGTACATGGATGGTTGATATAGTTGCATTCTCATTAGACCCACTCTCAGAATCTCCTTCTTCTCTTAGTTCCTAAAGCCTCTGCTTCCACTCTTCTAATTTTTGGTTTAATTCCTCTAAGAGTGCAACAACCTTATCTCTTTCCTTATTTCTAAATAAATCTTCAGCTTCCATGGGTATATGCAAATACTGTCCTAGATTCTAGCTCTTCCTACAGTGGTGGATATACCCCTTTGGATCATAATTTCTCTGATCCTGGTGTCCATACAAATTGTACTCCTCTACTGGCTTTTTTTTATCATCTCATAAGCCTTGGTAGATACAATGGTGAAGTCTCCAAAATCCAAAGTTCTAGGCATAAATACCTGCTTGTGTGCACCACCCAAATGCTTTGTATTTGACATACTAAGTTGCTTGACAATCTCTAAATAAGCAATCCTGTTAGGAACTAATGTAGGCAACATATATGGAAAACCCTCAAAACCATTAACCCTAAAAAAAGTGAAATTATGGCACACAAACTAGTCACCCCAGTTGTGACTGACCCTGGTATCCCCAAAAGCATGGGGTCTCAAGGATCTCCTAATCTCTAGTGAGATAGACTTGTTACAATCCACTCCAAACAATTTGTACAAAGTTTTAACAAAATACTTTTCAAACAACACATAGTGTGATTTGTCAAATCTCACGTCCTACAAGGATACCCATAATTGAATTAGTTGGTCCTATCCATCTTTGTTTCAGAAAGTTACCCTTAATTCCTCTAGCCACAGACCTTGCATCTGCCCATGAAACAAAACCATGTGCATTAGTAATGAATAAAATTTAAAAGTAGGGTTAGGCTTTGTTTGTAAACTCAAGAACCCTTCATGCAACTTCTCTGCCAAGTAAGTTTCATAATCAAATGGCCTTGGCTCATGCATTTGAATGCCTATAACCAACACCAATGGGCCTATCCTTGTAACATCAGGAACTTCTTCCCCGCAGACCTGGCCACATGCTTAGTATGTGTACTGCAAGTATTGTCTAAACAAAGTAATTTCAGAAGGAGGACTATCCTCCTCTATGAGTCATCCTTTCTCCTTCTTGTGAATCACTAACTTCCACACTGTGTGAGTGGTGTCTATTTGGGTATATTACCCTTCCAAGTCTGTAAAACATAGGGGCATGTAAGGCTCATAAGACATACCAAAAACCTCTTGAGTAGACCTGACATATATCCAAATGAATGGATCCCCATTGGGAAATTGAATACAGCATTTTTCTTTGTTGTATTTTCTAGTAAGCAATTCCAATAATCTGAGATTTAGGAAAACATTTGGGACCACCAATCTGCCCAAAAGTGTTGTCCAAGGGTTCGACAATGGCATCTCCTTGTTCTGCCTGAGGTAATGATATAGAAATAATTTGTGGCCCCTTATCATTGTCCAGATATCTCCAACCCTTTGTACTTGTCCTCCAATTGATCCTTGGGTAGAAAATAGGTTTTAGACCTCCTTGAATTAGCACCAGATGACTCCATTTGGTCAATCATGTCCTGGTTTATTTTTCACTTTTGCACACCCTCTATAGACTTCGTCTTTTTTTATTTAGAAGACTGTGTGTCTGAAATCTCTATGTCTTTCCTTTTCCCTTGTGAACCAGAAGCTTCCATGATTAAATGCTTGAACTTTCAAATTACCCGTGCTTCTTGTCTACAACTTCAATGTTGATGGTTGAAAACACCGTGACTAATTCTGGCACGAAAACTCTTTCTTTATGCTAGATATACAATGACTAGAGTCTGTAACAATCAAAAACTCATCATATTTTCTTCGTGCGGATCCAATCCACCCAATCGCGAGCATTAAATAATGACGGTCGTATCAAATATTCCAATGGCTAATTGGCATAACCCTACCCGATAATTCAATTACTTGGTGGCACCCTCATTTTGTGTTCCTTCAATTACCTTTTTGTCTTTCTGATCGGTATAGGTCACTTTGATCAGTCCATTGGATCTTTCCCCAGCTGTTTCGCATTCTTCCTTGAGGCTTGGCTTATCCCGATGGATGAAACTTTCCTTTCTATTAGTCAGCTTTGCTTTATGTTAGATTAGGGTATGTTTCTCTGATGAAACCTCCTTCTGTTTATCCCTCAAGTCGCTCCATCGAGCTTTGGAATGAATCACTTAATACTTTATTCGATGGTCCCATGACATCTAACTTTCATTTTGATCATTGTAACTTTCCCTGATTGCTTCATCGGACGTTGGCATAGCATATTTTCCTTTCTTTTGATGGTTATAGCTCCCTCGATAGATCCGTCCTTTGTGGCATTCTGCCCTTCGAGCCTTGGCACAACTTTGAAAATTCTTTTCGATAATGTATGCTATCCCAATGAGTCTTCTTGCACCTTACTCTCCTTATCTAGTTGCTTCAGTCTATCGACGTAATCACTTCATTTGTGATGAGCTCATCTTCCTCATTGGGTATTGGGATAACTCAAAACACATCTCCCTGATGTTGTGTGTTATCCTGATGAGTCTTGCTCCTCTTCTTTCTTGGTACCACTTTATTAGAGAAAGTCTCTCTGATAGAGTCATCTTCTCCACTTAGTGCATCAGGTATCAAGGTAACATAAATTGGGACGTCTTGATAACCCGATGTTATCACTATGAATACATCACCCCATCGCTATGATAAAACTATATGCAAAAAGCATCCATATATAGTACCAAAATATTTTGTAAAAATATGTGCTAACAACACCTTCCCAAGGATGGATAGAAATCTCTCTAACCCTTACTATGAGGATCCAGTTAAAGCCAAAGTAAGACAAGATCAAATCCATGCAAATTTTGAGAGGGTTAGAATCTAAAGAGAGAATGAGGAGATATGTTGAGTAGATAGAAAATGCCCAAGTTGAGATTAAGTAGAGTATGCCTAATCATGAAGTAGTGAGTGAAACTCCTATATCCATGAGATATCCTCCACTCCAAACCCAATTTCAGGCCCAGTTTACTGATGCAAATGTGTGTTCTACCTCTGAAAACCCATTTGATGAGTCAATAGAATATTTACAAAGACAAGTTGACCAAATGAAAGCAGATAGAATAAGATTCATACAGGAAAGAGAAATGATAGCCCAAGAAATTATCAATCTAGCTTCTTGCTTGACCTTGCTTGCCCCCCTGTGATGGGTTAGTGTGGAAATATGATAGGCCAGATGCTTGATTCATCTATAGTTGATAGTTTCAGATCCTTTATCTCATTTGTTCCTGTGTCATGTATATTAATTGCTAGTAGTTCATCTCTCCCTGTGAGCACGAGTGCTAGTACTAAGAGCACTATTACAAATATTGCAGTATTGCAATTTGCAGGCCATACCCAAGTTAACATAAACACTCAGACAAGTGCTTCAAATGCTGCCACAAGTTCTAAACCTATGTATTTTCCTTGGACCACTAGAATGCCTAGAATTTCTTCTATTTCCACAAATGTGAATCAATCCATGCTAGTACTCAGTATGGCAGTACTAGTCAAGTGGGCACAAGCCAACAACAAAATCAGTATCAACAATAGTTTGTTGTTTTGAACCAACTCAATATGTCAGGGCCTAGAAACAACACTTATCATCCTTAGTTCCCTTTTCCTCCACTACATGGGCCTTTTCCTCAATATCCTCCCCTACCATTGCATCCACAAAATAACCAAATGGAATGAAATAAGGCCTAACAATAGTACCTTCAATTTTTCCAATATCAACAATGAATGGTAGGCTAGGCCCAATATCAAAATTAACAACACAATCAACAATAATAAATCTCTAATCGAGGGAATGTGCAACAACATCAAGATCATCATTAGTTTGCTAGGAGACCTATGCAGTTAGACGAATATAGGCAAGTTGAGTTCACAAGGATCATAGGTTTTCCTAATGTTGTTAATAATGAAGTAAGAAATGCACTACCTAAGTTCTTAGGCAATGATGCAATAACTGGTGAAGATCATATTAGAGATTTTCATAATGTAATGGATAATTTTGAGGTAGAGCATGAGGATGTGTTCATGAAGTTGTTCATGCAATCTCTTATTGATGATGCTAGGGAATGGTATAAGGGTTTGCCTAATTTATCCATTAGATATTTTCAATATTTTAAGAGGATGTTTAGGGATCAATATGGTGATCATTCAAACCCTAAGTTTTCCTTGAGTGAGTTAACTAGTATAAAAAAGGGGCATAATGAAGAAGTGTCATGCTTTAGTAATAGGTTTATTAAATTGCTCAACAAGATACCTCCTCATTTGAAGCCTACTAATCATATACGTCTCATTTACTATTTTGATGCATTTGACCCAAAGATTGGCTATAAGCTAAGGTCAAATAAATCTCCAACTTTGGGTACATCGTTTAAAGTTGCACATACTATAGAGAATAATAGGAAAGCTTCTGGTAAGGTAGCTAGAAGGGATAATTTTAGAATCTTAGAAAAACCCAGAGGACATCATAGCAAGCAACCCAAAGGGGAGGACAAAATAAATAAGGCCATGAGTGCCATCAATGATTTAAATTACAAGATTGCAAAAAAGGGGAAGGGCTTATCCCATGATAGGCCTAACTATTAGAGGCATGACATGCCAAAACTTCATGACATGCCATGTAACACAACTTGGAAGGATGGTAGACTAGTGAATAATTAGAAAAGGCCAACAAACAATAAAGAGACTCCTGATCCTTTAAAGAAGACAAAAGTGCATTTTGTGGAAGAAAATCCTTGGTGTATTGTATGCAATTTTTCAAATTCTCAGATAGAGTATGCCATTGCCAGAGCAATGGATGAGGATGAGGTTTATGCTAGCAGTAGGGAGGATGGTTTTGAGTCTAGCCACATGGTTAACATGTTATCATTTTATAGTGTTGATGTAGGGTATGCCTCTTCTAAAGAAAATGGATCAAAAATTGATGTTGACAACCAAAGGAAATGGAGCAAGGGAGAGCATCAAGAGGTTTTTTCTAATAATGAGGACTTTGAAAATTTCAAGGTAAATGTTGCTTCTTCTGATCAATCTATGAATGTAAATCTATGAAGGCTGAGTAAAGAAGAGACTAAAGAACTTACTGTGACTGCAATAGCTTAAGTAAAGAGTGATTACAACTTGAGATCCAAAGATGTTGCACTTAACTTGGGAAAGCCAAGAGGATTGTTTATAAAAGAAAAGCAGACGGATCCAAAGGTTTAGCCTCCAAAACAAAAAGATGATGACAAGAGTAAAATACCTAAAGCATAGATTGTGCAATGCTATATCCCCAAACGTCATCCTAAGGGGAAGAAGATTGAAAAGGATGCTACTGTCATTAATTCCTTCTGTTATGGATGAAAATGAGATGCAACCAAGAGAGGTGACTCACAAAGATGCTATCTCAGGTATTTGTAAGTCATCTAATTTTGATATGATTCAAACACTATCTCAAATAAAAGTATATGTTCTCCTACTTAAAATGATGAGGATAGATGAGCATAGAGATTGTAGATGTATAAAAATGATCACTTTCCTAAGTGAATATTTAATATTCATTTTAACCTCATTCCTCTATTTAATTAAATTCTTCACATTCCTCTATTTAATTAAATAAATTACTTAATTTATTTAATTAAGTTCACCTAAGCCTTTCATAACCCTTAATGAAATTAATCACTTTCTTTAATTAATTCCCCTTTCTCCCTTTTTAATTAAATTTACACTTAATTAAATTGATCCTTGCGAGTAAATAAATCTAATTTATTTTTTTAAATCCCCCAATTGTATTTATGCAAGTTGCATCTATTTTTGTTGAAATAAAGTAATTTATTTTAATTAAAATTCCCCTCCATCCACTTGCATTTTCCTACATCTGCCACTTGTCTCTCTAAACCCCCTTCTAGATTCTTCTAATCACTTCTAAATTAGCCTAATCCATCTCCTAAATATTGTCACATTCCTAAGCAAAGGGAAGTCACTTCTCAAACCCTCAAAGTCTTTGAAAACCATTAAAGGCTTTATTTCTTCAACAAGTTAACCTTTAAAGTCAACCTTTAATGGTTAACTCAACCTTCTTACATGATTAGAGGCTTTCTCTCTAACCCAACCTTCATCTAACCCAAGGGTCTTATCAAGCATTCATTGCTTTGACCATGGTTATCCTTTTAACCCTTGCACAAGAGTTTATCCTTTGGGTAAAAGCTTTATCCAATGGATAACCTCAACCTAACCTTAACCCTTACCTCCTAAGGTGACCATCATGTCTTTTCAAGCATTTAATGCTTCTTACATATCCTCTCAAGAAGTCTTTTGTTGATAATTGTCACCATTTCATTGGTGAGAATTGTAAACATGGATTGATAACATTCAATTCTGGCCCTTGTTAAGAATATCCAATCTTGACCATCCATTGCCCTATTTTTCCTATAAATAGAGCTCCCATTCTCTCATTTTAAAGAATCCAAGTCTTTAGTATCAAACGTATAGACATTTCACTAAGTATATACAAGTTTTATGCATCTAATCTATAATCATTTTGAAATCAAGCATTTAGCCTCTCTTTTAATAGAAATCATCTCAATAAGCATTTTAAGAAGCATTTCCATTATCATAGTACTCTCATATTAGACTAGTATATCATGTTAGGATAGACTTTTACTAATCTTTTATCTTATCATCATATCCATGGTAGTTTAAATCATATTAGATTTAATATCATGCATAACTAGGAATGCATTCATATTAAGTTGATCAAGCATCCCTCATTCTTGGAGTTGTCATTCCTGAAGTCACTTTGCTCAGTGATATGAGAGGAAAGGAATTGAATTGAGGGATCCTATGAGATAGAGAACAATGGAATGTCCCTTGGGGAGTTGAGCTATTCAATATAGTTCTATAACTTGCACCAAGATTCCCATTAGTGTGTGGACCCTTTTTGAAACCAAATTTTCCGTTTCTTTGCACCACTTTTCCCGCACACATTTCTAGCGCCCACCATGGGGCATAACCCCATAAAACATATCATTTTTAATGCAGGTGTGATATTGCAGGTACATGAAAAATCTAAGTTAGCACTTTGGAGCCTTCTTTCAGCACTTAGAAACCTTCTTCTAGTGCATCTGGTTTATTGTTTAGTGCGTTAGACTCTATTATTAGTGCATTGAGCACATAGGTTAGCATATAATA
Source organism: Cryptomeria japonica (assembly GCF_030272615.1). Taxonomy (NCBI): domain Eukaryota; kingdom Viridiplantae; phylum Streptophyta; class Pinopsida; order Cupressales; family Cupressaceae; genus Cryptomeria; species Cryptomeria japonica. The sequence continues at coordinate 301,704,421 of NC_081410.1, read as the reverse complement.
CTCTAACTATCAACTATAAAATCATAGCGCATTAGAAAAATAGGCTAGCGCATCTGGTAATTAGTCAAGCACATAGGGATAATTCTAGTAGCGCTTCTGTTAATTTCTGTAGCGCATAGGTGCAACAGTTTAGCGTATAGATGTAACAGAGAAGAAAAAAATTGTAATCGAGGGAAGGTCATTTTAGGCTTGTATAAGCCCACATCAAAATTTGATTGCTAATGGATTTTTCATGCAGGTTCTAATCTTTTTGTGCAAGAATGACAAGAGTTAGTTTATAAGTTTTGTTTTTGCTTTCTTTCAAAAGAATTTAGTTAAAAAGAACTCATTCTCTCCTTTTTGTAAAAGTTAAAATAAACCTCATCATTTCATTTGGATGTTTAAAATGAATTGCAGACTTCTTTTTGGTGTTTAAAATAAACTTCATCTTTTCTTTATTGCAAGGTAAAAAGAACAACAAAATTCACATTTACCTTCTTGCAAGTTAAGGAAAACACTTCATTTTGGGGGCTCTAAAAAGAACAAGCAAATTTACTTTCAGCAAGGTTAAAATGAACTTCACCTTCCTTTGGTGCTTAAAAGGATCAATTTCATTTCAATGCAAAGGAAAAAGAACCTCATCTTCATTTTATGCAAAGAAAAGAGAGAAATATTTTCCCTATCGACTTTAATTTTCTTGACCAAATCATGATTTACTTTGTTGACCAGGCTTATTTTTTAAAGGTTTTGGAAATACACACTTTGCTATGAAAGGTTAAAAAGAGCACCATGCTTGTTGGAGCAACATCTCCAAATAGAAGTTAGCAAATCATTGACTTAAAGGTTAAAAAGAAGATTGTTTGCCTTGTCTCGAAAGTGGAAGGTATATGCTCTCCCCTTAACTGGGTGATCAAAAGGCCAAACCACTCATTCATGATTTCTTCATTTTAAGTACTTAAAACCTTTAGCAGGCCTGCCCTCCCGAGTTGCTCTTAGAGCACCATTTAAATATTCGGTGAGAGGGGAATGACCTAAGTGGGAAAAGAATTTATCGCCAAGTATTCCAACCCACTATAATCAAATGTGAAGGTTGACGAAAGTCCCTTCAATGGTTTTTCTTAGTGATTCACCTTCCCCCAATATCTTTAAGATATGTAAAGCATTTGTTCTAAAGGTTGAGAAGCTTCTCAAGGGATTTTATCACTGAAGACTGAATGAAAGCCTAATTAAAAACTTTAGAAATAAAAACTTTGAGCCGAGTCAGTATCCAAACATCTTCAATATCATAGTGCAAGGGTGGGGAAGAATCTGCCCCCAAGATAACTACTCAATTGTGAAGCAATTCACTTTGAGTTAATTTTTGGCAAAAAGCAAAAAAATGGGTGCCCCCTAGGGGGTGATACAACTATTTGAGATGATGCAGTAGCGATACTAGTGGGCTATGGTATCTAAACCTATGAAAACATTAGGGATTTGAACACATCCTCGCAGAACATACACTATCTGTTTAGCATAAGTGAAACTGGTTATATCTTTCATGCCGTGTTTTCAAGCTATTTTTCAGAAAAACATCCATCAAAGCAAAAAAGTGTTCAAATTTCTAAAAACAGCCAACAACAAAGCAATCTGGGTAGTTTAGTGCGTAGGAGCAACCTCCTAGCGAATCTTGACCATTCTATAGTGCATCCAAATCAGAACTTAATGCTTTCATCAGTCAAAATAGTGCATAAATAGTTATCATACTGGTTAACATTCTAGTAGCACTTTGTGAAACCATATTAGTGCTTTTGAGCATCAACATAGCACATAGGAGGCTTAACTTAGCACTCTCAGTCTAAACTACAACGCTTAATCGAGACATACTAGCGCATAATCTTTCCAGTCAGAAACAGTTTTGAAAACTTTGAGTTAGCCGTAACATAGGTAGCTTAGCGCATAGGGAATTTCCTGTAGTGCATCTAGATCATCAGATATCACATCAAGTGACTGTTTTAGTGCATGGTAAAAACATAGAAAAATAGAGATTAAACCAGGCATTTTTGGAAAATTTTATCATTAGTCCTAAACACCCTTTTTGGCCTTTTATCAAACGCACTAGTCAGAATCTGAACCAAGTCATCAGAGAAAACAACTCCAAAATCAAGCAAGCATCCTTAGAACAAATTTGTCAAATCTTAAACTAGCTTGAGATAAGACTTCATCTAGTAAAAATCAGGTAGTACCATCACATCGATCAAAAGGTCCACCATCTAAATGGATTCTATCAAAACAAACAAAATACTGAGTTTAATCCTTGAGTTGTCAAATAGAGTTTCCATATCGGGAGACTCTTATACATATCATTTGACACACTTTGTCATGGGGGCGAATCTAAACCTCTATTTGATGAAGTAAGCTTGAGTTTTTCAAACAAAGTATCCCAATCCAAACATCAAAGGAAACCATTGATCATTTGTGTATGACCTGTCCTCATATTTTGAGAACAAAAAGTCTTCATCACAAAACTGAGTTGAAGAAGAGACAACCTATTTCTAAAAAACTTGCCAAACGGAATAAGTTTCTCTATATCAATCGCCAACTTTTTAAATCACATTGTGCATTCTTGTATCATATGTGATTGTATCCTTAAGGAAAATCAAACAAGTTTGAAAAAGAACCCTTAAGAAGAAGAGCTTACATTCAAAAAGTGGCATTCAACCAGTGCTTAAATCATGGAGGAAAGATTAACCCCACTTTATTCCCATAGATCTGCATCACTTATAACATAGCTCAACCCAAACCACCAACCCTGGAGAGAGAAGAAGAAGATTTTATCCCCTTTGTCAAAGAAATATTTTACTAGATGCCCATTGTCACCCGTTCTCAAAGAAACAAGCAAAGTGAACCACAACCAGAGTCAAGTATGGGTCATAGATTATCCAACCCTTTCGATTATACTGATCTAGGAGATACAGAGATCATGGAGGAACTTCTCGAAGAATGTCAAGAAAACCCCTCATTCCAAAAGCTCATGGAAAGACTCATTGAAGCTAAGAAGGAAAAATATATGCTCATGCTAACTAGCAAAGGAGTTAGACTTCCTGAAGATTTTGATACTAAAAATTTAAGGAAGGTCGACAAACAAATTTTTAGGACAATGACTCAAAATTACGCCTATCAAGAACAATAGAGAGAAGAAGAAACACATGATCCTGAAATCATACCTAAACAACATAACATACCTAAACACAACCATGCCTGAACTAGGGATAATGAAAAGGAAGAAGCTTTCCCTCGATGTACAAATGCACCCATGGTCGCTCTTTCACAACAAATTCAAATGCTGCAAAGACAAATGCAGGACATCCAACAGGGTACCACAGTGCGATACTCCTTGGACAAAATTTGTCCTTACCCCTTTGACAGGAGATTAAACATGATACCTTTTCCCTCAAATTCAGATATACCAAATTATGACAAATATGATGGTAAAAGTGAACCCTATGGTCATGTTCGGGAATTTCATACCATAAGCCTAGAATTTGCTCATGATGACACTTAATTAATGAGGCTATTCCCAAGAAATTTTGGAGGGAAAAAATGGAGTGGTTGTCTAAACTTACACCTCCCATCAGGTCCTTTGATGACTTGGTAAACAAATTTATCATACAATATTCCTATAATATTCAACATGCGATCACCATGTTGGATGTATGTAATACCAAATAGAAAAAGCATGAAACATTCATGGTGTTTCTTCAACATTGGAGACATATAGTTTCAAGATATCCCTGAGATGTGCCTGAAAAGGAAAAGATGGAGATGTTTATCGACAATCTAAATAGTGAGATGAGTTACCAACTCAAGCTCCAGTGCATACCATCTTTTGCCAAGTTGATCAAAAATGGAATCCAAGTAGAGGAAGCCTGCATTAAGAAAGGAACATTGAAGTTATTTAAGGAAGGAACTAATTCATCCAACACTCACTTTAACAACCAAAACAACTACAACACTTTAGACAAATTCAGATTCTAGACCAGAAACAAAAATATTGTTAATGAGGGAGGAGTTGATGCAAATGATACAAAGTCCAAACAACCAATATTAGCTTTATCAGGTAATCCACAATCTCACAAGAATCAAAAAAGTGTTAACCAAGGCACTAACACTTATCCACAAAATACCAATCAGGGACCTTCAAATTTAAACACCAACAATAATACCCAAACCAACAACAATACCCAAGGCAACAACACTAATTGAGGGAATAATACAAATCAAAGAGGTAACACCAACACTTTCCCAAATAGACACATCTACACACCATTGGGGCAAACCTTGGAATCAGCATTCTAAGAACTCCTAGCAAACAAGATTATCACATTGCTAGCCATAAACAACTTTGAACCTCAGATCAAACCACCTTGGTGGAATGACTCGCATTTCTGTGATTTTTATTGAAACAAAGGACATCTCACAAATGATTGCATGAGGCTTAAAAACATTTTTTAAGATATGATTGATAGAGGTGATTTAATAGTTGATGGTCTCAAAACAAATGGTGATCATGACGCCTTTAAAATTCCTCTTCCAAATTACAACAAGGAAGGAGATTCATCATCAAATGATACACAGGGAGCTCACATAAATCATATGTACAACAACACCATCAATCACATATCAACAAATGACAACCAAATAAATGCCATAAAGATGAAGGACAAACAAGACCATACATCAATCAATGTGACAACCAGAGCTCAAAAATATGTCTTGAAAGGGCATACATCAACATTGAGCACTATCCCCAAGACTCAATATGATTTGGTTAATCAACTGCGGAGAACTCCTACTCAGATATCCATACTCGAGTTACTCAAACTCTCGCCGAAACATAAGGACATCTTAGAACAAGCACTAGTTGAAACAAACATGCCTAAAGATCTAGACACTGATAAATTTCAAGTCATGGTGGCTCATATGACAGGACCTCATAATCTCACCTTTTCTGAACATGATAATATCTCTTTGAGTTATCCACATGATACTCCCCTTCATATTGAAGTCTTAGTTTACAAACATCGAGTTAAAAGAGTATTAATAGAAGGAGGAGTTGGTCTCAATATATGTACCTTAAAACTTATCCATGCATTAGGCTTCTCTGAATAGCATATTGATCCACACAAAAAGATCACCATCAAGGCATATGACAATGAAGAAAGATTATCCAAAGGAATAGTGATACTACCTATTCAAGTAGGACTGATACAAAGGGACACTATGTGCCAAGTCTTAGACATAGACTTAACATATAATATTTTATTGGGTCATCCTTGGATACATGAAATGCAAGCAGTGCCTTCAACCTACCAGGAGTGTGTCAAATTCCCAAATAATGGATAGGAGATTTCCATCTCTGCTGATAATAATCCTAGTCAACATTGCAATGCTATGGGGGAAGCTCAAAATAACCTGGTTCCACACAATAGGGAAGCTCCAATTTCCTCAGCATTAGATCATCATCAAGAAAATATCAAATCTTTATCCATGGATTTCAAACAAAAGATGAAAATCAAAGAGAAAGGCATGGGAGAATACTCTTTTGAACCCATGTGTCTATCCAAATTGCCAGCATCACCAAAATCTCATGGGCAACATTCTACATCAACACATCAAGCAACACAGCCCATCACCAAGTTTGATGGTAAATTTATCCAATTGGGCACACTAGCACATGAATTAGAAGAGATAGATATCCTTAGTTGGCTATACAAGGATGAGGGAGAAGTAAAAGTTGCTTCTCTAGAGGTGGCCATACCAACACAACAATATGGAAAAGGATTTCTGATCATGCAACGGATGGGATTCAATGACAAAGGACCTATAGGCAAGTGTCAAGAAGGCATTACATAACCACTAGACTCTCCTTCACAATTTTCTCAAGACAAAAAAGGATTGGGATATGGACACAACATACCCCCAAGGAAAAAACAAAATAAGTATCAAAAACCTCAATGGAAAGCAAAGAATAAATACAACAAGGACTCATGGCAAGAGGCACCACACCAAGCAATAGAAACAACAAGGAAAGAGTGAGAACACCAGGAAAAAGAGAAACGACAAGAGGAACTGACCATTCAAAGGGAAGAAGCATCTTATGAGAAAGTGCATCATGTACATGAACCTATTCAAAACAAGGTAGAGTCACCTCCTAAAGAAATCACTATGACCAAAGGAGAAACAATGTATGAACAAATGCAAAGGGTACAAGCAAGCTCTGATTTGGAATCAGAAAAACTATAAGACTGGTATCAATTATTAGAGATCTCTTCTCACCCTACAATATACTTGTCAGCAACACTGAAAGAGTCTAGGATAGTACTTCTGAAATTGATTCTAATGACTATGAATGGGGTAGTTGTTCAAATATTACTGAGGATGTCCCCGAAGGTGCTATACATTCACACACACCCCTTTCTCAGGAGGGCCAAGGTATAGAGTCTAGCTTACTTGAATTTGGTCCACAACATATCTATGAAGCTAAGGAAAATGAGCAGCGACGCTACAAACAAGTCTACATAGAAGATGATACCATCGAAGACCTTGACAATATCATCAACCTAACCAACATCCCAGACAACCTTAATGATACCTCTATCATGACACTTATCATCGCCAACCTCGACCCACCAAATGACTCTCTACCACTCATATTTCCTGATTTGATAGACTAGGATGAACCTAAACACCATGATATGCCTATTTTCCCAGATGATGAATCCATTATCCATTACCTATGTACAGTCAATCCAGAAATAGGCTCTACCAATGAGCTAAATAATGATATCTACAATCAGGATGGTGCCAAGTCTCTTAGTCACAAAATGAAAGAAACAAAGGATCTATTGCTGAAAACTAGTCAATGGCAGCAGTAGATCACAAAACAGTTAAAATAAAGGATGCACCTAAGGGTGAAAACCTTTTCAAGGCACCTAAGGATTAGAGACTTGACACTCTTCCTAAACACTATCAGGAGCAATCAGCCATATTGATTGAGCCAACTCAATCAATAAATTACATTGGTATAGAAGCAACAGCTAAAAACTTACACCTAGCAAAATCACTGACAGAAGACGAAAAACCAGAGTTTATCAGATTCTTCACAGAAAAGCAAATCAATTTTGTTTGGTCCTATGCTAATATACCCAGAATTGATCCAAACTTAATGATGCATCATTTAACTATTGCTCTAGGAGCTAAACCGGTCAAACAGAAGTTAAGAAAGATGAATCTGCATGTAGCATTAATGGTCAAAGCTGAACTAAAGAAGTTATTAAACATTGGATTCATTTGACCTATAGACTATGCTGAATGGATTTCAAACATTGTACCAGTTTCAAAACCAGATTGAAGCATCATAATATGCACAAATTTTAGAGATGTCAACAAAGCCTGTCTAAAGGATGACTTTCGTTTTCCCAGCATTGACATAATTGTGGACCTCACAGTGGGCCATGCAATGCTATCATTAATGGATGGTTTCTCTAGCTATAATCAAATTGAGATAGCCCCAGAGGATCAAGATAAAACTGCATTCACCTATCCTTGGGGAACATATTGTTGGAACATCATGCCTTTTGGCTTGAAGAATGCTGGGGCAACTTATCAAAGAGCAATGATGACTATCTTTCATGATATGATGCATACCTTCATGGAGGACTATGTGGATGATTTACTGGCTAACTCATTCACCCGAGCAGAACATTTGGGCATATTAGATAAAATCTTTCAAAGATTGGAGCAATTTCAAGTCAGGATAAACCCTAAGAAGTGTGTCTTCAGGGTGACATCAGGTAAATTATTAGGCTACATTGTGTCAGCAAAGAGCATCGAAGTAGATCCAGCGAAGGTATAGGCCATCATGGAAATGCCACCTCCCATGAACATTAGTCAACTTAGATCTCTATAGGGATGACTGCAGTCAAACATGCGATTCATAGCCCAACTAGTAGATAAAAGTCTACCATTCAATCATCTTCTACATAAGAACATACCATTCAAATGGGAAGCCAAGTGTGCAGAATCTTTCTATCAAATCAAGCAATATGTAATGAATCCACCAGTTCAGAAGTATCCTTGGGGGCACTATTAACACAAGAAGATCAAGAAGGCAAGGAATGAACTATATATTACATTAGCCGAACATTAAATGGATATGAGCTAAATTACACATTCATTGAGAAGGCTTGTTTACCTGTGGTATTCGCTTATCAAAAGTTTTGCCATTACATGATAGCTCAAACAATCAAGTTAGTAGCAAAAATTGATCCTCTCAAGTATTTACTCAGCAAAGCAACTCTCATAGGATGACTGGCTAAATGGGCCATGATTCTCAGTGTGTTTGATATCCAATACATAGAGAATTGGTCTATCAAGGGACAAGTAATTATAGATAAATTAGCTGAAGAACCACTAAACCAATGAAGGTGGAATTTCCAAACATGGATGTCCTTACTGTTACACTCAAGCAATGGACCCTGTACTTTGACGATTCCTATACCCAACATGGCTCAGGTGCCAACATCTTCTTTGTTATCCCCGAAGGACACACCATTCCAAGATTGTATAGAATCATGTTTCCATGCACCAATAACATCATTGAGTATGAAGCCCTAGTCATAGGAATCAAAATGGTTGTGGAATGGAGAATCATGAAATTAAAAGTCTATGGAGATTCCCAACTGGTTATAAATCAAATCAACAATGAATATTAGACAAAGGATGACAAGCTACTACCATACAAAAGAATGGTGGATGACCTCAAATAGTACTTTGTATTTATCACCTTCGAGCAAATACTAAGGTTGGACAACAAAGCGGCCAATGCAATGGCCACTATCGCTTCACTGCTACAAATTCTAGAGCAACAGAGTCGTTATGAGTTCCTAGTAGAGCAACTTTTTTCCCCGACCTATGACAATTCTGCTTCCCACATCCTCTATGCCTTAACTAGTTTAGACTCTCCTCTATACAGGATAATCTATGAATATCTTAAAACCAATACCCTACCCATTGACCTATCTCGTAATAAAAAATGCAACTTTATCCGGCAAGCTATCCGTTATACCTTAACCACTGACACACTTTACTGTCGAGGTCTAGATGGTACTCTTCTTTGTTGCCTTGATCGTAATGAATTTGACTCTTCTTTACATGAGCTTCATGAGGGTATCTGTGGCACACATTCAAGTGGTCCTACTCTTTCTTAAAAACTTCTGAGAATGGGATATTACTAGCTGACAATGGAAAAATACTCTTATCAATTTGCAAATAAATATACTAAGCACCAAATTCATGGCAATCTTATCCATGCTCCAACACAAGAGTTGCAGCCATTTATGACATCTTGGCCTTTCTGTCAGTGGGGACTTGATTTAGTAGGGAAAATCCATCCTTCCTCTTCAAATGGACACAAGTTCATTATCACTACGACAGAGTATTTTACAAAATGGATTGAAGTAGTACCAATGACCATAGTAACTGGAAAGCAGATTGCCTCATTTATTCTCAATTATCTAATTTCCAGATACAACATTCCCAACTCCATCATCATAGACAACGGGCATCCCTTCAAAAATCAAGATGTGCAAGAACTATGTGAGCAATTCAAAATCCAACATCATTTCTCTATACCTTACTACCCACAAGGGAATGGTCAAGCAGAGGCATCAAATAAAATAATCTTTAAAATCCTAAAGAAAATAGTAAATGATGCAGGTAAGGATTGGCATGTACAACTCAATCTAGCACTCTGGGCATATAGGACTAGCATCCAGACACCTACAAGAGCTATGCCATATTCATTGGTGTATGGATCAGAAGCAATTTTACCTCTTGAGGTAGAAATTCCATCATGCAGAGTATCTTTAAAAGGCCTCATACCAGATGAGGAATATCGAGTAAACAAATTGCAAGAACTAGAGCTTCTAGATGAAAAATGACAACATGCAACACATGCCAGCAATGCATGTGTAGAAGCTACAACCATAAAATCATCCCTAGGATTTTTAAAGTCAGTGATATTGTACTCAAAGAAAATCCCAGAAATGAACAAGATCGAGAAAAGAAGGGGAAGTTTTAACCTAACTGGTTAGGTCCCTATGTTATCATATCAGCCTATGGATTAGGTGCCTATCAACTAACAACTTCATAAGGAGATGTTCTCGATGAACCAACCAACAATATCCATCTGAATAAATTCTACACTCAAGTGGTCTAATGCATGGAAAAAGTGCAAAATACAAAAAAATCAAAAAATTAGAAAAACAACAAAAAGGTGCAATAAAACCAAGTGGTGAAAACCTGGCAATAGGTGCTATTTGTGAGGGAACAACTTCTCTATCTACCATTACTCATATCTTTTGCATCCAAAGTCAAAGCTAATGGCCATCGTCCAACACTTTTTACACAGCATTATCCCGGACATACTTAGTGTAGTCACTGTCTTTGCTTATCTAAAGATCAGTTCATCATATCCCACCATGGCTTGGTAATCACTATGAATATCCACATCGATAGATATGTATAACTAGGGACAGAATTCCTCTGAATTCAAGCATCCCAACAATAAGAAAACAAGAATCACAAACAACATCTCATCAACTAAGAAAACAAGACACTGATCCCATTAACAACTTCAACACACACATGATGGATGATTTTCTGAATTATAATTTGTTTACATCTCACATGAATTTTTGACTATTTTACACTTCAAATTTTTTAATCATTGGATCTCCTGAATTTATCATGATGCAACAAGCTAGAGAAAGTCGCGGGAGAGTCTGATATTTTTTTTTTTTAGATTTTTGTCTGTGAGGTGATCACTTGTATAGTGCAAATCTATCTTGAGACATGATTGAAAACATATCATTTAAGACATTATTCCACTTTTCTCATACAAATAGTTAATTCTTGTCTATTTTACGCAAGCAACACTTAGGTCATCATGGTTCAACTATACCGTGGCGCTTGTGCCGTCTTGCAATATCAAAATCCATGTACATTTTACTCAGGTCATTATGGTTCAATTATACCATTATGCTTGTATAAACTTCCAACATATCAAAAGCTCAATGGTGAAAAACAAAAATAGAGAGAAAACACATGACTACACAAGAATGACAATGAGAAAATGAGGGTGATCATTTAGTTGCATATCATTTTACACTTGCATTTAGTTGCATACCATTTTACACTTTCATTTAGTTGCATATCATTATCATTATCATTATCATAAATCTCATTTTCAAGATACATCTCATCATTATCATTATCATACATCTCATTTTCAAAATACATCTCACATCATACAAAATCAAGATAACAAAGTGTCATCATATTTTCATCATTATAGCTCATACATCATAATCAAAATAAAAAGCATTACTATCTAAGAATTACATCATCATCATAAAAACATATATGAATGCATATCATAAATCATTATCCATAACACATCACATGAGAATCAAAGAAATCAATGCCATATATATATATATATATATATATATATATATATATCTCAAAATGGTCGAAATATACAAGAGGTATCATGTTTGTCAAAATACAACAAAATGATTAAAATAGAATAGAGACAAGTCTCTCAGGTATGACTATCTCCTGAGGCTGATGGTCTCGCAGCAGATGTCCCAGCTCCTGGATCTCCCCTAGGTGGATCACAATGAGAAGGCCCCATAACACCTCTGCTCTTTATCCTTGTCTGACTCCAAGAAGATCAATAGGCTACATAGCTAGGAGCTCTCTACTCTCTAGGGACTAGATCCTCATATAACCGCCTATAGTACTCAGCCGCCATGACCATGTACCGTATCTCTCTCAGTGTGTCTCGCATTGAGGCACCACCTGTCGCTCTCTGCAATCTCCTTTGCCCAACCTTGATGCTCTTTTTTTGTATCCCGCTCTGTCTTATCTGTGTAATTTGGCATTGTTGTGCTAGCACCTGTACCTGTAGTTGTTGCACGGTGACCTGTAGGGATCTAATCCGAGAGTCTTGTCGATGGGTGTGGTGCAGGAGCACCTAGTTTTAAGTCCAGTTTCTTCATTTTTTGTGTGTTTGTTCATAGAATGGTTTGGAGTGGCTAATAAGAGTCTTATCTTAGGTCTTAATATGTGTTTTTTAATGCTTTGGTAGGTTGAAAGTCCTTAAGACAATGCATTTGCTCAATTTTGGCTTATAAGCCCTTGTAAGCCTAAAATGGCAAAATCTTGCATTTTGATTAAAAAATGCCTTGAATAGCCTTGTTTTGAATTGGTACATGTTAATGTAATGGTATTTAGTCATGTTAGATGGTTTTGAGGAGAAAACAAAGCATGTAAGGCAAAAATGCACTTTTTGGCAAAAGTTGTCAAAGTTGCTTGACAATTTTTTGCAATGTTGAGCAACTTTTTGCATTTTTCAGCAAAGGGTTGGTTAGGAAACTGATGGAGACTTAGTTAGGAAAAAAATGGCATATAAATCCTTGAGAATGAATGAAATGAGGCTGTTGAACGCCTGGAGTTGATTGGACTACAATTTAAGACCATTTTTAAAGTTTTACCTTGCATTTTTCAAGAATTAGAGCAGCAATCCATGCTTAATGGATTGATTACATTGTTGTACTTTTTTTTTTGTTTTTTATATGTTATTCTAGTTCTTAGGAAGAAATTTTGTTAGTTTATTTGTAGGTTTGAATTGAGTTTTCAATTTTGCAAGCTCTTGGCCTGAGTAAGGGTTTGAGAGGCCCAAACATGGTTCTAGCTTGAAGTCCTTTGAGTTCTTCTCAATATCCCTTGGGACTTGAGCCATGGAACCTTTGTATAGTGTATATAGCTTTTATTTTCCTTTGGAGTTCATTCAAAGTCCAATGAGCATCATTTCCTAGGCAAGCTCAGTTATAGCCCGGTTAGGAAATGAATGAGATTATGCAAGTGTTTGCAAGAATGAGAAGGGTTGGAGTTGCAGAGAGTTTGGGATGAACAAGTGATGTGCGGTAGAGCATATGTGTGAATTTGGAAGTGTGGTAGATCAAGGAAGACACTAACCCTTTGAAAAAGACCAAAACAAGCCTAAAACCACCTAAAACAAGCATTTCTTGGGTTTTGTACCTGTACGTTCAGATTGAGATTCTTTAATTCATAACTTGGAAAGTACTTCCAAAAGGGTATCTTGATAAGAAAAGGGTTTGTGTGGGTCTTTGGATAAATTGTGAGAAAATCCACAAAAACTGGTTTGGTAGGGCTAATTGGGGCTCTAGGGTTACTAGGCCTAGAAAATAGGGAAAGGAAGGAGTGATGGGGAAAAGAATCAAACCCTTAGTCAAAACCAATTGGTTATCCTTGAAAAACATCACAAAAACCTACTTCAACCTCTGCAAGCATTTGTTAGGAGTTTGAGAGAGTAAGGTTGGATTTACTCTTGTGAATCTCAACCATGCCTGAGCAACCAGTGAGCACATCTTGATTGGGAGCACCCTTAAAGAGTTGTGGTGTCTAAATTGACTTTGAGACCAAATTAAAAATGAAGGGAGCCCACTAGGACAACACCTAATTACCCTTAGGTAAGGAATTAAATCTCTTTGAGGATACCTCCCCATCATAGTGGTATCAAAGCTTCCAAGATTTGGGAAGAAGCCAACATATGATAGACACTGAATTAGTAGGAGAGAATAGTTTAAGGATGGTGATCAATACAAAGCTAGCAAAGAAGGTAGAAGACCAAGAAGAAGAAAATAGGCTCCTCAAAGAAAGATTGCTATAAATGGAGAGAAAACTAGATGCAGTTGAAGATAAAATTGAGAAAGTGACAATCAAGGTCAATGAAGTGAAGGTTAAAGAAGTTGTAGAAGAATATAGGAATCTTGAACCAGACCCTATTCTACTTGAAGAACCTTTCCTTAAAACCATTAAAGCCTTTGGAGGAAAATCCCTAGAAGGAGTGCCACTTTTTGTGAAAAAATGGAGCCTGAGGTGTTAGGTCCCAGAGACAACTGAGAGGGGGGGTGAATTAGTTGTCTAATACATTCAAACCAAAAACCATTTAACCAACTTAATGCTTAATACCGGCAAACCAATTAAGTATACCGATAGACAGTGTTAACAGTAAATTGCTATACCCGTAAAGATTAATGCATGAAACATAAACATAAAGTCATCCACAACACATAACACCAATATTTGTACGTGGAAACCTTGTAAGGGGAAAAACCACGGTGGGAAACCTTACCCACAATCAGATGATACTACTGTAGATAGTAAGTGTACATAAATGGGGTTTGCACATGCAAAAAGGCCAACATCCTAGAGCTCAATGCTCAATCACAAAATGGGAGTCACACTGACTACAATTGAATGGTTAAATCCAATAAGAATGTACTGCACAAAATAGCATCTTCATATGCTGGATTCAATACCGGTGGAATGTTGATATGCTTCTACAAAAACCTAGCTTCACCTTCAAATGATGTCTTCATGTATACCTCTGCTTAATCTCACATATACCTTCTCACAAACCTTTTTCACATTCCACATTCAATCTTACAAATAAGATCTTACATTTATACCATAACCTAAGACCAATTTTAGTAGGTCGGCTCTACAAGATATTACAAAAAAACATTTTACAAACAATATAATATTCGATGCAATAACCGATTGAACATGTCATCTTAATGCATTTACAATAATAATAAATCATCTCCAAAGCATGCCATGCTGATCTGGAAAAGATAAACCTGTCGGTGTAACCCTAGACCTATTTGCCAGTAAAAGCAAATATGCAAATATGAATATACCAATGATTAATTCTTCAAAACAAAGTGTCCACATGATTTTTTTGACATTACCAAGTGTCTTCCATATCATTCCAAGTGCCGGTGAATCATATACCAGTAGCTGTGTAATAGTTACTTGCTTGCCAGTGAATGTTGTTGGATCTCCAAAGTGCTAGTGCTCCAGTAGGTGTTGACATCAATGACAAAACCATACCAAAATACCAACATGAGGTAGTCCTGGAATGGATAGAGGGATTTTAGAATCACTTTGAATGCGATGGAATCAGTGAGGCACAAAAGGTGATAGTGGCCAAGTCTAGATTGAGAGGGGCAACATTGACTGGGTGGAAATTTATTCAAGAAGAGAGGCAAAAAGAGGGCAAGAACCCCATAGCTACTTGGAAGGGCATGTTAGCCAAGGTGAAAGAGGCATAGATCCCTAAAGATTATGAGATCCAGTTGCACAAGAGGAGACAAAATTTGAGGCAAAGAGACTTGGATGGGAGCAGCTATACTAAGGAATTTCAGAAGTTGTGTCTGAGGTCCAAGGTGGTAGAGGATGAGAACATCAAGGTAGACAGATACTTAAATGGCTTGAGATATAATATTCAAGAGGAATTAAGCTTGTTATGCCCTAAGACCATGCACAAGTGCTATCAGTTGGCACTAAGAGTGTAGGAAAAGAGTAGGAAGAAACAAGAACAAAGAAACAGAGGTAGAGGTAGGGGAAGAGATGGCAGAGGTCAGAGAGGTAATTTTGGTGGAAGAAGTGTAGACCAAATATCCCAAGGGGAATCCAAGTTGGTAGAGCAAAGTGGGGATTCCAATAGCAAGAGAAGCTATAGAGGAAGGGGATCTAGCAAATCTAGTAGAGGAAGGTCTAGTGGATCAGGAAGAGGGTCATATTTTGCCACCATGAAGTGCTACAACTACCATCAACTTGGACAGCTGACCTATAGATGCCCTAATAAGTCTTCTTCATCCCAAGGAGGTGAGAGGAGAGTAAATTATGCTCAAGAGGATGCAAAAAACATGAAAGCACTAGAAGTAAGTTTAGATTCAGAGGTTGGAGAGAACCTCATGATAAGGAGAGTCTTGATCAATGAACCGGTTAAGGAGGAATCTAGCCAAAGGAGATCCTTGTTCAAAATAAAATGCAAGATCATGGGAAAGGTATGTAGAGTTTTAGTCGATTTAGGATCCATAGACAACATAGTGTTAGAGGAAGTGGTGAGTAAGCTCAATTTGCCAAGAATACCACATCATGATCCCTATAGAGTTACATGGCTCAACAAGGGGCAGCATGTTCTTGTAAATGAACAAACTTGGGTTGAGTTCACCATTGGAGGTTACAAAGACAAAATCTTGTGTGATATCTTTCCCATGGATGCTTGCCACCTACTCCTAGGTAGGCCATGGTAGTTTGACAGAAAGGCAATTCATCATGGAGAGAAGAATGCTTAAACCTTCTGAAAGGATGGAACCACCTACAAAATCCAGTCCATAGGAGACCAAGTAGAGGGTAGATCCAAAGGTCCTAATGTGTTGTTGGTTGGTGAGAAAGAGTTCATCAACACACTCAAGGAGGGAGAAGGAGTGGGGTTTGCCATTATTGTGAAGCCAAAAGAGGACAACAAGGAGAAGAAGGTGAGAATTCCTAAAGAAGTGTAACAGGTTCTAGATCAGTTTGAGGACATCATTAGTGATGGAACACCAGCTACATTGCCTTCTCAATGTGTCATAAGTCATCAAATTGACTTTATACCCAAAGCTTCTTTACCCAATAAGGCAGCTTATAAAATGACACCAGATTAGAACAAGGAGATAGCCAAGCAAATACAAGAACTCCTAGATAATGGATTAATCAGGAACAGCATCAACCCATGTGCAGTAGCCACTATTTTGGCTCCAAAGAAGGGAGGTACTTGGAGACTTTGCACTGACTCTAGAGCCATAAACTGAATTACTATCAGATATAGATTTCCCATCCCAATAATTGAAGACTTGATGGATTGTTTGGGAGGTGTTGAATATTTCACCAAGATAGATCTCAAGAGTGGTTACCACCAAATCAGAATAAAGGAGGGTGATGAATGGAAGACAACCTTCAAGACTACAGAAGGACTCTATGAATGGCTTGTTATGTCATTTGGACTCACAAATGCCCCTAGCACATTCATGAGACTTATGAATGAAGTACTCAAGGACTACATCAGTAAATTTGTTGTTGTTTACTTAGATGACATCTTAATTTTTAGCAAATTTAAAGATGAGCATCTTAAGCATATAGAAATTGTCTTGAGTAAACTATGTGATGAACAACTAACCATCAATTTGGAGAAATGTGAGTTTATGAAATAGGAATTGGTGTATCTTGGGTTTGTAGTCTCAAGAGGTGATTTGAAGATGGATACCTCTAAGGTGGAAGCCATAATCAGTTGGCCCACACCTAGGATAGCAAGTGAAGTGAGAAGTTTCTATGGCTTGGCTTAGTTTTATAGAAAGTTCATCAAAGGGTTTAGTTAAATATGTGCACCCATGCTTGAGACAATTAAGGGAGGTGTGAGAACCAAGTTTGTATGGACAAAGAAAGAACAAAGAGGTTTCTATCTCTTGAAGAAAAAGGTGGCTACTCAACCAGTACTTATTCTACCAAGCTTTGACAAACTCTTCACAATTGAATGTGATGCAAGCAACATAGCGGTTGGAGCAGTTTTGAGTCAAGACAATAGACAGGTTGCCTTCTTCAGTGAGAAAATCAATGATGCAAAGAAAAGGTATTCCTCCTATGATTTTGAATTGTATGCACTTGTCCAATCACTTAGTAAATGGAGGCATTATTTTCTACCTAAGGAATTTGTGGTTTACACTGATAATCAAGCTCTTAGCTTTCTTAATTCTCAAGAAAAGTTAAACCATAGGCATATTAAATGGGTAGAGTATTTGTAGTCATATACCTTTACCATCAAGCACAAGAAATCACAATGTAATAAGGTAGTTGATGCATTGAGTAGGAGGTTACTAATAGTGGAAGAAGTGTAGCTCAAAAGTAGTGGATTGGATAGCTTCAAGAATTTCTATGAAGAAGATGAAGATTTTGCTGCTGCCTACAAGGTTTGCGAAGAGTTTGGAAACCATTTTCATAGTGAATATGCAGTTTACACCTTGCAAGATGGCCTTTTGTTCAAAGGAGGATAGTTATGTGTTCCTAAAGGGTCTATGAGAGAAAACTTGATGCAAGAGAAGCATAATGGATGCTTGAGTGGACATCTTGGTTTGAACAAGACTTTGGAACTTGTCCAAAGGTTCTACTTTTGGCCGAAGATGCAAAGAGATATCAGAAGATATGTAGAAAAATGTGTGGTTTACCAAAGAGATAAGGGTACATCTTCCAATGTTGGTCTTTATCAGCCTTTATCTATTCCCAATAGGCCATGGGAGTGTGTAAGTATGGACTTTGTGGTTGGTTTGCCAAAAACCAAATCAGGTTTGATAGCATCTATGTTGTGGTAGATAGGTTTAGTAAGATGGCTCATTTTATTCCATGCAAGGTCACTCATGATGCCAACCACATTTCTCACTTGTTTTTCAGAGAGGTTATTAGGATTCATGGTTCACCTATCAGCATTGTGTCAGATAGGGATGAAAATTTTATTGATCTGTGAAAGACTTTGTGGCAAAGATTAGGTACTAATTTGTCTTTCAGTTCAGCCTATCATCCCAAAACATATGGTCAAACTGAGGTGGTCAATAGAAAACTTGGGAATCTACTTAGATGCCTAACAAAAGAGTATGATCAAGCTTGGGATCAGATCATCCATGAAGCTGAGTTTGCCTACAATGATAGTGTGAATAGGTCCACCAGTAAAAGTCCTTTTGAGGTGGTGTATGACATTCATCCTAGAGGATTTTTGGAGCTCAGATGTGGGAAAGATGGGACAGCAGAGTGGACATGCTTTAGACATGGTCCAATCAATGCAAGAGGTTCATGAGCAGGTTAGGACAGCCCTATTAGACACTACTCAAAAGATCAAAGACAAAGTGGATGAGAAAAGAGAAGATATCCAATTTGTTGTTGGTGACATGGTGATGGTACATTTGAACAAAGAAAGACTTCAAAAAGGTGTCCCTAGTAAGCTTCAGATGAGGAGGATAGGTCCTTGCAAATTTTTGGCCAAGTATGGCACCAATGCATACAAGGTAGACTTACCCAGTGATATGGCTTTGTCACCCATTTTCAATGTGGAAGATTTGGTGCAGTATAAGGGCACACTTCCAGCAGAAGATAGCAGAGTTTCAGAGGTCTCTCAAGCACTTTCAGACCTTCCCTTATCAATTGCACCCATTCCCCAAGCCGAGAAGGTGTTAGATTCTTGAATTTTAAAGAAAAAAAAGGCATACCACCTACATGTAGCACTTGGTCAAGTGGAAGAACCTTCCAACATCAGAGGCTACTTGGATACTCAAGGTAGACTTCTCTAAGCATGGAGTTCCATTTTCTTTTCTGCCTCAAGGAGTCACTTGACTTCTTTTCTTTGGCAGAGTATGGTGCAAGAGCACCTAGTTTTGAGTCTAGTTTCTTCATTTTTGGTGTGTTTGTTAATAGGATGGTTTGGAGTGGTGAGTAAGAGTATTCTCTTAGGTCTTAATATATTTTTTTAATGCTTTGGTAGGTTGAAAGTCCTTAGGACAATGCATTTTCTCAATTTGGCTTATAAGCCCTTGTAAGCCTAAAATGGCAAAATCTTGCATTTTGATGAAAAATGCCTTGAATATCCTTGTTTGTCATTGGTAAATGTTAATGTAATGGTTTTTAGTCATCTTAGATGGTTTTGAGGAGAAAACAAAGCATGTAAGGCAAAAATGCACTTTTTGGCAAAAGTTGTCAAAGTTGCTTGACAACTTTTTGCAACGTTGAGCAACTTTTTGCATTTTTGAGCAAAGGGTTTGTTAGGAAACTGATGGAGAGATAGTTAGGATAAAAATGGCATATAAAATTGCTAAGAATTAATGTAATGAGGTTTGTGAACACTTGGAGTTGATTGGAGTATAATTTGAGACCATTTTTGAAGTTTTACCTTGGATTTTTCAAGAATTAGAGCAGCAATCCGTACTTAATGGATTGATTGCATTGTTGTACTTTTTTTGTTGTTTTTTATATGTTCTTGTAGTGCTCAAGAATAAATTTGGCTAGTTTATTTGTAGGTTTGAATTGAGTTTTCAATTTTGCAAGCTCTCAGCTTGAGTAAGGGTTTGAGAGGCCCAAACATGGTTCTAGCTTGAAGTCCTTTGAGTTCTTCTCAATAGCCCTTGGGACTCAAGACATGGAACCTTTGTATAGTGTATATATATTTTATTTTCCTTTGGAGGTCATTGAAAGTCCAATAAGCATCATTTCCTAGGCGAGCTCAGTCTTAGCCCGGTTAGGAAATGAATGAGATTATGTAAGTGTTTACAAGAATGAGTAGGGTTGGAGTTGCAGAGTATTTGGGATGAACAAGTGATGTGTGTTAGAGAATATGTGTGAATTTGGAGGTGTAGTAGATCAAGGAAGACACCTAACCCTTTGAAAAAGACCAAAACAAGCCTAAAATCACCTAAAACAAGCATTTCTTGGGTTTCATACCTGTACAGTCAGAATGAGATTCCTAAATTCATAAATTGAAAAGTAATTACAAAAGGGTATCCTGATCAGCAAAGGGTTTATGTGGGTCTTTCGATAAATTATGAGGAAATCCACAAAAACCAGATTGGTAGGGCTAATTGGGGCTCTAGGGTTACTAGGCCTAGAAAATAGGGAAAGGAAGAAGTGATGGGGAAAAGAATCAAACCCTTAGTCAAAACCAATTGGTTATCCTTGAAAAACATTACAACCACCAACTTCAACCACAAAAAGAATTTGTTAGGAGTTTGAGAGAGTAAGGTTGGATTAACTCTTGTGAATCTCAACCATGCCTGAGCAATCAATAAGCACATCTTGATTGGGAGCACTCTTAGAGAGTTGTGGTGTCTAAATTGAATTTGAGACCAAATTAACAATGAAAGGATCCCACTAGGACAACACCTAACTGCCCTTAGGTAAGGAATTAACTCTCTTTGAGGATACCTCCCCATCAGGGTTTGTACCCTAATCTAAATGGGTACCTGTATCATTGTCCCACCCATACCTGTTCCTATCCGAGGTGCCAATGGAGGAAGAAAATATGATCTCCTCCTCTGGGTAGGTCTCCTATCACCCTCTATATCCCCCATTGCTGCTAACACAACACCTACCCTACCTACACCACCAACACCAAGGAGAAATCCTCCTCCTCTCCCTCCATCCCCTCCTCCTCCTCTATCTCATCCTCTATCTCTCCCTCCATCACCCCCTCATCCTCTATCTCTCCCCAAACCTCCTCTAGCACCTCCATATCCGACTCCTCCTCCTCCTCCTCCATCACCTCCTCCATCATTGCCACCTCCCTCTCTGACCTCCTCTCCCTCCTCATCTCTTTGTTTAACTCCCCCTCGCCTCTCTGGCTGCTCATCCTCTTCATCATCAAAAGCAGGTAACATCTCTATTGGATCTGATATCTGTGCCACTGCATGTGCCACAAAGTAGGTTGAGAACTCCTCTATCATCCCCGCATCAACAACCCCAGCTCCGTAATCCCGGATCTAGCCTACCAACGTCATGTACTCCTCTACTGCCACTAGGCTATCCACTATGGGCCCCCACTCGGGCACATCCTATCTCTAGTAAGCATATAAACATGCTCCCTATGGTATCCCCTATTGTCTCCCATACTGCCACTACACATGGCTATGCAAAAATTACTCAATAATAAAGAGCGTCCATGTTAGATACTTGATTAGTCCCAAAGACACTAAGAGGGGGGGGGGGGGTGAATTAGTGTCTAACTGGTAACCAAAATATTTAAACTTGTTTGGAACTTTATAACCCAAATTAATATACTGGTAAACAAGTAATAATGCAATAAAGAGAAATAACAGTATAACCATCACTGAACACCATAACACAAATATTTTTGGCGAGGAAACCCGATAGGGGAAAAACCTCGATGGGATTTATGACCCACAATATTTACTCACTTGCTAATATAAATAAATATTACTTATACAATAGGGGCCTGCACATATAGGAAAGCCAATAGCCTAGAGCTCACTGCTCAATCACAAAAATGGAGTCCCACTGACTACACAATTGGATGATTAAATCCAATGACAATGTATTGCTCAAAATAGCATCTGCAATGCCAGATTTAGTACTGGTTTAAGATCTATCAAATATCTATGCCATAAACCTTTCTTCACACTTCTCTTCTCTTTATTTGCTCATAAAATAATTACATCATAATGCATATACAGTTATTCACTCTCATATACCACTTGCATTCATTACCTAATTATATTTCCTTACTTACAAAATGACCTATAAGATCTCATACATATATGAGTCTTTACAATACATCATGTCAGCTATACAAATAATTTTACAATACAAAACAATATAATTTTCATGTCAGCTAGGAGTGTCGGTAAGATCTTCTATCAGTGTAGACTAGATGCCAGTGTGAATAACCTTGTAGTGCCTGCCGGTGCTAGTAGATGATGTATGTTGCCAGTGTAACCTATGAACCATGTTACCAGTTGGTTGCCATCAATGACAACATCAACTATTCTCATCTAAGTGTATAATGCCAAAAATCTCCCCCTTTGGCATTGATGGCAACACTCACGAGAAAAATCCTAAAGATGATATCCAAAAATGAAGTCCCAAACTAATCCAAGAATAAGAGTGCTCCCCCTGAGCAAATGATCCCTTCTGTACATTTTTCTCCCATACTATTACTCTCCCTTTGACATCAATGACAAAGGATTTCAAAAAGAATCAAAGAGTTCAAAATTTACCTCAAAGCCCATAACCGCTTATGTACAATTTGAAAGATATCCACTAAAATCAGATTAAGACTTTGCATGAATTTTGTGTTGTCAGAAATAATGATTTCAGTTTGTTTGATCATCCCGATCAGATAATGCATTTGTTGCTCAGGTGATCTTTCTCTTTGAATGGTTTCTTTAGATAGCTCAATCTATTGTTTTAGAAGGTTTTCCAATCTAGGATCAATTTTATTTTTCAGCTCCTGACCCTTCATTCTTATCCTTGCTTTTTCCTTTTCTAATTTTTCAATCTTTTCTTCAAAAATTGTCATTTCTTGATCCAAAACTGAAGTAAGTTCCGAAGAACCTATCATGTTATCTTCTATATCATCAATCTCTTTTTGTGTTTTCTTTATCTCCTCATCAATATCCTCTGTTAGGTGGTGATGCTTGCATGCTTCCTTATACAATTATTTATATTCCAAAATGAATTAAGTACCAATAATAAAGAATCAATATGCTTTGTGCAGTCCTTAATAGTTTTATCAAAGAATTCACCTTTCTCCTTATTCACCCTTTCCTTAACAGTCTCTTCATTAATTTTATCTACAGTTAGAATATTTGAAGAAATGAATTTGGACAATGTGTCCAATTTACCTAAAGATCCAGAAATATGATCTATCTTGCAATTCGGTGCAATCATTTTCAAAATAGGTAATGTATCATCAATTGCCTTAAATGCTAAGGCATTGCATTCAATGATCTTCTTTATGGAATCTAAAAGTACATCTGTCACATTAGTAGGTCTGTAATCCATGGTGGAAGTGCTAGGTGGAGTGTGAGGTTCTACAGTTGGTTTCTTCTCATCTCTGGATTCCTTAACCACTTCTGCTATCTTGTTTCCATCTTTAATCTCTTCTTTATTCATTGTTTCTTCCTTACGCTCACTCTTTTTTTCAACTTTGTTCTCATCCTTACTGTCTACCTTGTTGAATGTTGGTTCAACTACACTCTATTCTTGTCCAGTTTTAGTTTGTGCTTCTACTTCTGCTTCTACCTGTTTCTCAATGTTAAGCTGAGTATCATCAGGGATGGTTTCAAGTTTCTTAACTTTAGCTATTTCCTCAATATTTTGCTGAGAGTCAACAATGTTTACCGATGACTCAGAGACCTCAACATTTGTAGCTTCAACTCTCTTTTCCTCTGCAGTTTCCTTATCCATGCCAATGTTAAAGTCATGTGTGTCCATATTCATGGTAAAAAGAATATCAGACTTCGAAAGTGTCATCTTGTGTCATTTCCTTTGCCTTCTCTTCCAGTTTCACTACCCCATTCTTGTCAGTGATTACATTCATGTACATGTTCATCAAATATTTGGATCCTAATCTTTCTATGTAACAATGTATGTATGCCCTAGGGTCTTTAGCAAACACGACTCCTTTCAGGATTCTAGAAAATTGTCCAATAGAGTCATCCATTTTTGCTATCTTAGGAATGACCTTGAAAATGGGTCTAGGTTGTTTTATGTTCTCTACAATGGTAGGGTTTGCTACAAATTCAGGAACAAAAGATGAAGATTCCATTGCAAAAGATAAATACTTTGTAATTGTGAAATCCTTGAATGCTTTGAAAAGACCTTTGCTGCTTCGCCTTTAGAATGCCTTTGCTCAATTTTGCTTTCTTCAAATGCTTGGATGCTTGGTGAATTGAAATGAGAGGTTACAATGCCTTTATAACCAAAAACTGACTTACAACTACAATAAATGCTTCTCCGGTGAAGTGAAAACTCCACATATCTATCAATAAAGAAGAAATATAATTTATTACCACCAACAGAGGGTAAATGCATGATTTTCAATTTGTTGCCTTACCCCTAAGGATTATTCCTTAGTTAGATGAAGAATCTCCTGTCGATGCAGGATTACCCTATTCTGCCGGTGTAGAGACAGATTCATCACTTCTCTGATCTCTCTTCCTAATCCATTGTTTAGAAAATTCTTGATTGATTTCAGTCACCTTTTCTTTGCCTTTTTTATTGGATCCTTTATTGTTTTCCAGTACAGTCTTACTTTTACAAAAATTTGCAATATGTCCAATCTTGTTACATGCATAACAAGTTACATTATTTCTTTGAATAGCCTTTCCATAACCTTGACCGGTTTGAGTTTTGCATTGATTAGATAAATGTCCAAATCTACCACAAACATAACATTATACATTCATTCTACAATTGTCTGAGTTATGACCATTTTTATTGCATTTGGAACATTGACCAGTGGGTAAGTTTGTATTCTGATTATTCCTAAATCTGCACTGATTCTCTCTATGACAAAATTTGTTGCCATTAAAACATTTCCCATTAAATTTATAAGCATTAGGTTGCCTTACCAATTTACTGTGATCATGATTATTTGTAGTCCCGTAACTTTCTCCATGTTCAAATCCAAGTCCAATTGTTTCTCCATCAGGTTTCTGACTTTTCAGCGTATCATCAAGATTATCTGAACTTTTCTTGAATTTGTCTTTGTATTCATTTGCAGTGACCAAATCACTTTCCAAAGTGCTAACTTGTCTCAAAAGTTCCTCTTTGTCATGTTGCATGTGAATTAAATCAATTTTAAGCATATCATTTTCATAACTAACGTAGCATCGTAAATTGTACGCACTTGCTAGAGTGGTACAATTTCACACCTAGTTTAGCACCCGCCTTGGCGCATTTTGTATTTTGCATTGCATTTCCCCTTTAGCACCTAATTAATTAAAATTAATTAGGTCTAAGGTCCTATTTTATCATCTCCTACATCATAAAGTTGGGCCCTTTCATTAAAGTGTGCCCTTTTCATTTTATTCCTCCAATACATCATTTAATCAAAAACCCTAATTAGGTCCTATTTTGAACTTGGGGGCTTGATTTCGGGGGTCAAAACATCTCAAAATCACCTGTAACTTCAGGATTCTCTCTAAAATCATCATATCTGACAGTCTTGAAAATTTGGTGAAAAGTTGTTGGGACCATGGCGCCCGGAGTGCAACACGGTCCCAGACATTTTTCCCGAAATTTTAGGAGCGCGATCCAATCATAAAATAAAGCTTAACCCCAAGAAATTGGTGGGAGATTCACTCTCTAGGTCGGCCAAAAGTTGGAATTAAGACCTAGGGTTTCATATATAAGAGCTCTCTTTCTTCATTTGAAAGGATCCAATTTTTTGTTTGGAGGGACCTTCTATGCAGCGAAAGAGCAGATCTTTGAGGACTTCAACAACATTCAACATCCTTCTATCAAGCATTTATCAATTTCATTCATCCATTTAGGGCTTGGAAGACATTGAAGAACAATAGGAGATTACCGACTAAAGATTGGCTTGTACTCCTCCCTTGAGGGTTGGGTATGATTTCATGTTGTTTTCATGTCTTTGCATAAGCTTCAACATATCCTTTATTCATGCTTTAGATCACTTTGCATCTTGATTTAGAGCATTTACATTATCATTTACAAGCAATTAGGGTTTACTTTCTAGGTTGCTCTAGTTTGCTTTCTTGCATTTAAGGACCTTGCACACACACTAGGTCTGCACACACAATACATTTTACAATACAACTTGGCTATTCGTGGAGGTGGAAATCACTGAAGCGGGGGTTTGACTAAGGCAAAACCCTATATAGCCGCCCACCACACCTTTTCAGATATAAGTGTAGGTTTCAGAATTCGGACGATGCCGTAAGTTACAGATCTGGAAGAAGCAGACGGAGATCGAAAAACACACCAAGTTTCAGAGCAAAAGACTAGGACAGGGGCGTGGAGCACCCTGGTCCTGCCAGGACAGGGGCGCTGGGTGCCCTGGTCCTCCTGACAGACAACATTTTCAGCATTTTTGACAGCTTTTTCCAAAGTGCAAAACAACAGTTTCTGGAGTAGTTTCAGGGGTAGAATCAGGACAGTGGCGCCCGCGCCCCCGTCCCGAACATTTTCAGTCAGATTTTAACTCCGGGTACGCATTTGCATTCTTGTCTTATCTTTGTATTTACGGCTTTCCATTGTTTAAGTTCAATTCTGCAATCTTGTCATTAGTTCATACTTGCACTTTGGGGTTAGGAATTGAACTTGCATCATTTTATCTTTCAATTTCAACAAAGGAATAGAAATCCTAATAGGTAGCCCGTGGCTCTCTCTTGCACAAAAAGAAGTATCCAATTGTGTGATACCTCTAGGCTCTTTCGTATTCCACAAATGTGTGATTGAAAGTGAGATTAGGGCATGTTTGCTTAGTGTCACTTTTTCCCCCACACATTTTGGTGAACCCAATGTGAACTCCAATCTTCTCTAATTCTGATTTATGTTTTCAAATTTGAGTGTTTTCAAATTCAAATTTGTATTTAAAAGTTTTAATTTCTTGCAAGATTCAAAAAAATTTAGAGGAAATTTTTGGTAAAACCCTAATTTTTTCAATTCAAAGTTGAACCTGTGGATAGCTTATTTGGGATCAATAATTTCAAATCTGATTTAGGAACTCATTTGAATCATAAATTTCATTTTCTAAATCTATATTTTAAGTGCTTGCATTGAACATTTCCTTCTATTTTGCATGTGTTATCATTTGAAAGAAGAAAATTGTTGTCATGATGCATTCATTTCATAGATGTGATAATGGGTTAGCTTCCCTTGTTTCAATTTTTCCTTCTCCTAAAGAACCTCCCCCTATCTATAACAACATTTTAGTGCCTAAAAGAGTTTCTACCAATCCCTTTGAGACTCTCCCATGCTCTAAGGATGAAGACTTTAAGAGTGATCTTGACAATTCTCCTAAAATGTGCCCTTCCTATTTAGCTATCCTAGAGGAGGAGAATGATATCATAAACACCTTTCTTAATGTTACTTTACCTTCCCTACATGATGCCTCTCTAAGTGAAAAGGTATTGATGGACATTGACTTATTTTCTCCTAAAGTTGGTCCTTCCAATGGGGGCATGTTAGTTCAACAAGAGGTTATGAACACTTCTTTCAAAGATCTCCTTCCTAAGCATGAATCTTTGGAGAAATATGTTCATGTTCCTCCTAAAAAACACTCCCTTCATGAGGATCCTTTTGTGCTAGAAGATGACATTATCCCTACATTTCCTAGTGATGGCATTTCCTTTTCCAACAAAATTCCCACTAGAGATGATGAATTAATGATAAATGCTTACCCTTCTCCTAAAGTTTGTCTTACCCATAAGCATCCCTTAGAGAAGGAAGATGAAATAATAAGCAATTTCCTTAAATCTCTCTCCCATAAAGATCATATTGAAAATATTTTGAGGAAAGAGGATGAGTTTAACACATCTATTGATGATCTCCCTCCTAAGTATGAGGAATTAATAAACAATGTTATCTCCTCTCCCAAAATTGACAATACTTCAAACATTCCTTTCAACAACTTCACCATTTGGGATGAACCATTAGAAGAAGGTGTAGATTATTCTCTACCCTGTGAGAGAACCCTAGCCAAAGGGGATGAAATCAAGATTGGAAACTCCCTTGATAGTTTCTCTCCTTCCTTGAATCTCAATTATTCTCCCTCTAAAAATAAAGCATCTCCCTCTCCTCAACTTGGTTCTACTCATAAGGAAACCCTAGTTCAAAGCAAGATGGTTAACATCTCTTTCAAAGATCTCTCTCTCAAAAGTGAGACTTTAGAGAGTAATGTTGATCCTTCTCCTAGAGAGTTTATTCCCCATGTAGATCCTTTGATGATAGAGGATGATATGACATTTCCTAGTATTACCCTTCCTACTAGAACATCAATGCCTATCCCTTGTCTCTCTCCTAAAATTGATCTAATCTGTGATAAGATTTTAGTGCAAGAGAAGACTATCAATAATTCTTCCAACACTTTTGTTCATTCCTCTAAACCATCCTCAATCAATTTGATACATGTGAATGAGACACCTAACAAACCTCTCTTCACTATCCAAGGTGCTTGTCCTTCTCAAAATTCTCAACCTTTAAATAAGCCTATCTTAGTGGTTCAAGGTGGTTATGCTAATGATTCTTTTTGCACTCCTAAGAAACCTATTATTACTATGCAAGGAGGTTATTCTACTAAGAGCCCTTATGAGTATGCTAAGCAATTGACTAGAGAGAGTTATCATGCGGCTGCCCATACCTATAGTACTAGAAACAATAGGCAACCTAATCCTCCTCCAGTTATCCCAACTTCACTTCCTCCTTCCCAACCTATTCTTCCTCAAGCTCTACGTATTTCACAAGTTCTTTGTAAGGAATATGATCTCATAGAACAACTTAAAGCTACCCCTGCTAAGATATCCCTTTGGGATTTGATCCAAACTTCTTCCACTCATCATGGAATGTTACAAGATGCCTTGAAAGATTTGAATGTGCCTCCACCTAATACATCTAGTAATATAGTGTCTTTGGTTAAATCTGTGATGAATCCTAAAGCTCAAATTGTGTTCACACAAGATGAGTTGCCTACTAGTGAAATTCAACATCAATATGATCCCTTGATGATTGTGGTTATCATAAATGACACTGCTATAAGACGAACACTAGTAGATAATGGCTCTGGCCTTAATGTGTGTAGCATTAATCTATTGCATAAGATGAATGTGGATACATCCCTTATTGAGCCTGACTCTCATCCCATTTGAGGCTTTGATAATGTGGCTAAGTCTTCATTAGGTATTATCACCTTACCCATCACAGTGGGACCTATTACTTTGCCTACTCCTATCCATGTTATGTCGGGAAATCTATCATACAACTTGTTATTAGGGAGACCTTGGATTCACAGTATGCAAGCTGTCCCCTCTACATTGCATAGACAAGTTAAATTCATTTATAACAATAAGACATATACCTTGATAGGTGATACTAATCTTCAGTCTTGTTTACAAACATCTACTTCCAAAGGGAGTTCTTCTAAACCTTCCTCTTCTAGTGATGACTCTTTAAACAAAATACCTATGGATGAATCATCACCCTCTGATAATCAAAATTCTTTGGATGAGCCTAAAGCTCCTGAAGAAGATCCTTCTCGACTTGAATCTACACATGAAAAGGCTTTTGATCCTGAGAAGGTTCTCGCAGAAGACGATTGGGGATCTCTTGATTTTAATCCCACCTTTTTAGGTGAGTATAGGGTTCCTCCTAAAGAGCTTAAAGTTAAAAAGAAGGAAGAAACTAGAGATCAATCAGTCTTACCTGAACCTATGAGCAATAATTTTGTGGCTACTTCTCAAACTTCTTCTCCTCACACCTCTAATTATGAAGAGTTTGATTCTTTGTCTTATGAAAAACCACCTTCTCTTCCTGAAATGGCTGATCGTTATGGTCGTGGTTTTCGCATTTTTGCTAAGCATGGGTATCATGGAAAAGGTTGTGGTGCTCATGAACAAGGGATAAAAGTTCCTCTAGAGACTAATTTTCACAATTATGCCTTTGGACTTGGCTATAATCCCTGCAAACGTACCAAAGCATCTAAAAGACCATCTCTCAATGTGAATGCTATATTTAGTAGTGATGATGCTCTCACTTCAACTAAATCATCCTCTACTTCTATCAACTCTCATTCCCCTCATAAGGAAATCTTGGTGATGAACAAATCTCTTTATGAATCCCCTCAAATTTCTAAATCCACTTATGAATCTTTATCTCCTACTCATCATAAAGTCCTTTCCTCTAGGGATAAGGCTCTAATAAATTACACTCATCCCTCTTCTAAGATTTCATGTGACTTTTCTTCTTCAATCTTTATCATTTTATACATGTTCTTGATCTCACTTATAGTTGAGCATTTAACATGTCATATTCAAATACCTCATTTAGTCTATCATGTCTTTAAATAACATTAATGGATATTATGTTGCTCATCATTATGTGACATTGGTAGCTCATTTACTGGGGGCTCATTGTCATTCATGATGGTACAATTTCAAGTGCAATCATATTTTTTGAAGCAACATAATAGCCTAATTTTCTTGTTCCTATGGGGACAAGAATGATTTCATACATCTCTTCTTTTGCTTATGTCCAAATCTCTCCCTAGAAGATTGTGTAAGTCCTTCTCATTGTCCTTATCCTTGGGAGGCAATGATCTTTGCTTATTTTTTATCTAAGGATCCACTTTTTTCCTATTTCGTGGATGGTGTGAACTTTATTACTTGATGTTATTCCTTGTATGCATTTGTTGTTGTTTGAGGTGTAAGTCCTTGACTACAACCTCTTTTGCACTTGGTAAAATACATCCATAACGAATTCACTCTCCTAATTGGGTTAAAAAGAGTGTCATCCTTCATTAAGAATCACTTTCACCTCGCAAAAGAAGGAAGTATTGCATTCTTATTCTCTTCTTTGTCTTATTCTAGAAGATGTTATATTTGTCTAAGACAATTCCTCTCGAGGATAGGTGTCTTTTGTACAAAGATCTCTTCTCCTCTAAGGATCTCCTTTACACATACTACAAGATATCCCTTTTCAACTATCTTATCCTTGCTTAAAGAGTGCAAAACCCTCTTGCTTGGATCTATGACATTGTTGCATTTTTGGGGTATCTTCTTTTATGATGAAGGTAGGTATCCTTGTTCTACTTTTCTTATGACATAAACATTACACTTTTTGAGCAATGGGTCATTCTCGGAACCAGAGCACAGACTCTTAGAGCGAGATGTCACTATACATATACAAGTTGTAGCATACCCAGGCATAGACTCCTATGGGGTGCTTCCAACCTCCCTTACACACACATGCACAAGGTTGAGTGGAACTAGCAGCATAAGGCTAGACTTTCTCACTCTCCTCCCTTACATGGATCACCTAGACAGACTCTAGGGGCTAGTTTTCCATGTCCTTTTCCCATGGATCACCTAGACAAGATCTAGGGGCGAGAAGTCCATGTTTTCTCTTTCACTATTCTTCTCATGGATCACCAATGTGTGTATTCATGCTTTTTCTTTCCTTTCTTTTCTTCTCTTTGCATTTTGTTTCCATTTACATCCTTCATCTTGTGTTAGAGAACTCCCAAATCCTCACACTCTTTGTTGTGTTGGATTTGAGATTTGGTCCTCTTTCTTACCAAATGATTCTCCATTAGTTTTTGATCTCATATCAAATCTTCTTGTGAGCATTTGTCATCAATATTCTTTAACAATTCGAAGTGGTAAACATGATACCCTGTTTCAACTCACTAAAATTAGCAAGCCGAAACAGGGGGGGGCATATAGCTACCATCGAATTTTCATCACCTTCCTTAGTAAGCATTAGGTGATTTTGTGATCTAACGTGTGTTTTGTAGGGTGCGGTTCCTAACTGTGTACTGCAGATACCGCTGGGGGCTTCATTCGATAGACTTATGGATATATCCTTTTTCAAATAATGTTTACTTTTCTGTACTTTAGCTTGCATATGCACGTAGTGTTCATATGACTGCTAAAGTGGGGGCTAAATGTAGCGTCGTAAATTGTACGCACTTGCTAGAGTGGTACAATTTCACACCTAGTTTAGCACCCGCCTTGGCGCATTTT
Source organism: Cryptomeria japonica (assembly GCF_030272615.1). NCBI lineage: Eukaryota > Viridiplantae > Streptophyta > Pinopsida > Cupressales > Cupressaceae > Cryptomeria > Cryptomeria japonica. The sequence continues at coordinate 301,672,229 of NC_081410.1, read as the reverse complement.
GTATTTTGCATTGCATTTCCCCTTTAGCACCTAATTAATTAAAATTAATTAGGTCTAAGGTCCTATTTTATCATCTCCTACATCATAAAGTTGGGCCCTTTCATTAAAGTGTGCCCTTTTCATTTTATTCCTCCAATACATCATTTAATCAAAAACCCTAATTAGGTCCTATTTTGAACTTGGGGGCTTGATTTCGGGGGTCAAAACATCTCAAAATCACCTGTAACTTCAGGATTCTCTCTAAAATCATCATATCTGACAGTCTTGAAAATTTGGTGAAAAGTTGTTGGGACCATGGCGCCCGGAGTGCAACACGGTCCCAGACATTTTTCCCGAAATTTTAGGAGCGCGATCCAATCATAAAATAAAGCTTAACCCCAAGAAATTGGCGGGAGATTCAATCTCTAGGTCGGCCAAAAGTTGGAATTAAGACCTAGGGTTTCATATATAAGAGCTCTCTTTCTTCATTTGAAAGGATCCAATTTTTTGTTTGGAGGGACCTTCTATGCAGCGAAAGAGCAGATCTTTGAGGACTTCAACAACATTCAACATCCTTCTATCAAGCATTTATCAATTTCATTCATCCATTTAGGGCTTGGAAGACATTGAAGAACAATAGGAGATTACCGACTAAAGATTGGCTTGTACTCCTCCCTTGAGGGTTGGGTATGATTTCATGTTGTTTTCATGTCTTTGCATAAGCTTCAACATATCCTTTATTCATGCTTTAGATCACTTTGCATCTTGATTTAGAGCATTTACATTATCATTTACAAGCAATTAGGGTTTACTTTCTAGGTTGCTCTAGTTTGCTTTCTTGCATTTAAGGACCTTGCACACACACTAGGTCTGCACACACAATACATTTTACAATACAACTTGGCTATTCGTGGAGGTGGAAATCACTGAAGCGGGGGTTTGACTAAGGCAAAACCCTATATAGCCGCCCACCACACCTTTTCAGATATAAGTGCAGGTTTCAGAATTCGGACGACGCTGTAAGTTACAGATCCGGAAGAAGCAGACGGAGACCGAACAACACACCAAGTTTCAGAGCAAAAGACCAGGACAGGGGCATGGAGCACCCTGGTCCTGCCAGGACGGGGGCGCTGGGTGCCCTGGTCCTCCTGATAGACAACATTTTCAGCATTTTTGACAGCTTTTTCCAAAGTGCAAAATAATAGTTTCTGGAGCAGTTTCAGGGGCAGAATCAGGATAGTGGCGCCCGCGCCCCCGTCCCGAACATTTTCAGTCAGATTTTAACTCCAGGTACGCATTTGCATTCTTGTCTTATCTTTGTATTTACAGCTTTCCATTGTTTAAGTTCAATTCTGGAATCTTGTCATTAGTTCATACTTGCACTTTGGGGTTAGGAATTGAACTTGCATCATTTTATCTTTCAATTTCAACAAAGGAATAGAAATCCTAATAGGTAGCCCGTGGCTCTCTCTTTCACAAAAAGAAGTAGCCAATTGTGTGATACCTCTAGGCTCTTTCGTATTCCACAAATGTGTGATTGAAAGTGAGATTAGGGCATGTTTGCTTAGTGTCACTTTTTCCCCCACACAACTAAGCCTTTGAGATTCATCTGATCTTTCATCAAGTCTTCATGCCAAATCTTCTTCATTCCTCTTTCTATCTTCAATATCCTTACATAGTTTCATGGTTAAATCTTGCATCTCATTTGTCATGTTACTATTCTCTTGTCTCAATTTCTTTGCAATATCTCTAAGAGTTTATTTTTATTCTTCATCTTGATTTTGCAATTGCACATGTAATTATTTTCTCTTATTCTTTGCTATAACTAGGTTATCTTGAAGTGCTTTGATAAATTCCTCAACAATTTTGAGTTCATCTTCCAATTTGATATTCTTCAACTTTTCTGCATCAAAATCTTCAAGAGCTCCTTCCACCTATTGTCTTAAACTTTCCATCGGTACCGATTTCATAATCTTCCTCAAGCTATTAGGCTTTTGCAAACACATGCAGGAAGGCCAACAACCTAGAGCTCACTGCTCAATCACAAAAATGGAGTCCCACTGACTACACAATTGGATGATTAAATCCAATGACAATGTATTGCTCAAAATAGCATCTACAATGTTGGATTCAGTATTGGTTTAAGCTCTGTTAGATAGTTCTACCATAAACCTTGCTTTGTTCTGATCTAGTCTTTATTCGCTCATAAAATAATTACATCATAATGCATATATAGTTATTCGCTCTCATATACCACTTGCATTCATTACCTAATTATATTTCCTTACTTACAAAATGACCTATAAGATCTCATACATATATGAGTCTTTACAATACATCATGTCGGCTATACACATAATATTACAATACAAAACAATATAATTTTCATCTCGGCTAGGAGTGTCGGTAAGATCTTCTGTCGATTTAGACTGGATGTCAGTATGAATAACCTTGCAGTGACTACTGATGCTTGTAGATGATGTCTGTTGCCGGTGTAACCTATGAACCATGTTACCAGTTGGTTGCCATCAATGACAACATCAACTATTCTCATCTGAGTGTATAATGCCAATAGTCCGCCTGATCAAATATCTAGACATATAAACATAGGGCATCTCTAGCCCATCCTCAGCCCACACCTCACAATCCATATACAGTCTCCAGATGACCGTATCAATATCATCCAATACTCTCCACCAGTGCTCTAGTTTGGCTAGCTTATGGTGGACAACTATACTTGTATACTCATATGCATATGCTCGCCCAACTAACCTATCCCTATCTACAAGTGGCCTTGCTACCGGAATATGCTCCCAGGCCCACACCTATAATAAGATCAACCCCGCTGACAAACTCATGTATCCTAGATACACTATCTGGTGTAGCTCCCTGTAAAGGTGCACTAACATACAGGACCCCCATGTAAACCTGTGTCCCTGTGTAACCATGTCCTCCAACACCAATCCCCATCCCACAACTAGTCCCTCTGACTTACGGTCGGGACACAAAAATCAACCAATGAAACTTGCTAGAAGAAAGGCTAGAGGAGAATAATCAAGATCCACAAACTCCTACCATGGGATCTCATATCCACAAATTTGATCATCCTAGAAGATGCAACAAAGAGCCTCTATCCCACCCTCCTTAGTCTTCTTATATGGCTACAACGCCCCCACAATCGGTATCCACAGAATGCGATAATAGTCCTCAGGTGTGACTATTATCTCGCGAGTAGCCAAATGGAAGGTGTTCGTTTCACTATGCCAGCTCTCTGCCAAAGCTGTCAACGAACCCTGGTTAATGATATACTGAGGCATGTCTAATAAAGAAGTCAAACTGCATCTCTCAATCACATCTCTATAGCCTGTGACAATTGTAGAATCAATGACCACGGTCATAGAAATCGCTCTCATGACTGAAGTACACCAAGCTGTGCCTGCAAAACAACAAATGTCCATCATCAGTTCCTACATCTATCCGATATATCCAATCAAAACAAAATCAACTTGAAACAATGAAGCATCAAATCAAACACCATATTGAAAATCCAAGATCCATATCAAAAATCAAAGGCCCATATCGAAAATCCAAGACCGATATCAAAAATCAAAGACCCATATTGAAAATCAAAGACCCATATCAAAAATCAAAGACCCAAATCAAAAATCAAAGACCCATATCGAAAATCAAAGACCCATAACACAAGCAATTCAAAATCCAAAATGCAAGCATAATATCAAGAAATCAAAAATCACAGACCCATAATGCAAGCAATTCAAAATCCATAACACAAGCATCACATCAGGAATCATATCGGAAATCAAGAATTGAAACTCATATCAGACATCAAATTCATCTTGCAAGGCAAAAATCAAAGATCCACATCAAATAGAAAATCAGGATCCTCATTCAAACAATCAATTAGCTTGGCACTTCATAATGAAAGCAATTTCAGTAGACTCTCAATCATCATATCAAGACTCAGTCATCATCACAATAGGCAAAACATTGGCTCAAAACCCATCCCAAAACACTTAGCAGGCACCTATCCACTCCTAAGCCATCTACCTCATCTATCCCCCCCATGACACATTCTTCCAAGTCTTTTCTACCCATTTTTCTTACCCACGCACCACAACATCCCTCCCATGCACTAAGTTGCTTGACATGCACTATCTTTCCTCACCTACACGCTATAATCTTTATTCTATGTGCTATCCTACACCTCCTGCACGCTTACCTGTAAACCCTATGTGCTAAAAGACTAAACGTGCTATCCTAAACCTACGACGTGCTATAAAATGCACTTAAGACGCTGACCTAGCTAGGATACCCTATGCGCTATGATGCTTATCGTATGCACTACCTTATACCGCCTACACGCTAAAACGACAAAGTTGAAAACAAAAAATGAAAAACGTGATCAAAATCGACAAAATTAATAAAAAACATGGCAAAATTTAGATGACTTATAGGTGGACCATATGCGGCGGGCCTCCAGTATTGACGAATGCACTCAAATCGGTGAGAAGCATAAGGAACCAACATTTTCATCAGAGCTAAGGTGTCACAATTGCAAAGAGAGAAATGTGCAAATGATAAGAATAGAATCACTTTTGACCTTTTTATAGGGTAAAAGTCAAAAAGGGTTAGTAGGTGGGGCATGTATTTTGCTCAATTTCTCACTTTTAACCTTATCAAACATCATTATTTGGGAGATGAATCAATTACACTGCATTCAACACAATCAAAATTTCAAAATGCAATTAATTCAAAAACGCTCATCAAATCAACAATATTTTCAAAATCTTTGATTCATCTCCCGAGGGGGCATCATCAATAATGTTAATCAAATATGGGGCATCATACCAACATTTCGACACAAACATCATATCCGGCAAAATTTTCCTTGAATTAACATGTGCACACACATCACTTCAAAGAGGGGCAAAATGTAGACGTATAAAAATGACCACTTTCCTAAGTGAATATTTAATATTCATTTTAACCTCATTCCTCTATTTAATTAAATTCTTCACATTCCTCTATTTAATTAAATGAATTAATTCATTTATTTAATTAAGTTCACCTAAGCCTTTCATAACCTTTAATTAAATAAATCACTTTATTTCATTAATTCCCCTTTCTCCCTTTTTAATTAAATTTACATTTAATTAAATTGATCCTTGCAAGTAAATCAATCTAATTTTATTTATTTAAATCCCCCACTTGTATTTATGCAAGTTGCATCTATTTTTGTTGAAATAAAGTAATTTATTTTAATTAAAATTCCCCTCCATCCACTTGCATTTTCCTACATCTCCCACTTGCCTCTCTAAACCCCCTTCTAGATTCTTCTAATCACTTCTAAATTATCCTAATCCATCTCCTAAATATTGTCACATTCCTAAGCAAAGGGAAGTCACTTCTCAAACCCTCAAAGTCTTTGAAAACCATTAAAGGCTTTATGTCTTCAGCAAGTTAACCTTTAAAGTCTTCCTAACCATTAATGGTTAACTCAACCTTCTTACATGATTAGAGACTTTCTCTCTAACTCAACCTTCATCTAACCCAAGGGTCTCATCAAGCATTCATTGCTTTTACCATGCTTATCCTTTTAACCCTTGCACATGAGTTTATCCTTTGGGTAAAAGCTTTATCCAATGGATAACCTCAATCTGACCTTTACCCTTACCTCCTAAGGTGACCATCACATCTTCTCAATCATTTAATGCTTCTTACATCTCCTCTCAAGTAGTCTTTTGTTGACAAATATTCACCATTTCATTGGTGAGAATTGTAAACATGGATTGATAACTTTCAATCCTGGCCCTTGTTAAGATTATCCAATCTTGACCATCCATTGCCCTATTTTTCCTATAAATAGAGCTCTCATTATCTCATTTTAAAGAATCCAAGTCTTTAGTATCAAACTTATAGACATTTTACTAAGTATATACAAGTTTCAAGCATCTAATCTATAATCATTTTTAAATCAAGCATTTAGCCTCTCTTTGAATAGAAATCACCTTAATAAGCATTTTAAGAAGCATTTCCATTATCGTAGCACTCTCATATTAGACTAGTATATCATGTTAGAATAGACTTTTACTAATCTTTTATCTTATCATCATATCCATGGTATTTTAAATCATATTAGATGAATGCATTCATATTAAGTTGATCAAGCATCACTCATTCTTGGAGTTGTCATTCCTGAAGTCACTTTGCTCAGTGATCTAATAGCAAAGGCATTGACTTGAGGGATCCTGTGAGATAAAGAACAATGGAATGTCCCTTGGGGAGTTGAGCTGTTCAATATAGTTCTATAATTTGCACCAAGAGTCCCATTGGTGTGTTTGGACCCTTTTTGAAACCAAATTTTTGATTTCTTTGCACCACTTTTCCCGCACACAGAGATAATGCATTTTTAATATCAAATGCTACACCCACGCCTCATGTTGCTAAGAAGAAGGGGACTATAGAAAATATAAATGTCCATGTCAACGAGGTTGAACAAGAGGTCATGCAAGTCCCAAAAGTATATTTAGGACACACCACAACTAAGTGCCCTTCACAAGTGGATCCTTTTTATCTGACATTACTAATCAACAATAGATTTATAGAAAAATGTATGATTGATTTTGGGGCTGCCATCAATGTTATTCCTTTAGGAGTAATAAAATAATTAGGGTTGATGATTGATAACAATTATGGGAGGTGTTATGCAATGGATAATAGGTCTATTCTAGTTATAGGAATCCTGAAAGACCTTGAGGTCAAATTGGAAAATTTACCCGAAGCTACTTGTAAACTTGATGTCACTATAGTAGATGTACCACCCACTTATGGTATGCTATTATCTAGACAATGGACAACAATAGTAGGTGGAAATGTGTAGCTAGATTTATCCTATGTAACTATCCTGGTGAATGGGATTGAGGTTAAATTGGAAAGAGAATCCAGAGTTGATACCATAGTTGAGGCTATTGATCCAAACAATATGATATTTTTTTTGTGACATAGACATGAGAAATTTCAAGGTAGATTCCTTCGAGCCTCAGCTCTGTAACACAGACCCCATTGACAGTGAGGTACAAAATGATTCTAGAATAATTTATGGCAGATGTTTTTTGATGGGGCATGTAGTAAGGAAGGATCTAGAGTAGGAGTGGTTTTTATTACTCCTAGTGGGAAAAATTTTAAGTACTCTTTCCACTTATTATTTGACTGCACTAATAACATTGTTGAGTATGAGGCACTGCTCCTAGGACTTAACCTTGCTACAAATCATGGCATAAAAATGTTGATTGTTTGGGGTGACTCAGAGTTGGTGGTGTCTTAGGTTAGGGAATAATATTCATCAAAAAACAAAAGGTTAAAATGGTATAAGTGTGCTATATGGGATTCAATTGAAATGTTTGATGCATTTTCAATTGGATGGGTTGAGAGGTCAAAGAATATTATGGATAACTTTATAGATAATTTTTCTTTGAAAAGTGATGAAATTACTTTAGTTGGAATTTCAAAGGTTGAAGTAAAGGTTAGGCCATCTATCCCTAACAACATTTGTAATTGGCAAGTTTTTGATGATGATAGTGATTTTTTATATTTTTTGCATTGCATAGATGAATATGAAGGTCAATAAATTGACTTAATGCTTTTGTTCAAACAATTGATGGAAAGCACACGATATTTGGAAATGAAAATGTACAATTAAAGAAAAATAAGATCCCAAAGGGTCTTGTGGCATTAGAGTTGGTATTTGATGGCAATGATAGTGGACCTGCAAAGATAGCCACATCTAGTGTGGATGAGTTGGAAGAGATAAATTTAGGGACTGATTCATAGCCCAAGAGGGTATACATTGGTAAAAGGATTAGTCCACAAATCAGGTCAATGCTCATAGATCTACTAAGGAAATACAAACATGTGTTTGCTTGGTCATATGATGACCTAAAAGCATATAGAGAAGGACTATATCAACATGAAATACCACTGGATCCTAACTCCAAGCCATTTAGGAAAAAGAAAGGGCCAATAAAACTAATGATCAGACCTAAAATGAAGGAAGAACTGATGAAACTCAGGGAAGGAGAAATCATAAAGCTTATAAGGAATTCCTCTTTGGTGTCTAATTTGGTTCGAGTATGGAAGAAAAATGGTGACATTAGATTATGTGTGGACTTCAAAAATGTAAATGTGTCATCATTAAAGGATAACTATCCCCTTCCAAACATGGAGGCAATGTTGCAAAAGGTTACATGTTGTGAGTTGCTATCTATGATGGATGGATTTTCATGGTATAATTAGGTGAAGGTAAAAGAAGTTGAACATTATAAGAATGCCTTCACAACTCCTTGGGGGACATATGTGTATGTGAGAATGCCTTTTGGTTTAAATAATGATGGAGCTACCTTTCAGAGAGCTATGGATATAGTTTTTTCAAACTTACAGATGTCATTATGTTTTTTTATCAAGATGACCTAAAACCATTCTCTAAGAGGGCAGAAGAGCATTGCCTGCATTTGGAAAAGGTATTCACCAGAGCCTTGGAATATAGGATTTCTCATAATCCTAAAAAAGTGTCAATTTGTTGTGACTGAGGGTAATCTGTTAGGTCATATTGTGTCCAAGGATGGGGTAAGAATAGACCCTAAGAGAGTGGCAGCAATTGACAAGATACCAATCCCCAAGACTGTGGCCATTCAATCTTTCTTTGGCCAAATAAACTTTGTCTATAGGTTCATATCCCATTTTGTTGAAATAGTGAAACCTATTTCTAAGATTCTAAAGAAAGGAGCTAAAATAGATTGGAAAAATGAATCCCTCAAAGCCTTTGCAGCCATCAAAAGAGCCATCAAACATGTCCCTATTTTAAAGGCACCTGATTTCAACAAACCCTTCCAGGTCTTTTCTTTTTCCTCATTCCACATCGTTGTTGTTGTCATGTTATAGAATAACGACGAGGGATATGAACAACCTATTACCTTCTACAGTAAATATTGACCTCATAGAGAAACAAGCTTATGATTTAGTCAAGGCTGTGAAAAACTTTAGACTTTACCTTGTAGGTGCCCAGGTCATAGCATATGTACCTAATGCAGCCATTAAGGACATTTTTTTCCAGAAAAAAACAATAGGTAGAAGATGTAGATGGATCAACAAGATCCAAGAATTTAATATTGACATCTAGATCACTAAGCTAGTCCGAATAATGGGCCTAGAAAAACTCATCACAGAAGAAAATTTGGATGTTATCTAGATAAATACTTTATCTACATCGGAGGACAACATATGCAGTTTAGAAAACACTTCATGGTATACCAACATCTTGTATTTTTTGAAGTAAATGAAGTGCCCTGATGAACTTATTGAGAATCAGAAGAGGACCCTGAAATTGCAGGCCCAAAGGTATGTTTTTATTTATGGGGATTTGTATTACAAAGACAGAGATGGTCTTTTGTTGTTATGCCTAGGTGAGCATCAAGCGAAGGTGATGCTTAAAGATATACATTTAGGGATCTATGGGGGGCATTATACAACAAATACTACCACTCACAAGGTGTTAAGGGATGGATACTTTTGGCCTACACTATTCAAGGATTCTCATGAATTTCTTAGGAAATGTTAACCTTGCCAGAAGTTTTTAGGAAAGTTGAAGTATTCAGAAGCTTTGCCTCTCCGGCCTATGTAAGTGGAGACCCCTTTTCATCAATGGGGTATTGATTTTTTTGGGGAAATGACTGAAAGGTCTAGTGGAGGACACAAATGGATTCTTGTAGCCACAGACTATTTCACAAAATGGATGGAATCCATCCCCACTAGGCATGCAACCAATAAGGTCATAGTTGATTTTTTGACAAGTAACATAATCACCAGGTTTGGATTTCTAGTCAGATTAATAATGGACAATGTAATGTGCTTCAGATCTGAGGAGTTTAGTGATTTCTACAGTACTTATGGCATCAATATTTCTTACTCATCCCCATAACACCCACTAGGAAATGGGTAAATTAAGTCCAAGAACAAGAGTCTATTAAAAATTATCAAGAGGACTCTTTTGAAGAATAAGAAAGCTTGGGATTCAAAGTTGAAGACTACATTATGGGCTAATAGAATCACTCTCAAGAAAGCTACTGGCAAGTCTCCATTTGAGTTAGTGTATGGGACACATATAAGACTGCCCATGAATAATCTCTTGCCTATGTACAATTTTATTTAAGAGAATGAATGGGATATACCTGAGCCAATGGAGGAAAGAATGGAGTAGTTTGTAGAGCTTGATGAGGTCCAAATGATGTACACAAAAGAAACATGAAGTTGCAACAACAAAGCAAGTATCTGTTTGATAAAAGAGATTAAGAAAGAAAATTTGAGGTAAATGATTTAGTTTTGGCGTGGAATGCAAGAGGCTAGGACAAAGGCAAACATGGAAAAATTGAGGCTCTATGGCTTGGCCCATATGTTGTTGCAGAGAAACATGGTGAGGATTCCTATTTCCTTGTAAATGTGAATTGTGAAGTGCAGGAACTGCCAGTGCATGGATAGTTTTTAAAACACTTCTTTCCTTGATCTCTTTCCATGCATAATGGGTTTTAGGGTTTATATATATGTAGGTTAGGGTTTTATATAAATATTCCTATGTTTTTTGAGTGATCTTCTCTCCCAGAGATTTGAATCCTTGCTTTGACCTGAAAGATCAAACGTCTCCAAATAGAGCCACTATTAGAAGTGCTAGAATTCGGATTTTAAGTGTGCCTTCCTTGTGTTTTAAAATCCTAGGGTTTAGGGTTTTAGAAGGGCTTTTACTGCTACTAAATTTTCCCTTCATTCTCATGGGCCATGTTATCTTTTTCAATTGACTTGCATTTTTTGATGTCCTTGTTCAGTCATGGTCGAGATGGTTCTTCATCATTGGTTTACTGGCCTAGCACGTTAGGTTCTTATATCGGGTTTGTAACCTAAAGTATTGGTCACTTAAAAGATTATATTTATTCCTCTGATAAATAAGTCTAAGTCTTAAATCCCCTAGGGAGGCCCCTTTTCATGACCACTTTACCCATCATTTGTCCCCACGTGCTCTAAATATTCACTTAAGTGTCGACCTTGGTATCATAGTTGCACGAGATAAGAAGATACAAAGGAAATGTGTGAGAGAAGCTTATCCCATGAGTATATTTGTGTAGGCCTTAGTTGCATGGGATAAGGATAGTCAAAGAATACTAAAGAAAAGCTTATCCTACAATATCTTCAGGATACCGATAAAGCACCATGGGATAAGAGCTGACTCAAAGGAACAAAGAAAGTGTTATTTCACTAGGTTTCCAAGATGCTAAAATAGTAGCGTTGGATAAGAAACGGTGAAAGAAGTAACAAGTGCAGAGTCTTATCTCATAGTTGTCTTCATTATGAAGATTGGTTGCATGTGATGAGAAATAACAAAGGATACCAAAGATATTCTTATCTTGCGAAGACTCCCGCCAGTTCAAAAAAAGTTACGAGATAAGGTTGCGAGCTAAGGAAAGGAAGATTTATTATCCTGTGTGCTCCCACAGGGATAAGAAATAGGTTGCAGGATAAGGAAGTACTAAGCTAAGGGCTTATCCTATGTGGGTAAACGGATAAAGGAAAAGCATTCTCAAGTAGCGAAGAGATGGAAGACTAAGGACACCATAGAATAAGGGACACCACAGAATAAGGGAATGACCTAAATGGCATACCTAAGGCCTTATCTTGTGAAGGAAAACTAGGATAGCTATTATGCCATGAGATAAGGAAACAAAGCAGATACAAAGAAATGTTAAAGTTATGAAAGATCCTCCGGGATAACTAAATGTGGATATTTCACCATGTCACTATTAAAAGGACGTCAAAAGATGACCTTGACTATTCATTTCTCGATCAACAGTTTAAATTCAAATCTGGCACCAATGACCAACTTTGTCTAGCACGAATGAATTAATGATGATGCCATAAAAGAGAAATTCAGTAGCATTCTTCCACACCTTGCATAGGAGAGAATTAAGATCATTTCCAAAGTGAATAATAAGAGTGAACTGTAGCTAACTAGTGCGCTCTCAAGCGAATTCGTCCAAGTAGAAACCAATAAGTAAATTATTTCCCCATCCTTCTGGGTTGCTAGGCTATTATAGTTGTGTGTAAGAAGATTCTTTCTGTGCATGTCCTAGAGTCAGTAGGTTTTTTGTTTGCACTTAATTTTCTAATTTTTCTTTTCTTTAAGTGTTAAAATGGCTTCCCCTGCTAGGGATTCCACTGTCCCCACTGCTAAGAATGCCCCCAAGACCACCTAGCTCTGCAACACCAGATATTACCCATGTTGTCCCTATTGATGTAATTGTGCCCATGCTAGCGATTGAGAATGCCCCTGCAGTTGAGCCGAACCCCAAAAATGTCCCACTAACATCCATGGAGGTCAAAGCTAGATCCCCTCCAAAGGAAAAGGCCACCAAAAGTAAGAAAAGAAAGACAATCCAAAATACTACCACTGTAGTTTCAGACAATGAGTCTTTTGATGAGCCTACCCTTGCTCCAAAAGCTAGAAAACCTACCCAAAATAGGAGGAGAGTTCCTCGAAAGACCTTTGTTGAGGCACCCTCTACTAAAGTCCCTGCTCTTGTAGAAAGTACCCCTGCTGCAACCAACCCTTCTGCCACAAAAACCCCAATTGCACAAGAGTTCAACCATCAAGAGAAAATCCCTCAAGAGAAACCCAAAAAAGTTGCTTCCACGAAGAAGCCTAATCCCAAAAAAGATAAGTGGCCCAAGAAACCCTCTAAGGGATAATCATCTACCCAAGTAGAGCCAACAATGGAGCCCATTACCCCTCTTGCTCCTGCCATGACCCCTAAGGAATTGCAACAAGAAGCCAAACAAAATTGGAGGATGTTGTACAAAGGCTAACAAGACAGACAAGGAGATTGTACCAATACCTTTTGGATTTGTTTGAGGGCTCAACAGTGCAAGACAATCTCAGGATTGTCTTCGATGATAAGGAGATAGGGTGCAGAGATGCCCACACAAAGGAGACAGGCTAGGATATTTTCTACTATATTTATGGTAACAAAGACAAGCCTCTCCCAGTGTCCAACCCTTGGACCTTGAATTTGGGGAAGTTGGTAGTACATAATGTGTTGTTTGAGCCTATATTGATAAGAGAGCTAGCCAAGGCATATGATTCATAAGGCCTAATAGTAAGGACTGCAAAGGATTATGTCTTGGTTGGTGTTTCTCACAATGTTATTGTTGAATATTTTGGCTTAGATGGGTCTTCCCTCAAAGACATCAACAATGGGAGAATTTGAAAAGGGATTATCAATATAAAAGGGATAGGTATAGGTAGGATCTTATTCCTCCCTTCATGAGAAATCTCTTCAAGAACTCATAGATCTATGTTTTTCCATCTGAGAAAGAGTGCTTTAGATTGGAATATTTTGAGCCCTATTTTAACAAAACATATTATGCCTTGGTCCAAATTCTTGGTGTAGATAGAGAGCTAACTCAAATTCCCATTGATTTCATGATGTTAGCAATAAATATCCAACACCCTTTAATAAATGAATTATATGATTTTGCAACCATCATTCAGGACAAGATTCATGAGTGGTTGATTAAAGAAGCTAATAAAAATGAGAAGCTAAAATTCAGGCTTTATTCTTTGTTGTGTCATTTAATTCTTTATCAGAACATGGATTAGTGGGACACTAAATTGAAGATAAGTGTCAATCACCCATACAGAGGTTTTGAGTGGCCAGTGCAAAGGTGGACCCAAGTTTGGGAAAAAGGGTCCAGATTTGGAGATTACTGTGTATTCTTTGATCATTTTGTTATGAATATTTTGTCAAGGCTACGAGCTAGGTTGCCAAGGCTTCCTGAGGGCATCATTAAAATTTTAAGGATAAGAAGTTGTAGGGATGAAGAGATAGTGTATCCAGAGGGGGGGTTTCACCCATAATTTTGGGGATTTCTTTTTCTATGGAAACTGCACAATTATTAGGGTATATGGGTGTGATCAAGCACCTCATTCTTTGCCACTTTTTGTCTCCCCGGGACTGGCATTTATTGAATTTATATGGAAAACGATGTGGATGGAGGAGTGGATAAAAAATAATAATTAAGGGAAGCTCCTCCCTAGGGTAACATTTTTTGAGGAATTCACTATAGGATGTGATGTCCTAGATAAGGTGCATAAATGATATAAGGTTAAACAAGCTGGAGGAAAAGGGTTTTTTCCACTATTTTGATGAAAGAGAAGATTTGATTAGAAATGCCTTCCCTACTAATGTGGAAAAAAGAAGAAAGAAATGGGAATTTATGAAGAAGTTGGAGAGGGAAAGGAAGGAAGAAGATCCCAATTTTGAGGGTTTTTTTACTCATTTTCATAATGATTTCATAAGGATGTCATTCATGGTCTAAATAGATGATGAGATCCTAAAAATGGAAATGGAAAGAAAAGAAGCCAAAGGAAAGGGGAAAAATTTTGAAGAGAGGCCTAATGAAATAACCCCTAAGGTTTGCAAAATGAAGGGAAGGATGGTCAAATTGAAGAGAAGCCTCTAGGGACCTCTCAACAAAGTACACAAAAGGAAGGGAAACCTACCACTGATCAAATCAAAAGAATTGAGAAATGAAAGGCAAATACATCTGACTTTGCTAATATTCAGGAGAATTTTGATGTTGGTGAGCCACCACCCTGTCCCTCATGAGACACATTCCAAGAGGATGAGGCTGCTCAACTCCTCAATGATAAAGATAGGGCAATCATCCCAAGTACAATCCATGTGGAGGAAGAATATGATGAGAGGATTGTTACTTCTAAAAATTTCATGTTAAATGACAATTTTGTGAAGACTCCTGAATTCAAATATTTTTGGCTTAGAGAAAAATTAAAAAACCTATCTGATGAAGAAATCAAAGATTTTGATAGAGATCATTTTAGGTGCACCTATGTAGAAGGAAGGGAAATTGTAACAAATAGTGGCATGCTTTTTTTACCCGACTAGGATTTTGAGAAAAATTTCTTATTAGATCAGATCATGCAGCAGAAAGATCCCAATTTTGCTAGAGAATTTGGAGAACATGGGCCAGTGGTTAGCATAAGTCTAAAGCCTTTTTTCTTTATGGGCTAAGGCCCCAAACATTTAAAAGCTAATGGTTTTGCAAGGTGTACAACATAAAATAGGGGACATAATAGTTAGGACATTGGAGGACACTACTGCATCTGAAGTTGTGGAAATAATGTGCCATGGAGTCCAATTTTCTCAAATAGTTGTGGAGGACCTCGAGAAAAAACTTGCTAGGCTTAAAGATATGCATGCAGCTCTTAATGCAAGCCATAACAAATTATTTATTAAAAATGTTCTGATTAATATGAAAAATAGGTTTTAAGGACCCAAAACCTTTAACATAGGAGCATAAGATAGTTAATCAAAAAGAATCTAGACCAGCTTTAAAACAACTTACAAAAAGACTAGAAAAAGGCCAGTAAATCGAACGGACAGCTAAAGAAAGGAACAACAAAGCAGAAAAACCAGAGAAAAGACAAAAAGACAAACAACAACTATAAAGACTAAAGAAGATCAGCTGCCTTATTGACCAACTGGTCATAGTTTTCCGCAGCAACTTTGAGTTCTTCCATATCCTTGTTTGGCTTCTTCTCCTTCTTTTTGCCTCTGGTCCTTGTTCTAGGTCCTTGCACTTCACTCATACCTTCAATGTAAGGTTCCAGCTCCAGGGAATCCTACTCATTCTCCTATTTGCTGATGAGAATTTTGGTATTATCAGTTGAGGCCTTTAGAATGCTATATCTTTGTTTAGCAATACTTTTGAGGCATTTTTCAATTTTGTTGAATTTGTTGTCAGTTTCTGCCATTCTCTGGTCTGTAGCATTGTCATTGGCTTTTATCTCTATCAGGGCCTTTTCAATTTTCTCAAACCTAGGGTTGAAGGAATCTCTGATCTCTTTGGCTTTGGCAATAGTTTTACTTAAATCCTCAACATATTCCACCATAGATTTGCCTTCACCAATAGTGATTGTCTCCAGAATTTGGACCCTATGGCTCAGCTTCTTATTATCCTCCATAGCTCTCTTGTAACTATTAATTAACCAATCAATGGTGTCCACAAAACATCTCAAACCCTTAGTCAGAGGATTTGAAGGGGGTTTTTTCTCACCAAGATTGTCTTGTTCATTTTTGGGGACATCACCACTATTGATCTTATCAACATTTCCATCAACCCTTTGATCAAAACCTTCCCCTATGATCTCCTCCTCCAATTTTTGGTCGATGTCAGGATCCTTTCTCTACACTTTATCCTTTGGCTCCTTATCATTATCTTCCTACCTCTTCTGTTTGTTCCTTATCTGAATGGAAGTTTTAGTTTTCTTTTTCCGAGGAGACTGGGGTTCATCCTTCTCAGAATCCTCAGAGACCTCCGAGGAGGAGGAGGAATAGATCTGGAAAACCTTTTCTTTAGTTTTTTTCTTACCCTTTGAGGAGGAGGGCTTGGTACTCACCTATTTTCTTTTCTTACCAATTTCAACTTCTGAGTCATCCAGACTCTCCTCTGACTCACTCATCGAATCACTTTCAGACTCCTCACCTATAGAAAAACTAGAATTCGACCCTTCCTCCTCAGACTTAGAGATAGAAGGATGGGGATGAGCAATTTGGTTAGCTTTTATATGGTCATAAATTAACACCATAGGACCTTGATGCATGGTTGTATCACCCTTAGGGTTATCTCTATGGGATTTAATGGTAGCATTCATTAAACACAACAAGAAATATGGAATATTAAGTTTTTCATCATACCCGAAATGATTAAGCAATACAAAACGATAGCCATACACTTTTGTGAGTCTTTCATCCGAGGTAATGTAATGCACAATAACAAACGAAACCTCCCTCCATGGCTTAACAAATGCCCTAGGTAGGTAGTAGGTTTTACTTAGCTTTACCAGGCACTTCTTCTCCTTTGTCATTCTGGGGTATCTCGCAATTGCCTCCTTGCTCAGTTTTCTGTCTCTGTAGTAATTGCTTCCTTCCCTATGAAGACCCGTGACCTGAGTGATGAGGTCTTCATATATGGAGATTGTTTTATCTCCCATCTTCAGGGTGCCCTTCCTCCAATTTTCGCAAAAAAAGTTAGTGATTGTGGCATCCCTCCCATGGAGCCTCTCCATAAACTTCGTAAACCCACCCTTCTACAAGATGTTCCAATTTACCTCCTTTTGTTTCCACTCCTTACAGTTGTTGGGTTCATAGTGGCATCTATTTCCTCCTATTTTTTCACTTTTCAAAATAGAAGGCCAAGAGTTGCAGAGAGCTATAGGAAAGAAATTTCTCGAAGCAACCACATATACCCAGAAAGCATGGGAAAAGGTGGCTTTTTTCTTGTAATAAATTGTACTGACATTATGATAATTACTCATAGCCCTCCTATTAATCCATTTAATCATTATTTTGTCCATTTATGATCTTTGGGGTACTATTGTATCGATCCATGAAAATGATTGATCTGATGTCATTGGGGAGACCTCTCCACCCTTCCAGGTAACCATATTGTTGTGATTGACTACCATGTTGGCTGCCCAGATAGTTCGACCACTAGCTTCATGATAAATGTGGGAAATAAAGCATTTCTTGAAGGTGTTGATGAGATCTCTAGCAGCCTTTATTATTTTGTTTATAGTCCATGAAGGCTTATAAGTTCCTTTTAGGCACTTGATGATGTTATTAGAGTCCCCCTCAATCCAAATATAGGGACAGCTCCATCTTTTTGCCACGAGAATACCTTGGAGAGCAGCCATAGCTTCTGCCATGTGGTTAGTTTGGCAGCCTATAGGAACAACAATCATTTCCTTACAATTGCCATTTTCATCTCTGAGAATTGCACCACATCCCGGTGGGCTAGGATTTCCTTTGGCAGCTCTGTCGAAGTTGATTTTGAGCCAACCATGAGGGGGAGAGTACCATCTAGCTTCTAGTCTCTTGTTTTGTTTGGGATCAGTACTACCAGCACTCTTTAGATTCCAGGAGTTGAAAATGTGAATTTCCAAGGGGTTGGCTGAATTGCAAGGATCCCCAATGATCCTAATGTTATCCACAATAGCCCTTTGAATTTTTTGGAAAAGAACAGGCAGGGTGAGAGAAGTGTCCCTAAAGATGTGATTGTTCCTTTCTTTCCAGATCCCCCACAGGATGTGAGGGAGAGATAGCTACCACAAAGATCTCAAAGTGGGGTTAGACCAATGATAACTCCATGAATGGAACAATTCTTAGATAGAGTTAGGAAACACCCATGCCATACAAAAATTCATAAGATCTTTCCCAAATTGAAATAGTAAAGGAACAGTGGATAGCCAAATGGTCCACAGACTCTTCCTCCTCAAGACATAAAGTACACCTATTTGGGAAAGAAAAACCTCTTATCTTAAGATTATCTAAGGTCAAAATTTTGTTTTGAAGGATTGTCCAATAGAAAAAAATGACCATAGGGATAAGACCCTTTATCCAGGCTTTAGACCAAAAGGGATTCTCTAAGGGGGTAGGGGAAAGAACACCACACATTGAAGAGACAATAATGTTGCCTTTAGGTTCATATTTCCAAATAAGAGAATCTTCCTCATTGTTCAACCAAGTAGAAGATAGGTGTTTCTTAAGATTGATAAGGTCAGGGTGGATACTTTCAATGTTCTACCATTTATAACCTATCCAATACCCCTCAACCAAGGAGCCAAAGACTCTAATACAGGGGGTAGAAAAAGGGGCCCAATCAGGGATTTCAATCAATAGCTTATCAAGTAACCAGGGGTCCTCCCAAAATTTAACTTTCCTATCATTACCAACTCTCCATTTCACCCCTTTAGCAATGTTGTCTTTACACTTAGAGGCATGATTCCAAATATGGGACCCATTAATACTAAAATCAGAATTGATAAAAGAGACAAAAGAAGAAGACAAAAGAGGATACTTACTTCTCCAAATTTTACACCATTCACTATCAGAGTGGAACAGTCTCCAAACCTGTTTAGACAAAAGAGCTTCATTGAGGGTCTAGATTCTTCTTAGGCCTAGACCACCTTTACTTTTCGATCTGTAAACCTTGTCCCAAGCCACTAATGTTATTCTTTTGTTTTCCTCAACCCCTGACCAAAGAATATTTTTTTGAATTTTCTCAATAGCATCAACATACTTAACTGGAATTCTAAAGAGGCTAAGGGCATAAATAAGAATGCTTTGAAGGGATGCTTTAAGAAGTTGAAGCTTGCCAGCCTAACTTGAGAGAGCTCCTTTCCAACTAGCAAGCTTTCTTTGAAATTTACCCACCAGAGAACTCCAAAAGGAATCAGGTGGAGCAATTCCCAGGGGGAGACCAAGATAAGTAGCAGGAAGATCAACAGTCTGACATTCCAGAATTTTGCTAATTCTATGTTGTCTTTTCTTAGGAGTGTTGATGAAAAAAACTTCACTTTTAACCCAGTTGATAAGCTGGCTAGAAGCAGAAGCGAACTTACAAAGGGTGTCCTTTAGGATTCTAGCTTCCGAAATGCTTGAATCCCCCATAACAATGGTGTCATCCATAAATTGTTGGTGGGAGCAAGTATGATCAGCTGAGGAAGGCCGGAGACCTTTAAAAATACCTCTAGTCACCATACTTTCCATAGAACTACCAAAACATTAAGCCATAATAATGAAGAGGATAGGGGAAATGGGGTCCCCTTGCCTCGGTCCTTTGGAGGCTTGAAAGAAGGAGGGAGATCTGTTAACAATAACAACAAAGGAGGTAGAGGAGATGGGCTTCTTGAAGAGGTCCACACATTTTTTAGAGAAGACAAAAGTCAAAAGGACCTTCATGAGGAAAGACCAATCAACCCGGTCATAG
This sequence comes from Cryptomeria japonica, assembly GCF_030272615.1. Classification (NCBI taxonomy): domain Eukaryota; kingdom Viridiplantae; phylum Streptophyta; class Pinopsida; order Cupressales; family Cupressaceae; genus Cryptomeria; species Cryptomeria japonica. The sequence goes on along the minus strand of NC_081410.1, from coordinate 301,652,342 downwards.
GCCTTAGATAGGTCAAGCTTGAGGATAAAACCCTGTTTCTTAGCCATAATAAGGGAATGGATATTCTCATGGATAGTTATGATGGAATCAAGAATTTTTCTTCCTAGCACAAAACCACTTTTCTAATGACTAATCAAAGAAGGAAGGACTTTCAGGAGTCTGGATTTTAGGACCTTGGAAATTATCTTTTAAAAAATAGTTGCATAAGTTGATTGGCCTGAACTTATCCATGAAGTTAGCACCTTGAATTTTGGGGATTAAAAATGTTGCATTCAGGAACAAAATAAATAAAATGACTGTAGAATCTTCAGGAGGTATAAGGCCTGAAGAATTGGAGAAAATGAATAAATAATTACAAATTTCTAAGGATGAAGCTTAGAGGAATTATTTTGAAACTAGAAAAGCTTTGCAGATTTCTAATAAAGTTATTGAAAATTTGAATGAGGAGCACACCTCTTATTCTTTGGCATCACAACTTCTCATCCAACTAGATGAAATTATTTCATTCTTTCAGCTTATCAGGATTGCTTGGCTACCTAAGAGTCAAACTCTAAAGGAAGTCCTATTGGCATTCAAGAATGTGGCTTCTCCACCCCAAATTGTGGGGATAACTTGGAAAAGTTATAACTTATTGATTAAGGAGTTGCCTTACATAGAAGAGGAGAAGAAGGTACAAATGGGCATGATTGACTCCTTTCAATGGCTACAAAAGTGGGATATTCTTTCTATTTTGATGGGGGAAGGATGAATCAAAGACTTGTATGTATGGAAGAAAGGATTCTAAGATTGCATTAATGCAGTTTTGAATTCATTGGCTATAGATCTCGCCTAAAAAGATACATATCATTGATAAAATCATGGAAAATGATTTGATGTATCATAGATTTACTTTGGAAGCTGCAACTATGCCAACCTATAAAAAAAAGAGGCAATGAGTAAGCTGCAATGCTTAATGGCCTTTGATTGGCCAGCTGATGAAATAGACACATTGCATAAAAAGTACTGTTCTCTGGTAGATGACCAGCCTAAAGAAGAGGACTAGTCAGAACCTTTCTATTTTTGTTTCTCCTAAAATTTTTGTGCAGGTTATCCATTTTGGGAGATTGATAAGAGCACTCAACCATCAATAAATGGTCTCTAAGATACCTTCCACCAAGCACCAAGCTGCACTTTTTGACCCTGACAGGAGTATATATTAAAGTATTGATGTAAGAACACTTTTTGTAGATTCGTAACCCCAACTCCAAGGATGATGCCTTCTCAACTGCCTTCATTTAATGCATGAAATAAGATTGCATGCAGAAAGTCAAGGACAAAAGCCCTAGGAAAAATTAAAATGCCATTGAATTTTGACTTGTGTCTACTTTGGTCTGAAGCTTGTTTTTGTCCCTTGTGTTATAAAAGGGAATTTAGGGCCAAGAAGAAGGATTCTAAAACTTTGACTTGTATGTACCGAGAAATCTTAAGAGTAATACATAGATAATTAGTATTTTTCCAATTTTAGTTGACTAACTAGCTATCATGAATGTATCAATCTTATTTTGAAAATCAATAAAGATAACATTCATTTTATGACTTATTTCTTTTGTTGTAGCGTATGAGTTAAGGTGCTAATAACATTTTTAGCTTGTCTTCTCCAATGAAGAATGTGTGTTTTCTTGATGGGTTTCATTTTAAGCAAATGAATTAAAGTTTTTCTTGAGCATTGCAATATCTACATAAAAGAGTGTGAATGTTTTTTTAGTTTAAACATTTAATGCAAGTCATGTATGTTTAACATTGAGTATTAATGTTGATAACATGATGTTGGTTACCACTGAATTTGGTTTTTGATTCTGTATTCCCTTTTGAATAGGCACTGGTCATACTATTTATTTAGGATCATTCTTATTTCACCTTTTATATTTTTGTCTTTTACTTTTCTGCATTAGGAGTAGTGATTAGTTTAGAACTAGTCTCAATGTGTACAAGATTGGCATAAACCAAGGTTAGAGCCATAACTAAATGTTTATCCATATTTTCTCGGTATATTTTCATTGAGAAATCTTCTTTGTCTTATGGTGTCACAAGTCTAAAGAGTTGAGAATTTCTCAGTCACTATATAGGGGAACCCACCTAGGTTTTGTAGAGGATGAAGTGTAGAAGACCTCAGTTTCCAACCGATTCTTGTTTATTGGCCAAGTACCATTCTGAGTTTGTTGATAAGTTAGTGGAAATTTCTTTAGAAGTCAGAATTTGTTGATTTGGGAACCAACACTATCAAGGAAGATGATCTGGTATCTGTTGATTCTACAAGTTGTATTATTGAAGAGAAGGCTATGGCTGCTAAGATTGATGAGAAAGATGAATGGGTGATTGATAGTGGTTGTTCACATCATATGACAGGTGATAGAGGTAAATTTGTGAATATGAAGAAGTATGGTGGCAGTATAGTGAGTTTTTGGAGACAATAAATCTTGTGTAATCCATGGTAGAGGTTCTATTTCTCTTAATGGTAAGCATAATACTAATGATATTTTATATGTTGAAGGTTTGAAGCATAATATTTTGAGTGTTGGACAGATGGTTGATAATGGATATGATTTGCAATTTAAGAATGGGAAATGTAAGATCTTGAATATCTCCAGTATAGAGATTGCATCAGGTATTAAAACTAAACATAATATCTTTCATCTAAATGTTGGTGAGAAAAGTTGTTTGATTTCTCAGATTGATGACAGTTGGTTGTGGCATAGGAGAATGTGTCATGTTAACTTTGACTGCATGATTAAGATTAGTTCTACTCAAGTTGTTAGAGATCTTCCTAAGATTATGAAGCCTGCTAATCTAGTATGTAAAGAATGTCAATTGGGAAAGCAAACAATAATTTCATTCAAGAGAAAACTATATACATCTTATGCATACTAATTTATGCGGACCTTCTAGAGTGAGAAGCTTGTAGGGTGACAGATACTTTATGCTACTGATTGATGATATTCTTGGATGATGTGGGTCACTTTTCTAAGGGAGAAATCTAAAGCATTGGAGAAGTTAAAAATATTCAAAGCTAAAGGGGAGACACAAACATGATTGAAGATGAAGTTTCTAAGGTCTGACAAAGGAGGATAATTCACCTTTGCGGTGAGTTTAATTCCTTTTGTGAAGAGCATGGAATCAAAAAAAAATATCTGCTCTGAGAACTCCTTAGTAGAATGAAGTTGTTGAAAGGAAGAACATAATAGTTCTGGATGTTGCTAGAAATATGATGATTGAAACAAATGTTTTGCATATCTATTGGACAAAATTTGTTAGCACTACTATATACACATTCAAATAGATGCATATAAAATGTGATTCCGGTAACACCCATTATGAGCTATGGTTTGCTCATGTTCCTACAGTTAGATATTTTAGAATCTTTGGAAGAAAATGTTATACCAAAAGAGATGAGGATATAAGTAAATTTGATGCAAGATGCGACGAAGGAATATTTTTGGGATATTCTACTAAGAGAAAATACTATCGGTGTTATAACAAGAGACTGCGAAAGATAGTGGAAAGTGAAAATGTGAAGGTTGATGAGAATCATGAGAAGCAAATCAGAGCATGTGGATATGAGTTTGATGATTAGGATACTACTGCAAAGAAAGTTCAGACTAAGAGCATGATACAGAGTGATCTGGTAGATGTAGAGATAGTGAATGTTTATGCTACTTCTGGTGAAGAAGTTCAAGAGCCAGAAAATTAGAATAATCATAAGACCCAGAGGTATGTAAGACTAAATCATTTAGAGACTCATATTATTGGTGATAAAAATAAAGGTTTGATGAGTAGGAGAAGAACTTCTAGTGAAGAGACATGTTTAATTTCTAAGATTGAGCCTAAAGATGTTTGTGAAGCTTGTAAACATGAAAATTGGGTAAAAGCTATGGAAGAAGAATTAGATTAGATTGAGAAGAACAAAACATGGGAGCTTGTTCTGAGACCCAATGGCAAGAATTTGATTGGTACTAAATGGGTGCTCTTGAATAAGTTGAATGAAGATGGATAATTTGTTAGAAACAAAGCAAGACTGGTATGTAAGGGATATTCACAAATGGAAGGAATTGATTTTGAGGATACTTTTGCTCCAATAGCTAGAATTGAAGTTGGTAGACTATTTCTTGCATATGCTGCTCATAAGAAATCCAAGGTATATCAGATCAATGTGAAGTGAGCCTTTTTGAATGGTGAATTGGAAGAGGAAGTCTACATTGAGAAATCAGATGGATTTTTATTGACAAATGAAGAAGACATAGTATGAAGATTGAAGAAAGTATTATATGGACTTAAAAAGACCCTAGAGCACAGTATGCCAGATTGGACTTGTATTTGATGAAGTTGGGATTCTGTAAAGGTACTCTTGATAGTAATTTGTACTTCAAGATTGATAATGATAATATTTCTATAGTTGAAGTCTTTGTTGATGACATTATTTTTGGAGGAGATGATGATTTGAGTAAGAAATTTGCTGATGATATGCAAATAGAATTTGAGATGTCTATGATAGGTGAGACAAAATTCTTTTTGGGATTACAAATTACACAGATTGATAAAGGAATTTTCATATCTCAATCTAAGTATGTGAAGGAATTGTTGAAGAAATTTGGGTTAGTTGATTCCAAACCTGGTTGAACTCCTATGGTGATTGGATGTAAGATGAAAAAAGATGACAAATCTCTGAAGGCTAACTAGACCTTTTATAGATCTATGATTGGTGGACTGCTATATTTGACTTGGACTAGACCTGACATTATGAATGTTGTATGTCTTGTTGCAATATTTCAAGCTGATCCTAAGGAAAGTCATGTTATTGCTATAAAGAGGATATTCAAATATTTGAAGGGAATAGTTCATTATGGTCTATGGTATCCAAAGAAAGATGATTTCACTTTAAATGCTCATACTGATGCTGATTGGGTAGGTGATATTGATGACCGAAAGAGAACTACCAGTGAAGCATTATTTTTGGGAAAGAAGTTGGTTGCTTGGACAAGAAACAAGATGCCATTTCTTTATGTACTACAGAAGCTGAATATATTGTCGATGCTAGCAATTGTACTCAAGTTATTTGGATGAAGTAGATGTTGAAAGATATTAGAGTTGTTTATGATGATCCTATTGTTATATATTGTGACAATTCTAGTGCTATCAATATTTATAAGAATCCAGTGTTGCATTCTAAGATAAATCATATATCAATCAAGTTTTATTTTTTGAGAGAGAAAGTCAATGATAAGGAAGTCAGATTGGAGTATGTACCTACAAAGGAATAGATTATAGATATTTTCACTAAGCCTTTGCCTGCAGAGACATTTGTATTTCTAAGAGAGAAGTTAGGGGTGATTTCCCCTCTTGCTGAGAACTAGATGCATTGTGTTGCATCAATTCAATGAACTTCATTGTATTATTCTGTTATTTGGATTGATGAGTGTGTGTTGCTGCTCCTGGGGAGTAGTTAGTGTATGATTCAATTATTCAGATTTGTGAGTTTGTCCTAATAGGGAGAGATTTTCCTTCTTAGAGGGAGATATGTATGAGAGAATTAATGATCTATATGTATCTTTGGCATTGTTGTCAAAGGGGGAGAAGAGCGCATGAAATACCTTGAAATATTTTTAGAGTTGTCTATCTAAAGGGGAGCTTATCCTTATGATATTAGGGGGAGATATTGGTTGTTGATTTATTTCTTTGCATTGATTGTTTTTCACATTAATATGTTGCCATCAATGCCAAAGGGGGATATTTTTGGATATTACAATTGTTGGGATATGTTGTTGTCATTGATGTCAACATATTCCTATGTTGCAGAGAATTGTTGTATTGTAGAGAGTTGTTTTTGGTGATCTATTGCACATGTGCTAAGGTGGTTTATTAGGTTTTGATATATTTTTGTTTAGTTGATTCAGTATGAGTTTCATGATGCTATGTGGTGATTTGGTCAAGTTATGAGATCTGGTATAGTGACTGGTTTTTTCAGTATTTTGTGTTGCGGAAATACCATAACTCTGGTTGATATTTGATCCATATTGCTCTGAAATAATTATATATTGATTTGCAGATTTTGGAGAATGTTTGGGACGTTCATTTGTGTCCTCTGTGATGGGATGGGGCTTGGGATAGACTAGCCTAGTCTATGCTCTTAGATCCTTTCCTTGGATCACTAGGTGTTCTAACCACACCCTAGGGTCTTTAGGACTTCCCCTACTTGTGGAATCCCTTGACGTTTCCCAATCCACCCACCAACAAGTTGAAAAACTACTCCTAAGGTCTCACCTACTCATGAGATTCAAGAACCCTTACTTAGGCTAATAAGGGTTTGTCTTGCTCCACACCTTCCTAGGTCTTAGTAAGGATAGGTCAGGTCTAATACATGGTTTTTCCACCCATTCATGTGCCCCCAAGAGGTTTCAAGCTTTCAACCCCTTACCAATTTCACTATTTTGTGTTTTGCCTACAAAATAGGGCTATAAGGATTGTAACCAATTAGGCCTCCTACCCAGTCCTTTAGGGCTTCCTCTTACAAATGATGCACTTGCTTGTGAAACTTCCTAAAAGACGTACTATTCATTTGGAAAGGACTCAAGGATTTTCTAGGTTCTAGGCCTCCAAGTGTCCATACACTGCCTTAGGTAGATTTTAAGGTTTTTAGGAGGGTTTTTAGGCTTGCCAGGGTCACAGTGTAGGTTTGGTGCTCTTGCCACCTTGTCTGGATTGGTGGAAGCTCCTCCTTCATAGAAATGGTGCTCCTCTCATCCCTCTACAACTCCTCCTCTGACCTTCCTTGCTCTCCAAGACCTCTGCAACTTAACCCTTCCTAGCCGGGCACTGTTCTGTCTCACCTAGGAGTGGGTCTTTAGATGGCCTCCTTGCATTTTCAAGGGCCCTTCTTGCTTTCAAGTGTAGTACAAGGTCTATACTCTCATTCCCCATGGTTTCATGGTGATTCCACAATGGGGAATGGAGTTATGAACCCATTTATTCAAACCAGTCCAAAACTAGATAGTGAGAAGCAATTTACAAAAGATTTACAAGCACACCACACTTGCCAAACAAAAACCTAATCTATATGCTCAAAATGAAATTATTTACATTGTAGAAGACACTCCACATAGTTTTTCTTGCAAATCAATCCATTAATGATCTTTCTTTAGTCCATTTGTGTCGATTGGAAACAAAATTGCAGTCACAGTCAAGTCACTTTTCTTTGGCCATACAATAACTGACATCCAACCCATTAACTTAGGGTTTGCAACTAATTATACTACCCTTTCCTCAATCTATGTTCCCATATTAGGGTTGTCCATGCTAACCTAAAGATTTTGACCTCTAGGTGGAAAAGTTGCTTGACAACTTTTAAAAGTTGTCATGCAACTTTTGCAACTTTTGAGCAACTTTCTCAGTGTTGCTTTTCTTGACTCCTAGACCCACATTGGGCTAACCTAAGGACCCATAAACACCTCAAAGGCACACATACCCTCTATTTTCAAGAAAATCTCAATCTTGACTTATGACCCTAAGACCAAACTAGGACCCTAACTAGGACCCTAACTAGGACCAATGAGCACATGGCTCTTATTGTATATACAATGGCTTCATAAAGAAGCAAGAACACAATGAAAAATAAATGTTGGGAGCCCTTTGAAGGGTGCTCCTACACCATACTCCCCCTCTACAACAAGCTAAGGAATTAGGGGAGTGAGAAGAGCCAGATCAATGCCAAGCTTCTTGAACTTGCTCTCCTCCACCCAAGTAGCTTCAAACACAGGTTGACCTGCCCATTTCACCAAGTGCTCCATGTAGACCTAGTGTCTAGTAGACTTCTTCACCCTTGACTCCAAAATCTCATCTGCTATAGGCTTCTTCACTTGAGGTAAGGCATTCACATCCAAGTCTTGTAGTACCTTGGCTTGGTTCTCAGTCTGCCCTTCTATCTCACCCTTGTACATGATCAGATCAACAACATTGAAGACTGGTGAAATTGCTAAGTTTGAGGGAAGTTCAACCTTATAAGCATTCTCACCATAGTTTTCCAGAATTCTACAAGGTCCTACCCTCTTCATTTTCAGTTTGGTAGGCTTACCACTTTGCATTCTAGATTTTCTCAAATGGACCATCACAAAGTCACCAACCTTGAACTGAACCTCTCTCCTTTTTTCATCCATTTTGGCCTTTAGTTTTTGAGTGGATTCAAGTATGGCTTTCTTGACTTGCTCTTGGACTTCCTTGATGGTTTGAGTGAAGTCCTCTGCTTGGCCACTCTTCATCTCCATGGAACCAAGTTCCCTGAGTTCACACACTCCTCTTGGATGTCTACCATAGACAACCTCAAAAGGACTTCTTCCAGTGGTCCTATTTACACAGTCATTATATGCATACTCTACTTGAGGAATGATTAGGTCCCATGTCTATCTATATTCCTTAGTTAGACACCTCAACAAGTTGCCTAACACCCTATTGATGACTTCAGTCTAACCATCAGTTTGTAGATGGTAAGCTAAGCTAAATGAGAGGTTAGTTCCAAGTCTCCTCCATAATTTTTGCCAATAAGGGCCCATGAACTTACTATCCTTGTCTGAAACAATGCTTAAAGGGAGTCCATGAATCCTCACAATCTCCTTAAAGAAGAGATGTGCAACATAGCTAGCATCATGTGTAGTTTTACATGGAATGAAATGGCTCATCTTGGAAAATCTATCTACTACCACACAGATGTTGTCCATACTGTAGCTAGGAAATCGGAAATCATCAAAGCAAATATCAATATTAGTCTAGCTCAATCACAAAAGCTCAAATGCAATGATCAATCCTAATTACATCCAATAAAGACATGAAAGCAAAATATTCAAGATTAAAAGCTAAGCAAACCAAATACAGATTTGAATGTCTCCTTCATGTGGCTCCATTGTCCTTCTTTCTCCCTCAAATAGCTTTGTTGTGGATCTCACCTACTAGTGCATACACATGAGATGAAAGCAAGTAGACAAGATGATTGCTCAAGAATACTCGAAGCGTGATTGATTTGACAAAGTGATTCATTCAATAATGTGATTATTAGATTAGGATTGAAGAAATTCATCCAATTTATAGATAAATTGGAGAAAAGATCAAATTAGCATGAAGAGATTCAAATGGAAATTGCAAATCAATAATGTCAATTATGACAAATTATGACAAATTTGCACTTTCTATGCAAAATTGATTGATTGATAATTCATGACAAAATTATGACAACTTTCCATGTCAAAATTGATTGATTGTCAATTATGACAAATTATGACAAATTGAAATGTCATTCCCATGAAATTAGGAGGAAAATAGGAGGAAATTGAAAAATAGATGAAATAGAAATTAGGAAAATTAGAAAATTGGAAAATAGGAATTTAAGAAATTAGAAAAATGAGGAAATTAGGAATTAGGAAATTAGTGAATGAATTAATAATTTTTCATTTATTAATTAATTCACAAAAAGAAGAATAATTAGTTAGCCAATTAAATTAAACATTTAATTGTGACAAGAAGACTTAGGATAAATAAATAAATTATTTAACCTAGAGGGAGAAATGACAAATAGGGTTAAATGAATAAAATCATGAAACCCTAAAAGATGAATTAGAAATGCAAGGATGATAATTAGGTCTTGACAAAGGATAATCAATATCAATTCGATTTGATCATGATTCTGACTTGATAAAAGACCAATGCTGATAAACGATGTGATTGATAAATGTTCCAATTGACGAGGAACAATGACTAATTGATCCAAATTGAGAAAGATGATGACCGATGACAAATCGATCTCAAAATGACAAAATTGACAAGAAGAAAAGGATCGATGACAAAATAGATCACAAGATGACAAGATTGATGACAAATTGATCAAAGGACAAGGATCAATGACAAATCGATCGCAAGATAATAAGTTTGAAAATGACAATGATCAATGACAAATCGATCGCAAGATGACAAGATTGATAAGAGGACAAAACCCTAATTAGGATTGACGATGTCCAAAATGATGACAAATGAATACGCACATAGATGTGACAGGATAAGATTAACCAAAATCATGATTAAAGATTGTTGTCGACAAGACCTAATTCAAAAGCGAGACAAATGAAGAATGCAGAAGAAGGACTCGATACTCACAAATGATAAAGACCAAGTGCGTGACATAGGAGGAATGTTAATGCGACGCAAAAACCCTAAAATAAGGCAATGCGCGAATGTTAAAGTATGACTCCGCAAGCATTGACCATTTTTAGGTGTCTACACATACCTATCTTTGTCTTGGGGAGTCCTACTACAAATTCCATGCTTAGACATTCCCAAGGCCTATTTTGGAGCAGCAATGGTTGATAGAGACCAACATTGCTTGATCCTCCTTTTTCTCTTTGGAATACACCACATTTCTCCACATACCTTTTCACATCTCTTGGCAACTTCGGCCAATAGTAGTACCTCTGTACTAGATCCAAGGTTTTGTTGACTCCAAAGTGTCCACTTAAACTACCATTGTGTTTTTCTTGGATGAGGTTTTCCCTCATGGATCCTCTAGGCACACACAACTGATTACCTTTGAACAAGAGACCATTTTAGAGAGTGTAATATGCATACTCACCATGGAAATAGTTCTCAAACTCCTTGCAAACCTTGTAAGCTGATGAGAAGTCTTCATCTCCTTCATAGAGGTCCTTGAAACCTTCTATTCCTATGCTCTGCAACTGTAGTTCTTGAACTATCAACAACTTCCCGCTTAAAGCATCTGCCACCTTGTTAAGTTGCCCCTTTTTATGCTTGATGGTGAAGGTGAAGGATTGGAGGTATTCCATCCATTTCAGATGTCTATTGCTAATCTTCTCTTGAGTGTTAATATAACTCAAAGCCTGGTTGTTTGTGAACACCACAAATTCTTTAGGAAGTAAGTAATGCCTCCATTTTTTAAGAGACTGCACTAATGCATACAACTCTAGGTCATAGGCTGAGTACTTCTTCTTTGCTTCATTGAGCTTCTCACTGAAAAATGCCACAGGTCTTCCCTCTTGACTCAATACACCCCCTACTGCAATTCCACTTGCATCACACTCCAATGTGAATATCTTGTCAAAAGTAGGTAGGAGTAGGATAGGTTTTGTGGCTACTTCTTGCTTCAATAATTGAAATGCTTTGTCAGCCTGCTTAGTCCATTTAAACTTAGTTTTAAGGCCTCCTTTTATGGTGTCAAGGACTGGTGCACATATGCCACTAAAGTTCCTCACAAACTTCCTATAGAATTGACCTAAACCATGGAAACTCCTAACTTCAGTCCCTGTTCTAGGTGCAGGCCAATTCAAGATTGCCTCCACTTTGCTTGGATCCATCTTCAAGGTTCCCTTAGACACCACAAATCCTAAGTAGACAAGCTCCTGCTTCAAGAAGTCACACTTCTCTAGGTTGATGGAAAACTTCTCCTCATGCAACCTCTCTAAGACTAACCTCAAATGCTCAAGGTGCTCCTCTTTGGTTCTGCTATAGATGAGAATGTCATCTAGGTACACCACCACAAACCTGCTTGTGAAGTCTTTTAACACCTCATTCATCAACCTCATGAAGGTTCTTGGAGCATTGGTGAGTCCAAATGGCATCACAAGCCATTCATACAATCCTTCTGTGGTCCTGAAAGCAGTCTTCCACTCATCTCCCTCCTTGATTCTAATATGATGATAACCACTTTTAAGGTCCAACTTGGTAAAATACATAGCACCTCCTAAACAATCCATCAAATCCTCTATTCTAGGAATAGGAAACCTATACCTTATGGTAATCCTATTGATTGCCCTTGAATCAGTGCAAAGTCTCCACTTGCCTCCCTTCTTTAATGCTAGCACTACAGGGATTGCACATGGGCTAATGCTCTTCTTAATCAGTCCTTGTTCCAATAACTCCTACACTTGCCTTGCCACCTCCTTGTTTTGGTTAGGTGTGAGCTTATATGCAGCTTTATTAGGTAGGGATGCACTGGGAACAAAGTCTATTTGATGGTTTATATACCTTCTTGGTGGGAGTGTTGTAGGTGCTCCATCACTCACTATGTCCTTATACTCTTGTAACATTTTCTTCACCTCCTTGGGTACCTCTTCCTGCAACTTGTCTTCTTCCTTCTTTGGCTTCACAAAGATAGTACACCTCACTATTTCCTCCTCATGTAGCAAGTTTAAGAACTCTTTACCAGTAGCCAATAAGACACTAGGTGTTCTTGAAGTTCCCTCTTCATTCTATGTCAAAGACTAAATCTTAAAGGTCTTGCTATCCTTCTTAATGGAAATGGAGTTCTCCTCTGCATCATAGATCACCTTCCTATAAAATTGCTAGGGTCTACCTAGCAATAGGTGACAGGCATCCATGGGTAACACATCACAAAGGATCTTATCCTTGTATCCTCCAATAGAAAACTCCACCCAAGTCTATTCATTGACAAGCACACTCTGCCCATGGTTCAACCATGTCACCTTATATGGGTTAGTGTGGAGTATTCTTGTGAGTTTCAACTTCTTGGTTGCCTCCTCTGATATTATGTTATCAGTTGACCCTGAATCCACTATCACCTTGCAAACTTTACCAAGGATCTTGCATCTCACCCTAAACAATGCTCTCCTATGCTTAGGTTCATTCTTGACTGGTTGTCTTATCAAGAGCCTATTGAACATTAGATTTTCTCCAATCTCTAATTCAATATGGTCCACCTTAGGTGTCTTTCTTCTTGAAGAGTCTTCATGTGCATAAGCAACCCTCTTTCCACTGTTTGATGAGGTAGGCTTGTCAGGGCATCTATAGGCCGGGTGTCCCAATTGACCACAGTTGTAACATTTCATAGTTACAAAGTAGGAGTTACCTCTACTGGTACCTCTACCCCTACTTGGACCACCTTGTGCACCTCTTCCTCTAGGATGGCCCCCTCTAAGATTGGCTTCACTACTATGCTTAGTCAACTTGGCTTCTCCTTGGTTCCTCTGCTCATTTGCCTTGCTTTGGTAACCACCTCAGTGATTCATCTGATCTCTACCTCTGCCTCTACCCCTATTATTGGAGTCTCCTTTCCTTTTGTTCCTCTCTTCCGCCTTGATTGCAAGCTGATGACATTTTTGAATAGTAGTAGGAGTCCATAGGCTTATCTCCTCTTGAATGTTCCACTTTAGGCCACTTAGATACCTAGCCACCTTGATAGGTTCATCTTCTTGGACTTTGGATCTAAGACATAGTTTTTGAAATTCTTCGGTGTAGGAGGTTACATCAAGGTCTTTTTGCTTCAATCCCTATCTCTTCTTATGAAGTTGGACTTCATAATCCTCTGGTAAGTATTTCTCTTTGATCTTACTCACCATGGCCTTCCAATTGGCAATAGGTAGCTTCCCCACATGAACTCTCTCTTCTTGCAAGTACTTCCACCATGTCAAAGCTACTCCCCTTAATCTTGATTTGGCAACCTTGACCTTTTGAGCCTTTGTCACTCCCTCACACTCAAAATGGTTTTCCATGCCCTCAATCCATTCCATGACAGTGTCAATGTCCATCCTTCCACTGAAATGTGGCAATCCTTCAAATGCTTTGGTGTTCAAAGCCTTAATAGCCTTTACAAATGGTTCTTCATTGAACAAGGGATCTGGTTTAGGTATAATGTCATCTATGTCTATAGTTTTCTTGCCCTTATCCTTGGTGTCTTCACCCCAAGGTCCTTGTGTCCTCTGATCCACCACTTCCTTCAGCTTATCCCTTATCTCGCTCATAGCTTCTTCAAGGAGTCTATTCTTCTCCTTCTGCTCTTCTACCTCCCTAGCCAGCTTTGCATTAGTGACCATTGTTCTTTCCACTGCTGATTCACCAGAGTACAGAGACATACACGATCCACCAAATCTTTAACTTGCTCTGATACCAATCTGATGGGATGGAGCTTGGGATAGACTAGCCTAGTCTATGCTCTTGGATCCTTTCCTTGGATCACTAGGTGTTTTAACCACACCCTAGGGTCTCTAGGACTTCCCCTTCTTGTGGACTCCCCTGACCTTGCCCAATCCACCCACCAACAAGTTGAAAAACTACTCCTAAGGTCTCACCTACTCATGAGATTCAAGAACCCTTACTTAGGCTAATAAGGGTTTGGCTTGCTTCACACCTTCCTAGGTCTTAGCAAGGATAGGTCAGGTCTAATACATGGTTTTTCCACCTATTCATGTTCCCCCAAGAGGTTTCAAGCTTTCAACCCCTTACCGATTTCACTATTTTGTGTTTTGCCTACAAAATAAGGCTACAAGGATTGTGACCAATTAGGCCTCCTACCCGGTCCTTTAGGGATTCCTCTTACAAATGATGCACTTTCTTGTGAAACTTCCTGAAAGACCTACTATTCATTTGGCAAGGACTCAAGGATTTTCTAGGTTTTAGGCCTCCAAGTGTCCGTACAATGCCTTAGGTAGATTTTAAGGTTTTTAAGGGTTTTTAGGAGGGTTTTTAGGCCTGCCAGGGTCACAGTGTAGGTTTAGTGCTCTTGCCACCTTGTCTAGATTTTTGGAAGCTCCTCCTTCACACAAATGGTTCTCCTCTCATCCCTCTACAACTCCTCCAAAGTGTGCCTCCTCCTCTGACCTTCCTTGCTCTCCAAGACCTCTGCAACTTAACCCTTCCTAGCAGGGCACTATTTAGTCTTGCCTAGGAGTGGGTCTTTAGATGGCCTCCTTTCATTTTCAAGGGCCCTTCTTGGTTTTAAGTATAGTATAGGTTCTTTACTCTCATTCCCCATGGTTTCATGGTGATTCCACAATGGGGAATCGAGTTATGAACCCATTTATTCAAACCAGTCCAAAACTAGACAGTGAGAAGCAATTTACAAAAGATTTACAAACACACCACACTTGCCAAACAAAAACCTAATCTATATTCTCAAAATTAAATTATTTACACCATAGAAGACACTCCACATATTTTTTCTTTCAAATCAATCCATTAATGATCTTTCTTTACTCCATTTGTGCCGACTGGCAACAAAATTGCAGTCACAATCAAGTCACTTTGCTTTGGTCGTACAATAAATGACATCCAACCCATTAACTTAGGGTTTGAAACTACTTATACTACCCTTTCCTTGGTCTATGTGCCCATATTAGGGTTTTCCATGCTAACCTAAAGATTTTGACCTCTAGGTGGAAAAGTTGCTTGACAACTTTTAAAAGTTGTCATGCAACTTTTGCAACTTTTGAGCAACTTTCTCAATGTTGCTTTTCTTGACTCCTAGACCCACATTGGGCTAACCTAAGGACACCACCATGATAATAAGGACCCCTAAACACCTCAAAGGCACACATACCCTCTATTTTCAAGAAAATATCAATCTTGACTTATGACCCTAAGACCAAACTAGGACCCTAACTAGGACCAATGAGCACATGGCTCTTATTGTATATACAATGGCTTCATAAAGAAGCAAGAACATAATTAAAAAAAATGGTGGGAGCCCTTTGAAGGGTGCTCCTGCACCACTCAGATTGGGTGGTTCATGATTTGGAACTTTGAAAGCGTATCTTTCAATTTGCTAGTTGATGTTCTTGAGCTCTGATTATGGTGATAATGATGATTTTTGTTATCCGAGCTGTTGTAGTGATTGCAGTCGAATTCACATTTCTTATTGATTTTCTCTAATCATGTCCTATGCATTTTGGTGGTCTATGTTGATCATGGTGCATGTTATTAAAGACTTTATTTGTCTAGTGGTATTCTTCATGCTATATGACATATTCGGTGGTGTAGCGTATTGCAGATGATCTTGGTGAATTATTTAGCGATTGTGTGTGTTTGATGATTTGATTTGGATCCATGCTATGTCCTTGATGACATTTTATTGGTTTGGTTATGGATGTATGTATCATGTGATGTAATTTGTAATTAGGTCTTATTTTGAACCGACCTTAAGGTTAAGGTTGATGATCTATATAAATAAGTATTGTAATCATGTAAGTTGTTTGTATGTGGTTGTGTTTATCATCTAAGAGTATATAATGTGTGCAATCAAGTGAATCTATCATTTTAAAGTGTGAAAGAGAAGAGAAGATTTGTTGTGTAGATAGTGTGCTTAACTGGAACTGTAATTAGGCATTTGGAGATACTATTCTTTGAGTTTGTGTAATCTATATTGTTGTCCAATCTCTGTAAGGTTATAGCCCTTCTTGAATTTGAGTAGTGAGCTCTAGGAAGTGTACCTAAATGCATGTGCATTCCCCATTGTAATATTTTCACATACTACTATAGAGTATCTTCTTACTGTGGGTAGGTTCCCACCATGGTTTTTCCCTTAACCAGGTTTTCCATGTCAAAAATCCATGTGTTATGTGTGTTGTTGATGTCATGTTTATCTTTGATATTGGTGTTACTAATTAGATTAGAAGTTGTTGTTAATTTGGTTGAGTTTGGTGAAAACTGATTCACCTGCCCTCTCAATTTTCCCACATTGTTGTTGCCCTGCTATCAACAAAAATATTGCTAGCATTCTAGATTTCCAATTTCTTGATGAGAAGATATATGGAGCATGAGAAGATAGATATGACGTTTTATGCATATTTTCATTTCAATTGATCATTAGATTTTAGTTAAAATTAAATTTTCAATCTAATAAGATGACCTAGGGTTTCACAATTTTGAAGTAGTGCAACATTCTTGGCTTATGCAAATGGATCAAGTGTCAAATCTGGAGCTTTGCAACAACAAGCATGTGATAAAGTGATACATTTTAAATTATAGAATCAAATATTTTATGGGCACAACTTCCCAAGTAAATTTTGTAAATGAAAAGTCAAAATATTATAGAAAGTTATCATTAGTGTTAGGCCCAATATGGAAAGCTAATGTACTGAGAGGGGAGGGGTGAATTAGTAATTCAAATCTTTTCTTCAACAATAACTTTACTGTTAAGCATAAACCAAAAACTACTGTAACATAATCTAATGCTAAAAAAAATAAATAACAATCATACATGATTCACTCCATAACACATATATTTTGGTTACGCACAAACTCTTGGTTAGAGAGAAAAACTGCAGTGGGGATGACACCCACAACTTCACTACTACAATAATAAAGGTTGCTCGGTTAGAGCTACATGTATAGCTATTTCTGATAGCTTACCCTGTTAGGAGTATCAAGATCTTTAGATCTACCTTGCTAAAGGATTTTACCACACTTATTCTAAATGCTGCACCTGGTTAAAGGATTTACAATTTATAGACTTTTTTAGAGTCTTTTACCCTATTAAAGGTTTCTCTTACAACTCAAAATATTACAATCAAAATCTTACAAAATATCTGCAACTTCACATCTAAAATGTTATAGAAGATTCTATGTGCTCAATAAGAAATTACCTTTCTTATAACATACCTCGGTAAATCATAAATTAACTCGGTAAACCTTTCTGTTTACTTTGTTCCTTGACTGTTCTCTGAAATCCTTCTCAGTGACCTCTGTGTATCTCTATCAATTGTAATAGTCATAACACTCAATGCTTTCCCATGATTTTTCTTTTCACATATGTCTTTCTTCACACACATATATTGATCCTCAATTCATGTTGTATAAATAGATCTCTTGTAACGGTGATCTTGTTCATGCTTCGATCTTACAAACATGATTCATTAAATGAATAACCATACAAAATTATTTCATTGGATAGATGTCCTCAAAATCATATAAAATCTATAAGTGCAATTTCCAATGTGTTAATGGTTTCTTGTTCCTCGATCTTTGTAACATGTTTCCCATATGTGTCTAGGTTCATGAATCTGGTAACACGTTTTACTCAGTGTGTATGAACTCGGTATACCATTTTTTCTGCTCGGTAGTCATACAACGTTACTTGGTAGACAGCTCGGTGTATACTAAACTCTGTGACTTCTTTCTTCTATGACTGACTGCTCTGTGTATACCGACTAAATATTTCGGTAGTAATAACCAACTAGAGTATATAGAATGAATTTGGACTTAAAACTAATGACAACTTAGTAAATAGTAACAATCTCCCCTTTTGACATTAGTTTTGAAATGTTTGACAAAGCTTCTTTCAAAGTCATAACTCAAAAAATCTATATACTTACAAAATTTGACTATACTGACAGTATATACAATTGTCAATAAAATAGTATGCTCAGATATACTCCCCTTATCAATATACTGTACATAATTTTGATTATGCATGCCCTGCGATCAATATTCTATATTCACTACTCGGTTCACTACTCGATGATCACTACTCGGTGATCACTGCTCCCCCTGTCAAAATTATCTATATACTCGAGTATGCTGATCTTCTCGGTATACCCCTCTTGTATACACTATACTCCCCCTTTTTGACAAACATCAAAACTAGTTACCATTCGGTGGAGGCAACTCATCAAAAATGGATTTATACTTTGTTCTTGCATCGGTGAGAGCAGTAGAGAGTGCATCCTTGATACTATCCATGAGTGAATTCTGAGCTGTAATATTAGCTAATAGTGAAATCAGACCATCTAAAGTGCTTCCCTCAGGCTAAGTGGATAAGGAGGTAGCCTTGTTGATCTGTTCTTGGATGGAGGACAAGTGTGGGATGAATAAGGTTTGAAGAGTCATAATTTCCATCCTTATTTTGTGCTCTTCATTCCTAAGTTCCAATCATTAAGCCATGAGCATTTGTAACTTGGTATAGAAATTTTGAATAGAATTTGGCTCAGTGGTCAATTTATTGGAGATATCAGTGATCTCTTTCTCAATCACTTTTGTTTTATTCTTGATATCTTTAATGAATAAAGAAAATATATAGAGTTTCTGAAATAAATAAAGAATGTGCTTGAGTTGAGGGGACAACTCAGCAATAAATTTGACAAGTTTTACTTTACCGATAGCAATGGCTTTCTATACCTCTCCAATCATTTTTGTAGTGAGCTCTTTGTCCTTCAATTTGCTTAGGTATTCAGATGCGTCTCCTCTAGATGCTTCTATTTTAGTGAGGAGTTCATCTAGTTGAATATGGATGGCTACATCTTTTGTCACTGTAGCTTCAGGTAGCATTTCTGTTAAGAGTGCTTTGACCTTCTAAAGTACTCTGTTTTTCTTTTGTATAGCCATTTTTTTCTCTTATTCTGCTTTGGCTTTGCATAGTTCACCGAATTCAATAAGTTCTTGCCCTTTTAATTTGGATATGTCTACATTCGACAACACAATCGGTTTTGACAAATCTAACATGAAACTATGCTTTTTCATTTTCTTTTCTTTAGAGGAGGAGGCTTTCACTGGTTGAACTAATACAATGGCTTGGGAGGCTTGTTCACCCTCAGTAGGTTTCTTGGTAGAGGCAACACTTTTGTCGATTTCTTTAGCCTTAGATGTAGCCTTTGGTGAATCCTTGCTCAAGGTCTTAGTTGTAACATTGTCAGTACTTGAAGGGGCTTGAGAAGTCTATTCCCTGGTGGCCTGAGAAGTAGCTTGTCCTTTTGTAGACTGGTGACCCTCTTTTCCTTGTTCAGTATCCTGAGGTGTCTCAGTTGAAACATGTTGACTTACCAGAGGATAGGACTTGACTTGTTCCAAAACTAACTCACTTCATACAAGTTTGGCATAAGAATTCCCTTCTATCATTTCCTATTCCTGTTCCTTGGTAACCATGACATCCTCATTAGGTTGTATAGTTTCAATGGGATCTTGCTTGGTGATAACTACTATTTCAACTTCACCTTGCTCATCAGCACTCTTGATTCGAAAAATTTATTGCCATTTTTCTTTTGTCTCTTCCTCTACTTCAAGATAAAGGCCATTCATCAGTTTCAAGGCTCTTTGCTTGACTAGGAAGTTTGTCTGGTAGTTTTTCAGATGTTCACTTATCTCATCTACTGACATGTCTAGAAAGCGATGTACAAGACTTCTTTCTCTCATCTTCTTTTTTGAGTCCATAGCATATTTCCACCTGTTATCAATGTGTAATTACAATGCTTTTGGAAGAGAATTAGCTACTTCCAATGGGACTAATCAGAATTTAAGAAGTGTACATACAACTAACTCTTCTATTTGCCTTTTTTTTTCTTCTGTCCAAGAGTCATATTTGACATACCTAAATGCTCCAAATCCACCATATTGTTTCAAATTGGCACAAAAATTATCAACACTATGTACATCTTCCTTTTTGCTTTTGACAATCTGAAATTTATTTTTGTCTTCAAATTCGGTGTCACTTGACTCTTTATTTAAAATGAGTCTCTGAGTAGACTTCTTATAAGTTTTTGTTACCTTTGGAACTACAACATTTTTCTATTTCTTACTCGGTGATACTGCAGATGATCTAGTATTGGGGCGCTTCACTGGAGGAGTTGGTGATACCTGTGATGTATCCTATTTCTTCCTTTTCAAAATTTTGCCTTTTGGCAACTCAATGCTCAATGTAATAGCTTCTTCTTGGGCTTCATATTCCTCCTTGATGATGAATTGAATGCTCTTGATAGGAGTGGAGGAAGAACCTTCTCCAAATTTCTCTGTTAATGCTTTAATCATTTTGTTGCTTTCCTTGTAGCCTTTGGTACTACAATGCTCATTTTGACTTTTTCTTTAACTTCTTCATATGTACCATATCTGATCTTGGTAGCATGCCTTGGTAGTGCAAGAAAAGCATCTATCTGCTATTGTGTAATGTCAAAATCAATCTCATAACCCATAGGCAACAAAGATTGAGTTCTCGGTTCTACCGCATTGACATAGCAGTAGTCGGTGTCCACTTCAAAACATATATTGTCCTTATATTTTTCCACTAACTGGGGTGGTATCCTGTACCTGTTATGCATCTTTTCTTGAAACTTGCTAAAATAATCATCCATAATCTCATTGAAGTCATCACATAGTTGCTTGATGAAGTCATTGATTTGATGGGTGATTGGTTGGTGTAGCTCCCAAACTACATTACCGACTGATGGAAAGAATTTCTCAAAATAGAAAAACATGCATACCAAAAGTGATCCAAACTTTAGTGTGTTTGCCGAGTTGTTCTTCTTCGACTTCCTTATGGTGTTGAGATTTTCAAATAGATTTTTCAACAACACTTCGCATAGATCAATCTTCATACCTTTCTTCACAATTTTATAGTCTAAATCAATAGCAGCATAGGGTACACTGTTTTCCCTTGCCGATTGAAAGAAACAATAACCTATGACTCTAATTGCAAACTTCAGCTCTCCATCTATGACATTGTTTAGTTATAGACCTCTGCAATCAGATTCAACTCCAGTTAAAGTGATCAGTTCCTTCTGTGAAATCATTTTCTGAGCTCGGGCATGGTAAAAAATAGGGTAACCAGTGATCAAGTGGATGATTTCCTTGGTGATCTTGAATGGTTGCTCCTCTAACCACATAAATTCATCATGGACTCTACTCAAAACAAATTTAACCCATTGGGGTTTGAAGACTCATGGGTAGGTTAGGGCTTCAGTCAATCCCTTGATTTTAATATGTTCAAACTTGCTATCCAGTTTTCTATCGGTACACAATTCATCATACGTGTCCTTGATATCTGTGTGACCTAGTTCCTCAACATGACACTTGGTGAAGAATCTGACATCCTCAACTAATAAAACCCTATCCGAAATGAGTGAAAATGCAGTTTTATCATCCAGTTCAGATGCTACTTTGGGAGGTAGTGAGTATTTTAGTGAGGGCTTCTCAATGTTCTCAACAAAGGGTTTCTAAATTTTAGGAGTCATTACAAACTTTGGATAATCACTAATGAAAGAGCCTCAGGGGCTGAAATATTTTAACCAGCAGATGCTTTCCACTTAGTAAATATAAAACAAATATTCACAACTGATATGATCGGTTAACTTGCTTGACAGTGCATTGTGATTGATATAAATACCTTGAATTTCACTTCGGAAGAGATTTGATCGCCTTTGAATCGCTTCGCTCTGCTTTCTAAAAACTTGGTAATTGTAAAATGACCATACAAAAAGCTTTAAGTGCACATTTTACCTTATTGGGCTCTGTGCAGTTAGGTCATAAAACATTAAATGCACTTGGTTCCACTAAACCAATTTAACTTCCTTTTTATGCTTTTACCGAGTAGCCAGACTTTCTGCATTTACTGACTTGATAGGCTTCCAAAAGACTTGATAGAATTTTTAACTTGCTAATGCATCTTAGCTATGCAGATTTTGGAATTAAGTACATGATAAAATAGGAACTGTTTAAGATTTAACTTTGAAAGAATTCAGTCCCTTCATACCTTTACCGATTAATTTGGAATAGATGCACCTAACTCGGTAGGTAAGGTGCTTTCTTCATTTGACACAATTTCCTTCTTTTTCTAAATCATCTGGAATTTTCTTTTTATTTCTTCAGTTTCTCCTCTACATTGATCTCTACAATCTCTAGCCAAGTGTCCAACCTTGTGACATTGAAAACATGCCATACCCAGATTTCTCCATGATCTTTGGTTGTTCATTCCAAACCTTATAAAGCAGTTGGCACTTATATGTCCATATCTTCCATAGCATTCACACCATATCCTTGTATTATAATCCCATGGTACTGCAGTATACTATCGGTCAAGATCCATGTGAGTTCGGTAGCCTCTAGTATTTGCTTGGTGTGCAGACCACATATAGTTTTTCTACTTAAACCAACACTTCTCATTATTGTGTCCATATCTATTGCTATTTTTACAAAACCCTTTGAATTTTGCCTTTTGATAATTGCTAGCAGAATTTGTCCTACATTGATTTCCTACATTGATTAGATGTGTGACCATACTTATTGGAATTGTAGCAATAAACATTAGACCTAGTGACATTCGGTTGCTTACCTTTTCTGATTTGGCACAAGTTGGTAGTATGTCCTTGTTTTCCATAGTAGTTGCAAATAGGCTTCTTTCCTTTGATGTTCTTATTGTTTCTAGCTTGTTTTGATGATTCTCCTCTCTCGGTGATGTGGATTTCTTTCTCGGTAGAGTCTTTTCCTTTGTAACCGAGTCCTGCATCTTTGTTGGGTCTTCATGTAGTTAGTTGCTCATCCAACATCCTTGATGCTTCATAACTTTTCTTCAGTGTTTCTTTGGATTTCTTCTCTATTTCAAGTTCATCGGTCAACCTTGATATTTCAAGTTTCAATACTTGATTCTCATTTTCTTTCAGATTTGCTTCATGATGTGCATAACCCAATTGATTAGATAGATTTTGTTGAATTCCAGTCATCCTTGTGATTTCATCATTCTTTTCAGATACTAATGCTTCAAGTTGTTGTTTTTCTCTTTCTATATCTCTTATGTTATCCTTGGCTGTCCTCAATGCATCAAGATTTTCAGTCATTTGTGTGCTGAAATGTTCATGTTCTCTTTTCATTGCTTTTAGCTAATCAGTCAGTGCTTTGTTCTTTTCTTTCAATTCTCTAATCATTTCTTCAGTCTCTTCAAATATACTATTCTCAGATGATGTCTCAATTTGTTCCACTAGCTCTTGAAAGTCCTGCAAATCATCAGACAATCTTCTTCTAACTTTCAGTGATCTTTGTATTTGTTTCTACATGTCTGCAATCACTTGATTAGCATGATCCAATTCATTTTGAAGATTCACAATTCTCCAAGATTGTTTGTAGCCTTCCATTGACAAGATCTTTCTCTTTAGGTAGTTAAACCCTTTTCCAAGATTAAAGCTCTAATACCAATTGTTAGGCCCAATATGGAAAGCTAATGTACTGAGAGGGGAGGGGTTAATCAGTACTTCAAATCTTTTCTTCAACAATAACTTTACTGTTAAGCATAAACCAAAAACTGCCGTAACATAATATAATGCTAAAACAAATAAATAACAATCATACATGATTCACTCCATAACACATATATTTTGGTTACGTAGAAACTCTTGGTTAAAGAGAAAAACTGCAGTGGGGATGACACCCACAACTTCACTACTGCAATAATAAAGGTTGCTTGGTTAGAGCTACATGTTTAGCTATTTCTGATAGCTTACCCTGTTAGGAGTATCAAGATATTTAGATCTACCTTGCTAAAGGATTTTACAACACTTATTCTAAATGATGCACCTGATTAAAGGTTTTACAATTTATAGACTTTGTTAGACTCTTTTACCCTGTTAAAGGTTTCTCTTACAACTCAAAATATTACAATCAAAATCTTACAAAATATCTGCAGCTTCACATCTGAAATGTTATAGCAGATTCTATGTGCTCAATAAGAAATTACCTTGCTTATAGCATACCTTGGTAAATCATAAATTAACTCGATAAACCTTTCTGTTTACTTTGTTCCTTGACTTTTCTCTAAAATCCTTCTCGGTGACCTCTGTGTATCTCTGTCAATTGTAACAGTCATAACACTCAGTGCTTTCCCATGATTTTTCTTTTCACATATGTCTTTCTTCACACACATATATTGATCCTCAATTCATGTTGCATAAATAGATCTCTTGTAACGGTGATCTTGTTCATGCTTCGATCTTACAAACAAGATTTATTAAATGAATAACCATACAAAATTATTTCATTGGATAGATGTCCTCAAAATCATATAAAATCTATAAGTGCAATTTCCAATGTGTTAACAGTTTCTTGTTCCTTGATCTTATTAACACGTTTCCCATATGTGTCTAGGTTCAATGAATCTGGTAACACATTTTACTCGGTGAGTATGAACTCGGTATACCATTTTTTCTACTCAGTAGTCATAGAATGTTACTCTGTGACTTCTTTCTTCTATAACCGACTGAATACTTCGGTAGTAATAACCGACTAGAGTATATAGAATGACTTTGGACATAAAACTAATGACAACTTAATAAATAGTAACAATTAGGTATTAGGTAGACATATTTTGTGCTTTTTCTATATAAAGATGAAATTGTAATATTGTAAAGGATCTAGAAAATCTTGAATATCCAAATTTTAAGAGGAATCAAACTATATATAATTAAAAAAATTGTGACTTTGAAGATATCCAACAAAGATAAGTGTCATTTAGTGTTGCATAATTACTTTTGCATGTGACTTTCATGTAGTTTTGTATGAATTTTTTTGTTTAGATTGAAGCTTATATGAAAAACTCTTTATGTGTGTATTGTTTTTAATCTTCTCCTTGAAAATGAACATGTTCATTTTAAGTAAAGATACCAATGATTTCTAATCTTATCAATATACATTTTTCTATGGTGTATCTTGTTTATTGCTACTATTCAAGTAATTGATTAAAAACATGCCTTGGATAAGATATGGGGGAATGTGTGTTATGTTAAAGGATCCTTAAGAAAAATTGTAGATAATACCCTTTCTTGGATATATTATTCTAATGTAATGATACTAATATTATTAGTCATTTAAATAGCAAGTTTTCTTGTTGGAAGAAAGCACTTCCATTTGAAATTTGACTTTGCTGCCCTAGAGAGGCACTGATCTAATGATATGTTTTTTTCATAGACATAGATTCTCAAAATCCTAAAATCAAAACATTTTAATTTTTTGTTAATTTCTTTAAGTTGCTCCATGTTCAAGGTTATAAATAAGATAACTTGTTGAGGATCTAGCTAATTTGAAATAAATTCATTCAAACCTTAATACAAGTGTAAGCATTTTTTTATTTAGTCAATATCTTAGTATATAAGGGTAAGTATTAGCAAATATTGATACAAGGGTTACCCCCTACATCTATAAAAGGCTAAAGTGTAGAGAAGAACAAGCCATTGTCTCCTATTCATTGGCCACTAATCTGAGAAGCTTGAGCATTAAATATAGCAACTTTATAAAGATAATCAAGTAATTAATTGTGAGCACCAACAAATCTAATTCCTCATAGTATCTATACAACATGTAAAGTTCATGCCTCTAGTACTCTACATGGCCCAATTGTTGTTGAGTGACTAATCTTGTATAATAATAAACATAGGCCAGCCTTGTACCTCTAGCACTATCACACACTAGGCTCATAATCATGATGTGCTCATATGCCCAAACATGTAGAAGAGTCACAACATAGTTGATTAAATATCACATTTTGTAACCTAGATCATGCAATTGATGGTATACTATAGTAAGAACACATTGACCCCAAGAAAAAATTGTCCCCTTGATCATCATCTAATAAAAAATTGTATTCCATCTGATGTGTAAACCATCACCTCACATATCCAATAATAGAACCACTAAAATCACTAATGCTAATGCAAGAAGTAACCACTCATAAATATCCATCATGTATCTAATATGATCTCATAATCCTCTATTACTAGATGATGATAAAAAATAATTGTAACAATGCAAACTCTCTAGTGCTAGCATTATAAACCACATGCTCTCCATGGATAGGGATCTTGAATATCTTTGACACATCTTCCTAAGTGATAGTGGCCTCTCCTTTAAACAAGTGAGATAAGATCATCTCACTATATAATCTCTCTGGTAGTACAACCAACATTCCTCTGTTAGCTTGAGTATAAGGTACAAACATGAAATGATATAGTTTGACTACTCCTAGGAACAACTTCTTGTCCTCATCCAAAGACCACCTCAATGTGAGTGAGTTAGGACAAATTTCAATTGTACAATGGTATTCATACCTCCTACATCCATTTTATGCATCATGTTAGTGATTATACTAAATATGTGCTAGAATATTACCACTTATGTCACTACATTTATCATCTACAAGATTTTTTATATTTTTAGTCAAATGCATCATTTAGCCTTTAACATGAGTCATTTTTTAACTCATATATTATTAATCCATTCAATTGTGGTGCACAATTAAATTATGGTAAGATATCCTACACTTGTGTCTGTAAAGTCCAAAATTGGGGGCTTAACCAATCCTCCACTTAGAAGAGTGGGAATTTACTAAGCTCAATTTTCACTTGGGGAAACTTTACATTCAAAAGAGGGGGATGAATCTACTGGATCCAATCCCAAAGGATGCAAGGATTGAATAATAAGTACATTGGTTGTGATTGGAATACAAT
Source organism: Cryptomeria japonica (assembly GCF_030272615.1). Taxonomy (NCBI): domain Eukaryota; kingdom Viridiplantae; phylum Streptophyta; class Pinopsida; order Cupressales; family Cupressaceae; genus Cryptomeria; species Cryptomeria japonica. The sequence goes on along the minus strand of NC_081410.1, from coordinate 301,625,337 downwards.
TCACCCTCTTTTGTAAGTTGATTGATTGAATTAAGGCAAAGTGCTGACAATGAAGACAAACTATGCGAAAACAATGAGCTACAGGTTTGAGATTCAGTCATGCACCTGGATTTGAGAAGTTTGAGATGATTCGGAGCTTCTATATGAAATTGGGAAAAAGTTGCAAGGATCATGTGTTGGGACAAGGGTTCCCTCCACTTGGTCCTTTGAACTTTCGACACGTTGAAAAGGGTTTTTCCATCTCTACAAATAAAAATTAATTCCAGAAGTACTACTGCACACCTATTTCCTGCACATAGAAAGAAAGGGAAATATGTTGGGAATAGGGGTTTGCCTTCAGGTCAAACCCCAGTTTTGGAATTATCCAAGTGGTTGAAATAATGTAAATAAAAGGAATAAAAGTAGAAATCCTCCACTTTGAGGAGATGTTGAATTGCTTGAAAATGAAATGTTTATACCTCCTTATGAAGTTTTCTTGCCTCCACATGGAATTATGATTTCATGAAGTGGAATAATGATCTCCTCTTAAATGCTTGAAATCTTGACTCTATTGTTGCTCCAAATCTTGAAAGAAGACTAAAAATGCTCAATTGCTCTTGAATGATTGAACGCTTGATGTAATAGATTGATAGATCATGTGTGATGATGTCAAATCAGAGGGAAAAGCCCTCTTATATACTTGCCAGTGGAATTAATTGACTAGTTTTCTAACTTGAGCCCACATAGGGTGAATTTTCCCGCTTCAAATTTGAGATAGGAAAAAGGGAGGGACCCCAAGGTAGGTCCCCTTTAGTGGATCCTAGGGCACCACGCCCTGCTCCTAGTAGATCCTAGGGTGCCATACCCTAGTCCTACCCTATTTTGGGGTAGGATCAAGATGTCTTTTGAGTGCACAGCTGAGTAAAATGTAGGTTTTGACTTGTATGAGCATATTCAAGTCTCCGATTAGGTCGAGGGGCGCAAAAACTAAGGCAAAGACCCAAATGCACTCAAAAATTGCAAGGGGTGCAATTTTAGAATGTTAATTTTAGCCCCCACTTTAGCGGGGGTATGAGCTTACACAAATACTTTTGGTAAAGTACAAGGAATTCAGATTGAAAGACTTTCACCACATCAAGGAGGCAAGATTCACCAAGCCCCCAGTGGACTTTAGGATCTTACAATTTCAATGATAAGGTAAAAGAGAAGATCCTAAGATATAGAGAGAACCATGACTAAAAATAGTAAGGTTCTCTTACTATGAGTCATGAAAAGAATACCAAAAAATTGTTAGAATTAGGGATCACTGAGAGGGGGGGGTGAATCAGTGATCTTTGAAAATCAAATCCATAAACTTATTCTTTATCCACTTGTTAGAAATACATAACAAAAAAGAACACAAGCAAGCAATAATTAAACTTCAAATCCACAACATCGGAATTTTTACATGGAAACCTGGAAAGGGAAAAACCACGATGGGACTGGAACCCACAATATTCATATACTATGTCTAGGAGTACATAAATATTACATAGATGGGGAATGCACTTGCATTCAGGCTCACTGCCTAGAGCTCACTATTCAATTACAATAACCCAGAAAGCTACAACCTTCAGGGAAGTCTCACTGACTTAGAATTTGATTACAATGAGGAAATGTATAAAAATAAACTTTGAAGTAGCATCAAACAATCAATGAATGAGTTTCGGTTAAGGACTAGATCTCTAACTGTCCTTGCTCAACAAATACTCTATTTTTGTCTCAGTCAGCTACTGGATTGTATGTGAACCAAATGTGCACGTGAAATTGCACTCGATCGCACCAAAACTAATTGCTGCACTAGTAATAGACCAAAAACCAATCACCAAATCAATCCTGTATATCCGGTCTTAACAAAAATTATCTCCTTCAAGTCGGCTTCAATCTGTAATAAAACATAGCACTGGACCAAAAGAGTATGATCATATGCTTCCTAGTCACCGAGAATACAAAATCAACCACCAAAATCACTGCAATCATCAGAAATCTTTTCGAACCAAAATATTACTGAGATGAAGAGTTGCCATCAATGACAACCCTAGACCAATAAGCAACTACCAAAAGTCATCAGATGAGTGTCAATTGCCAACAATATCCCCCTTTGGAATTGATGGCAACACTCATGTAAAATGGCTTAGTGTTGAAACCTATAAAACCTGTACACCGGATCAAGAATGAAAGAATTTTGAGGCTCCCCCTTAGATCAACAATCCAAAACTTTGCATCACCGAAACTATACACTCCTTACATAATCAGCCTATACAATTTTCACCTTATCTCTCCCCCTTTGATAGCAATGCCAAAGATAGGGTGTGTGGAAAAATATTTTGTACATATATACACACCAGATGATACATATTTAAGTACATCTGCATATGCAACCTTAAGGAACAAAAAATAGGTGTTCCAACCTGCCCGCAATTTCTCCAAAATTGAAACAAAACCATTCAAAACATAAGAATGGAATACTATTGCCACAAACTCAGTTGGAGTCTCCTAAGACATATTTTGAATACAGTCCATCTTATGGTACACTAAGGTGTCTAACCGGGGACCAATTAGGTTCCGAAGTTCACCTGTCCACCTAACCATTTTCTCCTTTTCCTTCTCAAATTACTAATTTGCTCCATAAGAGTCAAAGATTGGCCTTCAATACTACCGCTTAAGTTAGCCGTAGGGTCATAAGCCTGAGAAATCTGAGCTAAATGACCTCTACAATTATCTATTTGCTTGTCTATTTCAGTGGAAAAATTTGTCAAAGCTAGACAAGACTTATAAATCTTACCGCCTTCCATTAAGGCCTCATCAATTAGTTTTAATTCTTTATCAAACTAGGCCTTATCATTGCTAATCATTTGCAAAAATGCTTGAACTTTGGCATCTTTAGATTTCTCCATATCCTACGTAGCTGACCCCTTGTTCAAAGAATCAAACTGAGAGGATACGTGATCTATTAGGTGTTGAAGCTTACTTAATGAACTGGTATCAGTATTGAGTTGTAGTTCTAATACCACCTATTCTAAAACTAAAACTATTTTCTCAATGAGTCTCTTCTCTTCTGATTTAGATTGCACAAAATCCTAACTATCTTGAGCTTAAAGAGAAGCAATATCAATCATCCTTTATGTTGGAGACATTTGATTGAAGGGCTTGTCAAAACTGATGTTAAATTGAGGAAAATTCACTTGGATTTGTATTTTGGAAGTGTCAATTGCCATAAGGATTGGAGTTTCTATTACTTTGGCCTTCCCTTTGATCTATTCTTCCTATTTTCCTCATCCTTTTTATCATCCTCCTACCATGCACTACCTTTATCCTCTATAGGTGCCTTATGTGCACCGGTGTCACCAATTGGTGCGCCAACCTCTGCCTCAACTAATTTTTCATTTCCCTTATCTACCTCAACCTCTACATAATCCAAAATTTGTTGCTCTGCAACATACTGAGTGTCTTCCTCCTTATTTACATCATGCACCAGAGGATTCTCTGACTAAGTGGCTACATCATGTGAATCATATTCTACTAGCTAGTTCTCAGTGAGAAACCTTTTCCAGATTTCAATGGTTTCTCTCCTTATTTCCTCTACTCTGCCAACCATCAGGTTGTTTACCCTATGTTTGGTCCTGGTTTCCTTTTTATTTTCTTGCAAAATCAATCTATCTATTTCTTCAATAGTGATATTGGTGCATTGATTGACTAGTTCACTTTCCTTTATTTCTCTATCCATCTGGCTTGCGGATTTTCTTCTAGCATCAATTATACTGTATTGATCTTTCGAAAGGTATTTTTCTAATTCATTTAAAAATTTACTAATTACATCCATATACAAAACTACAACTTCCTCAATCTACCTTTTATCCTTATCATCCATATTTTCATAATATACAAAAATATTCTTCAAATTTCCATCTTTAATAATTTCATCTATTAACTATTGAGTAGACAAAAGAGGAATAATATGATACCTGGTCTGGGTGGTCTCCATTTTACTGGATTCAATTGCCTCATCCAAGTCATAATTTATCTTTCTTCCTCACTTAGGCTTTCTTATAGGAATAGGATCAGACTTTGTCTTGTTCTCCTTCAGCCCTTTCTTCTTAGCACCAGATTGAGGTTTCTGGACCACCCTTGCAAATTCTCCTTTCTTTGGGGCCTTTGGAATGTCTACATCTGACTTGGTTTCAAATGCCTCCAAGGAAACTACAACATACTCTCTCTAGGTTTCCTTCTTCTTCCTCAGAACACCCTTGCCCTTAGTAGATGAACCAAAGGGTTCTGATTCAGTCGAAGATGTCTTCACCGAAGCAAGAGAAGACCTTGTCACCTTTTCTCTGACTAGAGTTGGTGCAATCTTTTGTTTCTTTGTCTTTTGTTTTGCATCTCTCTTAGCTATTATGGCTCTAAATTTATCCCAAGGGTGACCTTCCTCAACAAGGATTTCCTCCACTATCTTAGCCACCTTCCTTTTCCTTGCCAGTTCACTGAACTTGGTGTGCAGTTCCATTGATTTTCTTTTGCAAGTTTTGAACCTTTCTTCTTTGTAGTCTACTATAGCATTCAATAGGTGTTGTGTGTAGGAATCTAAAGTTCTTGCATCAACCTCATATCCCATAGGCATGATCCACACTATCCGGGGCTCAACTACCTCCATGAGACATTCATCTTTATTCACCATAAAATAGATTGTCCCCTCATATTTCTTGACAATTTCCTTGGGGATTCTAATTCTTTGCTTCATCTTGTCCTAAAAAGTCTTGAAGAATGCCCACAATGTAGCATTTTGATTGTCCCTATTCCCAATATTATCAAGACCCTACTTTATCTTTTGAGCCACCACTTCTGGGAATTTGATTGAAGAACTAAAGTGCCAGACAGATAACCAAGGAACCAAATTTGAAAACATATTTTTTGTCTTGCTTAATTTTCTTCAAATTTATCATCAATTCCTCTAGCAGAACACTATATAGGTCATAATGAGCATCTTCTTTAACTGTCTGATTGGTTGCATGGATGGCTATGCCGGATACTAAATTTAGTCAGTTAGATTGATATACCTTATAACCAATGACCATTTCAACAAACTTTACATCACCGTCCTTGATTGTGTTGACCTTCATCGAATGCCCATCAAATTCTGCATCGGTTAACTTGTTGACCATAGGGTTTGTGACCTTCTGAAGCCTTGGCTTGTAATTGGTTTGATTCAAACAAGTTACAACCCCAATTTCCTCTAAAGTGATCTTATAGGGTTGGTCAAGCCATATAAACTCTACATGAATTTTTCTCAACACATTCCTCACCCATTCATTTTCATTGAATGATGGAAAGTTCACGAACTATGTAAAACCCTTTCTCTACAACTGTACAAAATTTGGCTTGGGGTTACCAATTTCATCCATGATACTGTCAATATAGAGATCCAAAATATCTTCAGTGTCAGTTTCTTCGATCTCACAGTGAATATATGCCCTTATATCATCTACATGCAGAACTCCATGTGGAACAGAAGAGAAAGATCCAACCGGGTCAGCCTCCATGAATTTGTAAGGATGCTTCTTAAACACAAGATGAATTCTATCCTTGACCTCAACAACTAGTGGTCTAGCAATGGAAGAAGAGGATGCCATTTCAAAATTTAAAAAATTCAAGCTTAAAAATGCTCTTCAAGAAATACCTCAATGGACTAACGAATGCCCTAGATCACTTGACAGATCTCTTTTAGCTCTTTGATCACCTGGAACTCTTGGTCGCCTTGTTCAAAAACTTGAAAATACTATTCACAAAGTGAAGAATAACTCTTTCATTTTCCCTTTTAACTTCACAAACCCTAATTTCTCTTTGGAATAAATGCAACTCAAATATCCAATCAGATGGCTAGTTAAGCTACCGAATGCCGAAATCAGTCATCTGAATCTTAGATATCAATTGAAATTCAATTCCTATCATCTGTAATCCACTGAATATAGATCTCATAAGGGGTACTATAATATTTGCATGAATTTGCCTCCCCTTAAGGCTAAAATCCCTAGTTACCGAATGAGGGTTATGCACCGGATTCAGGTACAGATCCATTATCTTCCTTAGATTCATCTTTCTTTACCCACATCTTCTTATGCTGATCTCTGATCTCATCAACCTTTACCTTTCCCTTTTTACTGATTTGTTCTTGTTAACTGGAGTATTGTTCTTTCTTCGATAGTACGTTTCAATGTGACTAGTTTTGTTACATGCTCTGCAAACAACATTATTCTGTATAGGTTTAATTTTCATCTGATTTGGTCTTGTCTTACACTAATTATAATTATTTCCAAACATTCCACAAGCATAACATCTCTTTTTTTGAAAGTTATTCATTACTACTCTACACATATTTGACGTATGACCAAAGTTGTTGCATATGAAACACTAATTGGTAAAGGTAGGAACATTATTCATGTTGTTCATCATTCCATTATTCATCCTACTTCTGCACTGACTTACCATATGACCAAATTTATTGCAAGTAAAGAATCTACCATTGAATTTATGAGAATTAGGTTGTCTTACCAGAGAATTCTTGCTCTTCTTCTGATCAACTTTTGCATTTCCTTGTCCAGATCCAGAGGATTCACCTTTCTCAAATCCTAAACCTCGCATGTCCTTTCAATGTCTCTGACTTTCCAACATCTCATCAAGCCTTGTTGAACTAGCTTTGAATTTTTCTTTGTATTCATTAGAAGTAGCAAGTTCATCCCTAAAGGTAGCAATCTGTCTTTCAAGTTCTTGACCATTATTCCTTGATTATGTCAACTCAAGCTTCAATTGATCATTCTCATAGGTAAGGCTGAAGCATTCATCAACTCTTTCCTTCAATGATTATTCCAGATTCTCTTCATTCTTCTTCTAGTCCTCAATCTCCTTAGTTAGCCTCATCACAATGGAATGTATCTCATTCTTCAAAGTAGAATTCTCTCTCTCAAGCTTGTTAACTTCATCAACTTTATCCTGGTTTTCCATGATCTGATCTTCTTTCTCCTTCAACTTGTCCATTAATTCCTTCCTCTTCTCTCTACATATACTTTCTTGATCCTTCATCTCACTAATGAAATTATCATTGGCATTTAGGTTCTTCTTCAAGGTACATATCTCATTTCCAGCTGCATCAAGCTCCTCAAGGGCCACATTGAGTTGTCTTTGAAAACCAAAATCCATTGAATCAATCTCTCAGATCTTCCTCAAGTGGTTAAGCTTCATCAAAGGAACTAGGCTTTGATACCAATTGTTAGAATCAGGGATCAGTGAGAGGGGGGTGAATCAGTGATCTGTCAGAAATTAAATCCACAAACTTATTATTTATCCACCGGTTAGCAATGCATAACAAAAAAGAACACAAGCAAATAATAAATAAGCCACAGATGCACAACACCAAAAATCTTACGTGGAAACCTACAAAGGGAAAAACCACGGTGGGACTAGAACCCACAATATTCATATACTATGGCCAGGAGTACATAAATATTACATAGATGGGGAATGCACTTGCATTCAGGCTCACTACTCAATTACAATAACCCGAAAGTCTAAAACCTTCAGGGAAGTCTCACTGACTTACAATTTGATTACAATGAGGAAATGTAATAAAATGAACTCTGAAGTAGCATCTGACAATGCATGAATGAGTTCTGTTAGGCACTAGATCTCTAACTGTCCTTGCTCAGTAAATACTCTATTTCTATCTCATTCAGCTACCAGATTGTTTGTAAACCAAATCCACACATGAAACTGTGCTCAATCGCACCAAAAATGATTTCCGCAATAGTAATAAACCAAAAACCAATCACCAAATCAATCTTATATATCTAGTATTAACAAAAATAATCTCCTTCAAGTTGGATTCAAGAAGTGTAATGTGTAGCTTCAAGTTGGCTTCAATATTTAACAAAACATAGCACCAAACTAAAAGAGTATGATCACATTCTTCCTAAGGATCTTCCCCCTCATCGAGAACATGAAATCAACCACCAAAATCACCACAATCATCAGAAATATTTCCAAACCAAAACATTACTGAGATAGCCCTAAATTACCAGTTAACTACCTACCGGTCAACTCCTTCTTCCGGATAAGAGAAATCACAACCGCCAAATCGAATCTCCAAGAAGAGTTTCCATCAATGACAACCCTAGACCAATAAGAAACTACCAAAAGTCACCAGATGAGTGTCAATTGCCAACAAAATTACAAAGAAAAGACAAAGTTCGCTAAGTAACTTAAAGTATCAAAAGAGAGCCCCCAATAAGACAAGTATGTTATTGCAATAATTTAGCCCCCAAGAGAGGATAAATAAAAGGATAATGAACACAAAACATGAGGTGGTTCCACCTAGCTTTGGAGTCAGTATGCTATTTATGATGACTCATGTATATCATGTATATGTATATGTATATGCATAGAATCATCCTCATCCCCCAAAGAGAGGAAACCATGATGGAAGAAGGGAACACATGTGTCTTTTGAGTCAACATGGGAGAGACTAAAAGAGATCTCAACACTTTGCATCATTCTCAAGTAGACAACACTGGGGACAAAAAATAGAAGAATGAGAAGAACAAATAGAAGAATTCCATAAATAAGCAAGAGAGAGAGAGAGAGAGAGAGAGAGAATCTATAGTGCTAATGAAGCTAATCAAGTGTGTCATCCTCCCCCCAATATTGTTGATCATTCTTTTGGTATGGTGGACAACATGCAAGAGGAGCCACATTGAGTATAGTAGATGGAGCTATCGCAAGTTCAAAACAAGGACCATGCTCTAATGCCAAGTCACTTTATTTGTTACTAGGAGCTAGGGTTAATGCTTTTAAATTTTTTATAGATAAGTCATTGTCAACACCAACATATTCATATTCATCATCATAAATATTAGGATCAGCATTTTCATCATTAAGAACATTCTTACCTATTTCTTCATCGACATTAGTAAGAATAGGAGCTCTAATAGGAATAGAACTTGAACCATCATGTGTTTTAAGAATTTTGTGTCTTGGAGAATTAGGTTGAACATCTTGTTTAGGAGAAAATGGAATTATGTCAACTATTGGTGTTTAAGGAGAAGAAATGGTTTGGGAAACAAATTCATGAGCTTTAGTATGACATCTTCGTCAGCATTCTCTTGCACAATGGTTTCATCTAGTTTTAGCTAAAGGTTGATAAGAGTTAGGCTCATTAGGTATGGGCTTCATCTCTTCTTTTAGGGAAGGATGAATGGGTTGAGGTATTTTAAGTTGGGAAATAGGAGAGGCCAGTTGCTTATCTCTATAATATGGAGGAGGAACCACACCATATAAAGGAGGTTTGGGAGGTGTAGGAAGGAGACCAAGTCCATCATGAGGAGGAGGGATAGGTCTAACCTTAGGCAGAATAGTTTTTTGTTTGGGAAGAAGAGTTTTTCTACTTTTGGGAGGAAGAGTGGACTCATCCATAGGAGAAGGAGTAGACTTTTCTTTAGGAAGAAGAATATCTATTTTCTTAGGAGAAAGGATAGTCTTCTCTTTAGGAGAAGGAATAGGTGCTCCCTTGGGAAGAAGATTATTTCTTTCCTTAGGAGGAAGAATAATCTTATCCTCAAGAAGGGGTATATGATCATCGATAGGAATGCTAAGCATTGGATTTATAGGTTTACTCAATGACAAAATCATTTCATTTTTCCAATTTTGATATGATCTAAAGAGAGTATCGCTTCTAGGTTGAAGAGGCTTGAATTGTTCGGACCAAAAGTAATCAAGAAAAACATTTCCATGTCTCATTGGAGGTTGAAATATACTATTATTAACAGTTATGATTTCACCATTATGAGGAAATTTCAAACACTTATGAATAGTAGAGATCGCTTTCATGGCAGAGATCCAAGGATGTCCCAACTTCACATGAAATTGATTGGATGTAGGAATGATAACAAATTTAACATCTAAGCATTTAGTGCCAACATCAATAAGTGTTATAGACCCAATAGTAGGACAAGAAAAGCCATAAAATATTTTAACTATCACATCAGTATCATCATATACCACTTGATGAAATTGCAAAGTGAAAAGAAATTCTTCAGTTATCACATTAACCATGCAAGTAAGATCAATAAGAACCCCTCTAAAAGGTACACCTTTGACTTTTTCACATATGTATAATGTGCCATCGGGTGCCTTAATGGTCTCACTAGAATCAAATGTTATGTACAAATCCTTAGGAGGTTCTTGTTGATCTACAAGGTTCACCACATTATTAGTTCCAAGGCCAACATAATTGGGAGAGAAAGTAAGATGACCAGTCTCAATTATATTAGTGGAATGGGGTGGTCAAGGATCAGCGAAAATTTGAAGGTTCTGATTAGGAGGAGCTACGAACTTGTTTCCTTTATCATTCACACCTGCCATAGACATAGTATTGTTATAAATCAATTCTTGAATCTTACTTCTCAATGAAAAACACTTCTCAGTATCACGTCCAGGCTGACAATGATATTGACAAAAAGATTTAGCATCAAAGTAAGCTAAATTTGTCTTGGATGGGTCAATTGTTTTGATTTGGGGAAGTTTTAACACATTCCTTTGTGTCATAATGCTTGAAATCATCATGAAACTGAGGCTAATTAGACTTAAAGGATGAATCACAAGAATCCTTAACTAATTAAACCGATTCTAAACACAATTCAATGAAATAAATGAAGGAAATAAGAAATTTAAACTAATTAAAACTCCCTATTCTCCACTTCTGTTTCCATTGTTCTTCTCCAATTTGTGTGGTTGATGGCTCTTAGGTATTGCACCAATTTCCTGCATGCAAATGTTTTGAAGACTGTGATTCTAGAAAAAGCTAGATTGAATTGATGAAAAGAGGTTGAATTTATAGATTTTCAACACAAAGGGGGTGAGAAATAGAAGTCAACTGTTGAGTGATAGATAATTGATTTAGATTGATCAGTTAACTCAATTGATTGATTAGTCAACTGGATTGAATTAAGAGTGAACTTGATTGATTGATTAGTCAACTCACTTGATTGATTAGTGAACTGAAAAGATGGATTAGTCATAAAAAGGTGATTGAGAGTTAAAAAGGATGATTGATGAGTTAACTGATTAGACAACTGATTTGATTAATCAGTTCTGATTTTAGCATGTATTGTAGGAATTTGAAATTGAATTTGATTTTCATTTTCAATTTGGATTTGAATTTGGTCATTCGAATGCTGAAATGCACATGAAATTAATTGAAATTCAGATTTGGGGAAAATGTGAATTTGGAAATATGAAATTAGATGAAATGATATTAAATTCGAATTTGGGAGAAATGAAATGAAATTAGATGGAATTAATTGGAATTATAATTTGGGGATTTGGAAGAATAAGTTAATTAATTTAAATAATTTAAATGAAATTATTTACACTTAATAAATAGAATTAATTAAATAATAAATATTATTTAACTAAGGAAAAAGTCATAATTAATTAATTAATATTTAATTAATAATTGAGATAAGGTTAACTGATTAAATGATGTGAGAATAGAAATAGAATAATTAAAGGTGTTGAAGGGCGATAATTAGAAAAAATAGTTAGTTTAATCAAATAATTAAAGAATTACTTAACTAAATAGATGAATAATTAGTGTAGAATTAATGAGACATTTTTAGGTGTCTACATTTGCCCCTCTTTAAGACTATGTTGAAACGATGTTGTTTCAAAGAAAATGAAAAATTTTGCCCCAATATGCCTCAGTGATGCTAAGGTATAATGCCCCCTCAGAAAAAGTTGTTGGAAAATTTTGGATCGAAGACCAGTTTTTTGGAAATATGCTAGATAGTGATAATATGAGGTTTGAAAGAGTTTCGATCTTGTTTTCTATGTCTAACACTGTGTTGATGCTGGAGGGGTCCACGGGCATTTATGTTAAGAAACCCTAATTTTGAACTTATAAATTGAAAGTTGGTATGGGTTTGAGCTCATTTCTAATTTTTTGTTTTAAAAGAATTTCTTAGAGATATTAGAGCTTCTGGCATCCTTGGAGCAAAATGGCAGGTCATAGAGTGAGGTTGCATTTATCCGAGTGAGTGCAATCTTATCAAAGACCTCCTGACATTGGTGGCATGGTGAGTTGCCTAGCTTTGTGCTTGTTTTTTGTCTGTATTTTGTAATTTTTTAATCATTTTTTGGTGTGTCATGTTTCATGTATGTCACAATTGAGTATCGATATTGCCGCAATTGACTTTATTATGTCACAACTGAGTTTAACACATCACATTTGATATTTTATGTCATAGTTGTTAACTTTATCTCGCACTTGACAAAATTATATCACAATTGAATGTTTTGTATCACATATGATTATTTCATGTCGCATTTGGCATAAATATGTTGCATTTTCTTGTTTTGCTTCGCATATGATTATATTGAATCACAATTGATAATAAAAGCCCTTCTTTCTTCAGTTTATGCGTCCTGATAATTTTGATGACGTAGTTGACTCATTTTAATATTTTCCAAATGTAGGCACATTATCTAGTACTTCTTGCTAAGGGGACATGGCCAGATAGTCTTGATCAACATCATGAGTTGGATGCAGAGGAAACTGCTTTGTTACGACAGGTTGGATTATGTTATATTGTGCATTTGCCTGAGGTTATGACCAATAGGGCTATGATTAATACTTTGGTTGAGCGGTGGCATTCAGAGACATGTTATTTTCATCTACCGACTGGTGAGGCATCTATCACACTTTTGGATGTGTGGCATATTTTACACATTCCAATATCTGGTAGGCAAGTTACTTATGATCCTGATGATGGTATTTCAGCTTTGTGTACATTGTTCGAGTGTGAGGAGCAGGATCTACATATCCGTGGTCATTATGATATTCATTGGGATGATTTTGATTATGATGATCTCATCGTTGTGCTTGCTTGTACTGTTGTTGGATTATTGATTCCTGATAGACATGCCCATGGTTTTCTTGTTGGATGGGGACATGTTATACATGATATGATTATTAATAGATGTTTGTTTTCTTGGGGTCCTTGTCTTCTTGTGACTTTGTATCATCAGATGGATGGGGTTGTTTACTTGCAGTAGAAATCAGTTGGATGTGGTATTACTTTGCTTCAGACATGGGCTTGGGAACACATTGCTATTTTCCATCCTGTGTTATGTATAGATTTAGAGCCAGATCAGCCATATGCTTATGGATATACTATTGGTGTGAGGCATAGGGAATCGGGTAACATCTTGTATTGGCATCATCAAATTGATATCTTACAGTACTTCTCATGGAGACCTTATCTTACTTGTTCTAGTTAGACTGATGATGCTCAACATCTTCCTTTTTGTCAACAGCAGAGATATCATATTGATCAAGATGTTGGTAGTCACAGGGTTATTGGTATGCATCTTCCTAGCCATGTGCACAGACAATTTGGGGAAGTACATGGTATTCCAAACATGACAACTTATTTTGCACACACTACTTGAGAGGTTGGTGATTGGGGTGCTTGTATACACCCTCATGTTTCTATTGATGAGTTTGATGTGCTTGCTCCTATTTTGTGGGGATGGCAACTTGGTGTAGTGGATCTAGGGTCCACACCACAATATAGTGTACGGTGGATACATCATAGGCCTATACCTCTGACAAATTCGATAGTTCTGATTGGTGCTTAGAAGATTAGACATGGCAGGGGTCCTAAAGGGAGAGGTGGAGAGGATAGGGGTGGAGGAGTTAGAGGTGGAGGAGGTAGGGATGGAGGAGGTAGAGGTGGAGGTAGAGGTAGAGGAGGTAGGGGTGGAGGAGGTATAGATTTGATAGTAGTGGTCGCAAGGCAGGTGGATAGTGATAGGGAGGATGTGGATATTGGTGGAGAGACTGCATCCATGAGTAGTTCTGATGATAGTGATGAGTCAAGATCAGGATCATCGAGCAGTGATGGAGATGAGGGCAGGGATGATAGTTATGATGTGGAGATGCCCCAAGCTGCAGGGTCTGTAGGTGTGGATAGAGGAGATGAGGATGGATTGAGAGATCAGGTGCGTTTAGAGGATTTGGTCACTACTTTGCGATAGCGGTGGATGGAGGGATCAATATCAGCATGCAATGGAGGATTTGACTATGGAGAGGGATCGGATAGCTGCTAATAGAGATCTATTATAGTGGGAGAGGGATGAGGCAATTAGGCAGTCTCAGATCACTATGGATGCATATGATCAGTTATTTGGGCTAGTGATGGAGGCACATAGCCAAGCAGATAGATATTTTTCTATAGCACAGGAGGCTATTTATCATTGGCATGTTTATGAGAGAGCCATCCCTAAGGGTCAGAGGGAACCTAGTTTTGGTGCTTTCATGGGGAGAAGATTGAGTCTATCTACTTCTCGAGAGACTAGTAGTGGGGGAGTGATGGGTCCACCTAGAGCATCGTCGGGACAGGATGGAGCTAGTCGAGATGCTCCTACTCATAGAGGCAGTATAGGTTGAGAGATTGGATGTTGATTTTGATGATGTGATGTATTTTGACACATTTTTATATGATTTATATATGATATGCATTCTTGATGAGCTTTTTGATTGTGAACTTCATGCAATTTTTTGTTGTGATGATGAATGCAATATGAATGTGATAGCATGCAGTGATTTGATGTAGCTTTATGTTGTGATGCATAATTGTTGATGAAAATTTTACTATGAGTATGAAATGGTAATGAACATGCAATGTGACGATGCTTATATATTTTTGTATGTCAAAATACATGTTGAAGATCTTAGAAGAATTGTTAATTGTTAGATTTAGAAAAGATAATCAATCAACTGAATCAATCTTTGTAAGCCATATTTTCATGTAATAATGGATGATATGATAGAAATTTTAATGAGAAATTCTTCATTGCTTTATTCGTGGTGCAATGCATTATCATCATTGAGCCTTATTATGTAACAATGGATCTTTTTACACCAGGGTATAAGGAACCAAGATGTATAGATATCTCATTGCAAAGAAACAAACACATAACAGACAAGGAATGAACCCTCCATTCTGGAAATTACACTAGGGGTTGAGGTATATGTGGCATTCACTAGTTGAATGCTCCTATCACAGACACCCACTAGAGCAATTTCCCCTGAACTTCATCGGTTCAAACCATAAACAACAAACAAAGAAAAGAATCACGCTCGTCATGGCTCCTCTAGTCACTTTTGGACATCCTTGAATAGCTAAAAGCAATGATCTTCACCAATTTGATAAAAAGAGTCAACCAAAATAGACAAAACTCAGTATTGAGACTGATTGTGCCTTTTCTTTGATATGTTTGGTATGATTTTGATAATGTCTAGTTTTAGAAGTTTTGAACCCCGTATAAGACTGATTTGTCTGGTTTCAAGTGTACCAATTATGTTTAAGACAAGATGTTGATCACGTTGATAGTTTGATAAATCGATAGATTAGACAGTTGATCAGTGTGATTTCAAACGTTTTGACAAGCTAGTTGTATCCTTTGTTTAACTTCGTGCGAAGTGTTTGCTGGACATGGGGTGTTTGATTCTTGTGAGACAATTTATTGCAAGTTTTACAATTGGTATTTTATTGTTTTCAAAGAGATGTTCTGATGTTTAGGATTATTGGTATTTTCTCAATGTTTTTGTTCTTTTTTCAGGATCGTATTTTAATGTTTTTGTTGTGATTTTGATTTTTTCTGATTTTTAATTTTTCCAAGATCATTTTTCGAATGTTTTTTATTTTTTCAAGATCATTTTGTGAATGTTTTTTATTTTTTTCAGGATCATGTTTTGAATGTTTTTTATTTTTTAGGATCATTTTGTGAATGTTTTTTATTTTTTCAGGATCATTTTTCGAATGTTTTTTATTTTCTTAGGATCATTTTTTGAATGTTTAGATTTTTTCAGGATCATTTTGTGAATGTTTTTGGTTTTTTCGGGATCATTTTTTGAATGTTATTGATTTTTTCATGATAGTTTTGTGAATGTTTTTGGTTTTTTCAGGATCATTTTTCGAATGTTTTTTATTTTTTCAAGATCATTTTTTCAAATGGTTTTTATTTCTTCAATTATGCCCCCAATTATGCAGACCTATGATGATAACATGATGATGCATAATGTGATGGAGACAATGAATTTTTGATATGAGTTATGCTAATGTAGGATGCATGACAAAAATGCAATTCATATTCAAACAAGGATGAGTGTGTGTGTCTTTCATTCTGAAATGCACTAATTAGATTAAAGGTGTGAAACATTTCAGAGATAGGAGTTCAATCCATTATCAAAAGACTTAGACCATCCAACTTAACACACTATGTAACCAATATTTATGAATGGGGGCATGGAAAACTTCTCCATCAATTCTTGAAACTTTCATCTTCTTTTGCTCATGTGTGTGCATTTGAGTTCATTCTGACTCTTATAACCATTAAAGACCCTTCGAATCTTATGTGGCTAGGTACGTGAGTTATTCTGGCTTCAAAAGCAACCTGGATAGAGCCTCGCTGCCAGCAAGCTTTTAGGGCCCTGACGAGGTTATGCACTTTAATCTCTCAAACATTGCTCCATTGCCAATAGGTGTCCATAGCAATGATGGAGTTAAGCTTTCTCTTTTGTCACATTTGTATGCATGATATTTTAGTAATATATCATTTTTTTTTGCTTGTTTTGTCTTGAGATTGACATAACACTTTTTTCTTTTATTTTCTTGCCTTGACTTGTAAGTAATGAAACCTACTTGGGTATGACAATTATAGCGACGTTGAAGCAAAATATTGGATTTTTCACTAACCACATGACCAACTAGGTATTTGTAATGACTTAGAGCTTTTGATTAATGTGTGAGATAGCAATTGATAGATTTTTGGTAACAAGACTTGATAAGGAACCTTCTACCCAACCAAGGATAAAGCGTAATCACAATGTGACATTGAAGATGAATGACTAGATACCTCCTAAAGACTTCATGAACAAGTATGTAGGAAATGAGACAACTTTCATTCCTTTCAGTGCAGATAGGTGAATGATTCAAATAATCACCCTATTTTATTAATGCAACATATGCAATGCAGTAAAGAGATATGCAAATGCGGTACTGGAATTGAAATGAAACTACCCTTAGATGTAATATCTTTTTAGGTGCATACTGTTAATGGGATCAGGGAGTGAATCTCCCTCCATTGTTTGCAAATGATAAGTGTCATTTCCAATTACTTTTGTTATAACAAACGGACCTAACCAGTTAGCTTCAAACTTTCCTAGTTTTTCATGTTCAACAAGGTTTCTTTGATTTTCTTTAAGAATAATATCTCCTATTTCAAAGCAATGTGGGTTGACTCATTTGTTGTAGCTTATTCTCATTATGTTTTGGTAGCCTTGTAAATGGTTTAGAGCACTTTGTCAATTTTCATCTAGGAATTCTAATTCTTCCAAATGTGTGACACTATGGTTTTCTTCTGAGATGATGTTTTTTAGAGAGACTCTTAGGGATGACAATTCTACTTCAATAGGTAAAATGGCTTTTGCACCATAAACCAAAGAGAATGGTGTTGTACCAATTGTCATACGTATACTAGTTTGATAATCCCATAGAGATGGATTTAGTTCGAGATGCCAATCTCATCCACTATCATTGACAACTTTCTTTAAGATTTTCAAAATAGTTTTGTTTATTGCTTCATCTTGACCATTGCTTTGGGGATAGTAAGGTGTTGCAAAATGTTGTTGGATCTATAATTGTTCACAAAGCTCACTCAATTATTTATTTTTAAAGGGTCATCGGTTATCAGTCATGATGCACATGGGTACCCCATACCTGCAAATGATATAATTCAGGATAAATTTTGCTATTTGTTTTCCTGTTGTGAAAATCATCGAGATTGCTTCAACCCATTTCATGAAATATTCTATAGTGGTGAGAATAAACTTATGTCCATTGGAAGAGGTAGGATTTATTTTCCCTACAAGATCTAATCCCCATTGTGAAAATGGCCTTGGTGATGATATTGGCTGAAGATCTTGAGCAGGTGCATGAATGAGATTCCCATGTATTTGGCATTGCTTGTATCTTTGGACATACTTGTAAGCATCCTTTTCCATTGTAAGGAAATAGTATCCTATTCGTAAGAGTGTTTTTGCTAGAGCAGGTCCAGAAGAATGTGTGCCACATATTCCATCATGAACTTCTTCTAAGGAAATTTGTGTCTCCTCCATATCAAAGCATCTGAGTAAGGTGTTGCCTATACTTTTCTTGTATAAAGTATCAGCAATGATTGCATGTTTTGATGATTGTCGTATGAGTTATTTTCTTTGATTTCATGAAAGATCTGGGGGTATATATTGATCATGTAGGTATTGTTGGCATATGTGCAAGAGTATGAAGACATGGTGATATTGTATGTTGTCATTGATGTCAATATGTTGAGAAGTGAACCAGTATATTAAAGTTAAGAAACTGGCAAAGAGAACCGGTATGGTGGTGTAAACCGGTATATGTGCAATAAGTGAAGTGATATGCTTGTCCAAGTGAACCGGTATGATGTTGTGAACTAGAACCGATATGTTGGGATGAGAACCGGTACAAAATGTGGTAGGACTACCGATTGGTAGTCTTAGCTTTAGGGTTTCGGGTTGAAGTGTTCCAAGCCTATGTGATTCAACCGATGACATTGTGTGATGAGTTAGCATTGCAATGGAGATCACATCATGTTGCCATATCAACCTTGTGCACGTGAAGGATCTTGCATGAAGGAGACTAAACCTATCTACCTCGGGAATGTGCGAAGTCTTTGCAAATGATGGAGAATGTGTGATGGGTTATCGCCTCCATGAAGCGGTGAAGAACAAATGATGGAGAATGTCTTGAGATCTGTTCAAGACCGTTGTATTCAAATGAAAATTTCTTAATGGTCAGGATTGAACCGGTCAATTGCTTAACCTAAGTGTTTAGGGTTTAGGGTTTATGTTGTCAACCTATCCGTGTTCTATAAGGTCGATGTTGTGTTTCATGTAAAAGTTGTTGGCAAATGTTGTGTGTGTATCTAAGTGCAGAGATACGTGATTCTTGCCAGACCAGATAAGAGGATTAATACCTGCCTAGTGTGTGTGCAGAAGGAAGGAACTAAAGTGGATCTGCATTGGCTTTGAGTGCTATTACCAGATCATTGTAATACCTGTTGATCTTTAACTACTTCAACACTTGGAAAATCCCTTAACTGGGTAGCTTTAACCAGCTTGCTGTAAATCCTTTAACAGGGTGACTCAAAGCCATTGAGTTCATAAAATCCTCTACCAAGGTAACCTCTAATAGGGTTTAACCCTTAACCGAGTATTCTAGCAATCCCTTAACCGGGTGATCCCTAACAGAATCGGTTCCTAACAGAACCTGTTGTAACAATCTTTAACCAGACTAGGCTCCTAACAAAGCAAACTTCTAAAGAGTTCAAAAATAGCTTGTGGGTATTCATCCCCACCGTGGTTTTTCCTAGTTGGGTTTCCACGTGAAAAATATGTGTGTCATATGTGATGTCTTTTTCATGTGATGCTTTGTTGTTTTTTGTCAAGCAGTGACTCATGTTGATCTAACAAGTTATTATATTTCTGATGATAGATTATCTGTATATGCATAAGGACAAAGTGGAAATAAGGGAGTAGGTTGTGTGGAAAGCTAAGAAGATTGACTGGTTCATGTCTTTCATAGCTACACTGTGTTTAACTGGTAGTAGTCTGGTTTGGACTAATGTTGGAGATTTCCAGTAGTTTACAGTCTGCAATCAAACCAGTTCAGGAGAAGTTTTTTGTTTGTGTCTGTACTGATTCACCCCCCCCCCCTCTCAGTACCAATTTGGTACTCACCATTCGTCATTGAGTTATCAATTGGTATCAGAGCATCCTCTAGGTCCTCTATGTTGTAAGCTTAACCGCTTGAGGGAAAGATCCTATTGTAATGATGAAGAGGGAAGGTCCAAAGTTCAACAGAGATAACTTTAAAATATGGAAGGATAGAATGATGATATACATTAGAAGCATGGGTACTCAACATTGGAGCTATGTTGAGAACGTGTATGTTATCCCTACTGGTACTCTCACTGATGACCAAAAGAGAGAGATTCAGGAGAATGGGAAAGTCATGGAAGCCCTAATCAGTAGCTTATCTAACATTGAGTTTATTGATGTCTAGGATAAAGACAATCTCAAAGAAGTATGGGATACTCTTGAAAATATCTATGGCGATGATGAGCATGTAAAAGAAGCTAAGGAAGAAAGCCTTAGAGGGAAGTTTGAAGACATGTAGATGGTTGAAGGGGAGACCATTCAACAATATGGAATACAAATCAAAACCATTATCGGTGATATCAAGAGTGCAGGTGGTAAAATGGAAGATTCCATTGTTGTCAGCAAAGTTTTGAGATCCTTATTACTGGTCTATGCAATAAGGGTTGTTGCTATTCAGGAGTTGAGATCAATAGACAAGACTAAGGTATCCCTAGACTCCATCATTGCAAAATTGATAGCCTATGAGCTAAATAGTTTTGATGGAAGTGTTTAGAAGACTGAATCAGCTTTTAGAGCATCTGCTACACCATTCAGAAAAGGAAAAGAAGCAAGCACCAATGATGAACCAAGATAGAGCAGAGAAATGGATAATGAGGAGATTCTAATGGAATTTGAAGCTCTTCTTGCCAAGAGACTTCCCAAGGGAATTGGCAAATATAGAGGTAAGCTTCCTTTGAAATGCTTTTCTTGTAACTGGATAGGACACATCACTATAAACTGTCCTAATGGTGATAGCAAGGACAAACCGGAAAGGTTCAAGAAATTCAAAGGAGGAAACTGAAGAAACTATTTTGTAGCAGTTGATGAAGGTGTCACAGATGAGGAATCAGAAGATGAAGAAAATGAAGATATTGTGTTTGTTGCAGTCAAGGAGGATGTGTCAGACAAAAAGGCTCTTGTCTCCCGCTTTGATAATTTCAATGAGTGGATTATTGACAGTGGTTGCTCTCACCATATGACTGGTGACCGGAGCAAGTTTATATCCCTGGAAGAGTATGATGGTGGTGTGGTTCATTTTGGTAATGATGCACCATGTATGGTCAAAGGCAGAGGGTCCATCTCTCTAAATGGAAAGAGCAGTTCTGACAATGTATATTGGGTGGAAGGTCTCAAACACAATCTATTGAGTGTTGCCTAGCTGAATGATGGTGGAATCACTCTGGAATTCAAAAATGGAGTCTGAAAAATCAAAGGAAAGAATGGTGGACTGATGACCATCAGTATGCAGACCAAAGGTAACTTATTTCAGCTGAATGCAAATATAAGTACATATCTTATGGCTAAGTTTGATGATAGTTGGATATGGCATAGGAGACTCTGACATGTAAACTTTGATAACATTGTGAAGGCCAGTAAGACCAAGGCAAATAGAGGATTACCTATGCTGAGAAAACTGGAAAATCCTTTGTGTAGAGAGTGTCAACTGGGGAAAATGTCTTCCTCAACCTTCAAAGGTAAATCTTTCACTGCTGACAATTTACTTGATCTTGTGCATACTGATTTGTGTGGTCCTATGAAAACTAGGAGTGTGCAGGGAGATAGGTATTTTATGATTCTAATAGATGATTGCTCAAGAATGATCTGGGTCACATTCTTGAAGGATAAATCTGAAGCTTTTGGAAAGTTCAAAGCCTTCAAAGCACTGGTAGAAAAGGAAAGTGGTAGAAGAATCAAATGCCTTAGAACTGATCAAGGAGGGGAATCCAGTTCTAGTGAATTCAACAAATATTGTGAAGAGAATGGCATCAAGAGGCAAATGTCTGCCCCTCGGACTCCATGGCAGAATGGCTTAGCAGAGAGGAACAATCGGACTATGGTTAAAGCAGCTAGAACTATGTTGATCCAAGGAAAAGTTGCTCACACCTTTTGGAGAGAAGCGGTGAGCACTACAGTCTACACAATGAACTGGGTACTCATCAAAAAGGGAAAGGATAAGACTCCTTATGAGTATTGGACTGGTAAGACACTAGTGGTAAGCTACTTTAGAGTGTTTGGTAGTAAATGTTACATCAAGAGGAGTGAACATTAAAGCAAGTTTGATGCTAAATGTGATGAGGGAATATTCTTAGGGTA
Organism: Cryptomeria japonica; assembly: GCF_030272615.1. Lineage (NCBI taxonomy): Eukaryota > Viridiplantae > Streptophyta > Pinopsida > Cupressales > Cupressaceae > Cryptomeria > Cryptomeria japonica. The sequence goes on along the minus strand of NC_081410.1, from coordinate 301,603,178 downwards.
TTCTACTAAGAGAAAAGCTCTCAAATGTTTCAACAATAGGACTTAGAGAATTGTTGAAAGCATCAATGTTAGGGTTGATGAAAACTCTAAGAAATCTGAGGAAACTAGCAGAGAGCATGTAGGAGATGAACCGATAGTAACCTTCTAGGAATTGGTTGCAAATTTTCCCAGTACCAGCAACTATGCTACTACACCCATAGATGCTGATGAAGATGAGGATGATGAAGAAAAGCAAGAGGAATCTGTTAAGAATATACCTAGGTATGTCAAACTCAATCATGATCCAAAGCAAATCATAGGAGACAAGGATGTAGGAATCCTTACAAGAAGAAAGGTTAGAGAAAACTCATGTATGATCTCTAAATTTGAGCCTAAATCATTCAAAGAGGCACATAAAGATGAAGATTGGATCAAGGAAATGGAAGAGGAACTTGATTAGATAGAAAAGAATGGTACATGGTCCTTGGTACCTAGACCGAAGCATAAAAATGTCATTGGTACCAAATGGGTTTTCAGAAATAAGTTGAATGAAGATGGGACAGTGATAAGAAATAAAGCTAGACTGATGTGTAAGGGGTATGCTCAAGAAGAAGGAGAAGACTATGGAGAAACCTTTGCTCTAGTAGCCAGATTGGAAGGAGTTCATATGCTTCTTGCATATGCAGCTTTTAAAGGATTCAAGGTATACCAAATAGATGTAAAATTTGCATTCCTAAATGGAATACTTGAAGAGGAGGTGTATATAGAGCAACCAGATGGTTTTTCCCTATCAGAAGATAGTGACATGGTGTGTAGGCTACATAAAGCCTTGTATGGACTAAAGCAGGCACCTAGAGCTTGGTATGAACACTTGCACTCCCATCTTGTGAAGATTGGATTTGAAAGAACAAGTGAAGATAGACATATCTACTTGAAATCAGAAGGAGATCAAATTCTGATCTGTGAAGTATTTGTTGATGACATCATCTTTGGAGGAGATGACAAGATGAGTCATTATTTTGTCGATGAGATGAAGAAGGAATTTGAGATGTCACTCATAGGGGAGATTAAGTTCTTCATTGGACTGTAGATTCAACAAATGAAAGATGGAATCTTTATTACTTAGTCCAAGTATGTCAAAGAGGTGTTGAGGACCTTTGGCATGGAAGACAGTAAACCGGTTGGTACACCAATGGTGACCGGTTGTAAACTATCGAAAGAAGATGACTCAGCACTAGTAAATGAGAAGGAATACCGATCAATGATTGGTAAGTTGCATTATGTAGTGCATAGCGGACCGGACATTGCACATGCAGTGGGTATTACTGCTTGGTTTCAGCAAAGCCCAAGAGAATCCCACTTGGTAGCAGTCAAGTGGATTCTTAGATATCTAAAAGGAACTATTGACTATGGGTCATGGTATCTAATCTTTTTCATGATTGATGTGTTGAAGGATGCTACTCCTCAGGGGGAGCAACATAGTGGAACAGGGAAGCTTGTGCCTCCACTTTGGCATTGTTGTCAAAGGGGGAGAAGATGTGAAGTGAGGAAGATATCTGTAGCAATAGGGAGAAGATGTGATGATGAGTGATATCTTTGTATATTGCCATCAATGCCAAAGGGGGAGATTGTTGGCATATGTGCAAGAGTATGATGACATGGTGATATTGTATGTTGTCATTGATGTCAATATGCTGAGAAGTGAACCAGTATATTGAAGTTAAGCAACTGGCAAAGAGAACCGGTATGGTGGTGTAAACCAGTATATGTGCAATAAGTGAAGTGGTATGCTTGTCCAAGTGAACGGTATGATGTTGTGAACCAGAATCGATATGTCGGGATGAGAACCGGTATAGAATGTGGTAGGACTACCGATTGGTAGTCTTAGCTTCAGGGTCTCTGGTTGAAGTGTTCCAAGCCTGTGTGATTCAACTGATGATATTGTGTGATGAGTTAGCATTGCAATGGAGATCACATCGTGTTGCCACATCAGCCTTGTGCATGTGAAGGATCTTGCATGAAGGAGACTGATCCTATCTACCTCGGGAATGTGTGAAGTCTTTGCAAATAGTGGAGAATGCGTGATGGGTTATCACCTCCATGAAGCGGTGAAGAACAAACAATGGAGAATGTCTTGAGATCTATTCAAGACCATTGTATTCAAATGCAAAGGGCTCAATGGTCAGGATTGAACCGATCAATTGCTTAACCTAAGTGTAGTGTCCTAAAATTGTGACACTTGCAATTTTCACTGCATTTCGGTCTTCACGATGGCAACGCAACACGCAACCTGAATGGAGACCCCGAAACTTGCTCACGACACCAAAAACTGCATTTTTCAAGTACCCTGGCCTGAACCTCCTTGCACCCTGATGTCCTGGGAGGTGGGACCAGAGCGCCCAGCGCCCTGGTCCCTTAGGACCAGGGCACCCGGCGCCCTGGTCCCTAGGACCATGGCGCCCAGCGCCCTGGTCCCTGGGTCCTATTTTGGGCCCGGTCTCCTAAGGGGTCTCGGGTCTTTTTGTTTGCAATTTGGAAATTAACTTTCCTGGTCGGCCTAAGGTCGGGAAAATCAGTCTATCAACCCTAATTGACAAGTATATAAACTACATTTTTCTCTCTCATTTGTAAGAGAAGAAAAGGAGATATGTGTACAAAGCGTGGAAACTATACTCAAGCATTCAAGCATTCAAGCATTCCTTCTAAGTCTCCATTCAAGGCTAAGTGTTGCATTCAAGACAAGGATTCAACCATTGAAGAGGAGATCACATACTACTACAACATACAACATACAACATCTAAACCTTCGCACATAAGGATACAAACATCCTTAGAACAAGGTATTAGTACTTGTTTTACAGTCATTTACATTTACAGCTCTTGCTCATTTCTTGGTTAATTCCAAAACCGGGGTTTGACCTAAAGGAAAACCCCTAATCCCTAACCCCCCAATCATCTTCACTTTTCTGTGTGTAGGTTGCAGGTACGCGGCTGAAATTGAAGATCTGGAATCCTTGTGTAGAGACGAACAGATCCCCTTTCGTTTCCCGGATTTTTCGGAGGACCGTGGCGCCGGGCGCCATCGTCCTGACAACTTTTGCTCAAATTTGCAGGATAGTGCCGTATCGACATTTTACTGCTAATTCCAGGTCCGCAGCTTCATACTGTATTCCTATCTCAGTTTATAAGCGAATCTTTGTCACTTTCTATGCATTCCTAGCTTAATTCTCCTATGCACATTCTTTACAAAAGAGGGTAGCCTTGCTGTCTTAACCCTTGAAATTCATTTAGCATCCAATCTTGCATTGCGTGGGATTGGATCTTGTGGGTTTCAACCCCTCTTTTGAATGTAAAGTCTCCCCCCTAAGTGAAAACCATCGAATCCTAGCGAACCTCCCTTCTCTCTCCTTGGAGTTGGAAGAGGGGAGAGCAACTAGGGTTCGATCGCGATTTTTCCGCTTTACATTTTGGTGAACCCGACGTGAACATCCTTTCTGATTTTTCATGCTTAGATCTGAAAAAATTGATTACATTTCCATGTTTGATCTTTTGCAAAATTTTAGAGGTGATTGCATAAAAACCCTAAAATTTCTTTTTAGTAATTAAACTTGTGAAATTTTTAATTGTTAATGCTTGTTTCAGATCTGTCCTTCTATTACAAATTATCAATTCATATCTATGCTTTAATTTTGAAAATTAAGTGGTTAAGTGTCAAAACCCTAATTTTTGAAACCCTCTTGATTCAACCTTTGTTCGACAATTTCACTGATCAAAACATCTCCAAATCAGCTGTAACTTTGGATTCCGCAATAAAATCACAATATCTTTCATCCCTGAAAATTTGGAAAAAAGTTGCGAGGACCGTGGCGCCGAGCGCCATCGTCCCCGACATTTTTTCCGAAATTTTGGGAGCGAGATCTTACTGTATTTTTCTGCTAAAATCCAGAATTTTGGCTGATTTTATCAATTTTAACACCTTCAAAATTACAGTCAAAGTTGGTCTTGTGATTGCTTGGATTAAGACTTTTAAACATTCAAAAATCATTGAAACTGAAATTTTGTGTCAAAATTGTGTTCTTACTGTCCTAAATCTGAAAAGTGTGTTTGCATTCATTAAAAATTTCAGTGCTTTATTCAAATTCTTGCATTTTGTGACTTTTGAAATTAAGTGCTTAATTACAACAACTTTGATTTCCGCTTTCAAAATTGAATTTTGCATGAAATTGAGTCAATTTTTGAATTTCAAAATTTGCATTGCTCTTGACATTCCCTCTAAAATCATAAAATTCAAAATTTTAGTTTCCCTCTCTTTTTCAAAATTCAAATTTTGCATTTTTCGACAATCTGGGTAGGGTTCAATTTTGAGATTGCAACTTTAATTTGGCCTATCTACAGATCGTAAAATCACTCAATTTTTTTAGATTAGCTCTAAAATCATCATACCTTTCATCCCTGCAAATTTCGAAAAAAGTTGCAAGGACCGTTTTGCACTCCGAGCGCCATGGTCCCGGACATTTTTTCCAAAATTTCGGGAGACTGTTGTGATTGCATTTAACAGCTTAAATCCAGAAGATTGGCTGATTTTACTGAAAATTGCTACCTCTAAAATCAAAATTTTCTCTCCTTCTCTAGTGCATGAGTTTTACAACAATAAGTCCTACTTACACTATTCCCGTTACACTACTGAGGAGATGGAACCTAATTTGAATAGCCTTTTTAACGAGGACATGGGTAATTCCTCTAATCCTCCTAATGATGAAGAAGCTCTCCATGAGGTTTCTGAAGAACAAATTTCGAAATTGGATAACCAATTTGACGATTTTCACCAATGGATGTCTCATGAGTACCCTGATAGCCAAGCTCTTCCTTTAATTGAGGGTCTAAAATGTATGCTTCAAAGTGATAAGAATGGAATTGATATTTTGCGTGGTATTTCACACATTGTGAATTCGAACGTGATGCCTATGAAGAGTTGTGCCGAAACTTTAGGTTATACACAACCTCCTACACAAGTCAATCATTCTATTCCTTTGATGACTTCTATTGCTAGCATACCTACCTTTACATCAAACATAATGGCTACTTCTACACAAGACATTCCTCCTGTGATCACTAGTCATGGGGGCAATCCTTCCTTTTCAATTAACCCTCTTCCTTCATTCAATCTGACTTCTTCATTCACTCCTTCAATGAGTGTTCCTATTACATCTTCACAAATGAACATGACGCAAGGGGGCAATTCATTTAATCATTCCATTCCTCCTTGTAGTGTTCCTCCTGTCCAATCATCTCCTATGACTAATTATCATAGGGTCCCACCACCTTACTCTTTACCTCCTTTCAATAACATAACACCTCCATCTCAATCTAACACATCTAATATGAACTCTTCGACTGAAGCGACCATTAACAATCTTGCACAAACTATCTCTTCTTTACAGCAACAAATTGCCTCTATGAATCAATCTAAGTTTAGTGTGCCCAGATTTGATGTTGTGAGCCCACTTTCTCTTGACATTGTTCGAGCTATTCCCCCTAAACATGTTGAAATTCCACATTTGGAACTTTATAATGGTAAAGGTGATCCTCTAACACATGTTAAGACTTTTCAAACAATATGTACTGATTTTGCTTATGACCCAAGGTTGCTTGCAAAATTGTTTACGAGAACATTAAGAGACAAAGCCCTACAATGGTATGGCTCGTTGCCTTCCTATTCTATTACTTCTTTCGAACAACTTGCAAATGCTTTCATTCAACAATTTCAAAACAATATAAGTCCTAAAGTTACTTTGATTGATTTAATGCATTGTAAACAAGGTGTTAAAGAAAAAGTGACTGATTTCATTGGTAGATATAAGCATTTGTATGCTCAAATTTCTTTTCCAGTGCCTGACAATGATATTCAAAGAATCTTTATTTCTAATTTACAAAAAGATATTCGAGAAAAACTTCTATTTTCTGAGTTTACTTCTTTCCAACAGTTGTGTGCCACTCTTCACAATTATCAACTGACTGTGAGTCAAATGGAACAATCACATCCTATGGCTCCGAGTGATAAGGGTGATAGCAGTCAACAACCATTTGGGAAGTTTAAACCAAATAGAGACTCCATCAAATTCAATGAAAACATCATCAACAACAATGTGAATGCAGCATCAGGTGTGCCTCCTATTTCTAAATTTTTCAAGAAATAAAGAAAGTATACTCCTTTGAATGAATCATTGCATAGTATTATGAATAAATTATTGGAACAAAATGTGCTTACTCTTCCTCCTATAAGACAAATTGATCCTGCAAAGATTACTTCACCTTATTTTGATAACAAAGCCTTTTGTCAATTTCATCGTCAGCCTGGGCATGATACTGAAAAATGTTTTTCTTTAAAGGGTAAAATTCAAGATTTGATTGATAATAATACTATTTCTGTTTCTGGAGTGAATGATAAAGGCAATACATCTGTAGCTCCTCCTAATCAAAATCTTCAGATTTTCACTGATCCATTACCTTCTCATACCTCTAATGCGGTTGAGACTAATGATTCCTCTCTTTCATCTGATGGTCTTGTGTCTATGACTCCAAATGTGATTAACTTTGTAGAGCAGCAAGAAAACCCTAAAGAACCTTCCATCACATTTGATTCCAGTGAAACCATTAGGGAACCTGATGGTCCTTTATACATAGTTGCAAAAGTCAAGAATACACCTTGCCGTGGAGTGCTTATTGATCCTTCGTGCATGGTTAATGTTATTACTGAAGAATTTCTTTTTACTTTGCAATTGAATCAAGTGATTTATGACTAAACAGATGTGATTGTGAAACTATTTGATGCATTTTCTTCTCCTGCAATTGGTTCTATTACATTGCCTATTGAGGTCCATAACAAATCCCTTGATGTGAACTTTGCTATTATTCCATCTTCCGAACAATTTCATGTGAAGCTGGGCTATCCTTGGCTATCTTCCATGAAAGCTATTGCTTCTCCTATTCATAAGTGTTTGAAATTTCCCCATAATGGTGAAGTTGTTACTGTCAATCATAGCCTCTTTAAACCAGCTGAAAGAACCTCTAGTGTTCCTCTTGATTACTTTTGGCCTAAACAATTCCAATCCCTTCCTCCGCGAAGTGATCATCTTTTCAAATCTTATCAAAAGTGGAAAACAGATATGATCCTATCTTTAAGTGAACCTAGAACACCTAAACTTGACATTCCTATCATTCTTGAGAAGGAAGTGCTTCCTTTGAAAGATAAAACTAATGTCTTTCCTCAAGAAGATTCCCAACCCATCCCTATGGATGTGACTATGTCTAATAAACTTCCTACAAGTAGACCTATACCTCCTAGTCATGATGGACTTGGTCTCCTTCCTAAACCAAAAATTCCTCCTTTATATGGAGCAGTTCCTCCTCCTTCCTTTTATAGAGAGAAGAGACTTTCTTCTTCTCCTATTATCCAGCCTAAGAGACCACAACCTAAACACCCAAGTGATAGGGATGAGAACATTCCTCCTCCTCAATCGTCTTCACTTCCTACTAAGACTAGACGAAATCGTTCTGCACATGAACGCCGACAAAAGCGTCGTCTTAGAGCTCAAGCAGCTGCTTCTCAAACTTTGAAATCTCCAAAAACACCTTCAACGAGCATTATTCCATTTTCTCCTCAGCCGGACATTGAGCCTAAATCTCCTAAACATAAGATACATGATGGTCTTGATCCTGTGCGAGTTAAAGATCCTATTTTTATAAATCTTGATGATGATATAGATGAAAATGTTATTCATGATGAAAATATCACTTCTCTTGCTTCTGATAGTGAATATGAACTTGTTGATGTTGATAACCATTTATCTAATGAATTTTCTAAAGCACTTATCCTAGCTCCTAGACAAGAACAATGTGGCTCGGAACATGAACATAGCCCTTGTTTGGATCTTGTGATAGCTCCATCTGCCGTGTTGAATGTTCCTCCTCTAGCGTGTTCCCTGCCTTCCCAAAACATTGATCAGCAAGATCGGGGGGTAGATGACGTGCTAGACTAGTTACATTAGCATAGCAGATTCTCTCCTCCTCTCTTGTGTTACTTCTTCTATATGTTATTCTCATTCTTCTATTTGTTGTCCTTAGTGTTGTCTACTTGAGGACGATGCAAAGCATTGAGATCTCTCGATCTCTCTCATGTTGACTCAAAAGACACATGTGTTCCCTTCTTCTAGGTGACCTTCCTTGATTGGGGAATGAAGAACAATTATGCATACATACATATGATATATACATGACTTATCATACAGCATACTGACCCTAAGGAAAGCGAAGTCACCTTGTGCTTTGTGTTTTGTGTCTATTATCCTTGGGCTTATCTCACACTTGGGGGCTAAATCCTTGCGATAACGTGCTCCTTTCCTTTCTCGTTCTTATGTGTATCACTACGTTAAAACAATCACCCCCGGTGAGGCGTGTGCGATCGCTTTAACGTAGGGGGGCATACATCCCGTTCATATCTTTTCAAGATACTTGGGAATTTCTTGGCAAATTTAGCTTTGCCTTGAAAATTCTTGATATCTTTCTTGCATGACTCATAGTGAGGGAACCTTACTACTGACAGTCATGGTTCTCCTTCGTGATCTTCCCTTTTACTTTGTCAATCGAAGTCGTAAGATCCTTAGTCCACTGGGGGCTTGGTGTGTCTTGCCTCCTTGACGTGGTGAAAGTTTTTCAATGTTGTTTCCTTGTACTTTACCGGAAGTATGAGCATACATACTCCCGCTAAAGTGGGGGCTAAATGTAGCGTCCTAAAATTGCGACACTTGCAATTTCGACTGCACTTCAGTCTTCACGATGGCGACGCAACACGCAACCTGAATGGAGACCCCGAAACTTGCTCACGAAACCAAAAACTGCATTTTTCAAGTACCCTGGCCTGAACCTCCTTGCACCCTGATGTCCCGGGAGGTGGGACCAGAGCGCCCAGTGCCCTGGTCCCTTAGGACCAGGGCGCCCAGCGCCCTGGTCCCTGGGTCCTATTTTGGGCCCGGTCTCCTAAGGGGTCTCGGGTCTTTTTGTTTGCAATTTGGAAATTAACTTTCCTAGTCGGCCTAAGGTCGGGAAAATCAGTCTATCAGCCCTAATTGACAAGTATATAAACTACATTTTTCTCTCTCATTTGTAAGAGAAGAAAAGGAGATATGTGTACAAAGCGTGGAAACTATACTCAAGCATTCAAGCATTCAAGCATTCCTTCTAAGTCTCCATTCAAGGCTAAGTGTTGCATTCAAGACAAGGATTCAACCATTGAAGAGGAGATCACATACTACTACAACATACAACATACAACATCTAAACCTTCGCACATAAGGATACAAACATCCTTAGAACAAGGTATTAGTACTTGTTTTATAGTCATTTACATTTACAGCTCTTGCTCATTTCTTGGTTAATTCCAAAACTGAGGTTTGACCTAAAGGCAAACCCCTAATCCCTAACCCCCCAATCGTCTTCACTTTTCTGTGTGTAGGTTGCAGGTACGCGGCTGAAATTGAAGATCTGGAATCCTTGTGCAGAGATGAACAGATCTCCTTTCGTTTCGCGGATTTTTCGGAGGACCGTGGAGCCAGGCGCCATCGTCCCCACAACTTTTGCTCAAATTTGCAGGACAGCGCCATATCGACATTTTACTGCTAATTCCAGGTCCGCAGCTTCATACTATATTCCTATCTCAGTTTATAAGTGAATCTTTGTCACTTTCTATGCATTCCTAGCTTAATTCTCCTATGCACATTCTTTACAAAAGAGGGTAGCCTTGCTGTCTTAACCCTTGAAATTCATTTAGCATCCAACCTTGCATTGCGTGGGATTGGATCTTGTAGGTTTCAACCCCTCTTTTGAATGTAAAGTCTCCCCCCTAAGTGAAAACCATCGAATCCTAGCGAACCTCCCTTCTCTCTCCTTGGAGTTGGAAGAGGGGAGAGCAACTAGGGTTCGATCGCGATTTTTCCGCTTTACACTAAGTGTTTAGGGTTTAGGGTTTATGTTGCCGACCTATCTATGTTCTATAAGGTCGATGTTGTGTTTCATGTTAAAGTTGTTGGCAAATGTTGTGTGTATATATAAGTGTAGAGATACATGATTCTTGCCAGACCAGATAAGAGGATTGATACCTGCCTAGTATGTGTGTAGAAGGAAGGAACTAAAGCAGATCTGCATTGGCATTGAGTGCTATTACCAGATCATTGTAATACCTATTGATCTTTAACTAATTCAACAGTTGGAAAATCCCTTGACCGGGTAGCTTTAACTAGCTTGTTGTAAATCCTTTAACATGGTGACTCAAAGCCATTAAGTTCATAAAATCCTCTAACAAGGTTTAACCCTTAACTAAGTATTCTAGCCATCCCTTAACCGAGTGATCCCTAATAGGATCGGTTCCTAACAGAACTGGTTGTAACAATCTTTAACCAGACTAGGCTCCTAACAGAGTGGACTTCTAAAGAGGTCAAAAATAGCTTGTGGGTATTCATCCCCACCATGTTTTTTCTCAGTTGGGTTTCCATGTGAAAAATATGTGTGTCATATGTGATGTCTTTTTCATGTGATGCTTTGTTGTTTTCTATCAAGCAGTGAATCATGTTGATCTAGCAAGTTATTATATTTTTGATGATAGATTATCTGTATATGCATAAGGACAAAGTGGAAATAAGGGAGTAGGTTGTGTGGAAAGCTAAGAAGATTGATTGGTATATGTCTTTCATAGCTACACTATGTTTAACCGGCAGTAGTCTAGTTTGGACCGGTGTTGGAGATTGCCAGTAGTTTATAGTCTGCAATCAAACCAGTTCAGGAGAAGTTTTTTGTTTGTGCCTGTACTGATTCACCCCCCCCCCTCTCAGTACTAGTTTGGTACTCATCGTTCATCATTGAGTTATCAGGTATGCGTATATATCTTTGTACCATGGAGACAATGAGTTGTTCCACTTGAAATTAAAAGTGATCTCCATCATTTGGCATATCTAAGAGAGATCCTACTATTGCCATTGCATTTGCTACCCTATTTTGCACTCTCAGAATCTATTCAAATGTGATGTTGGTGAAGTGTTTCTTGTATTCTTCTACCAATTGTTTGTATGGTTGTAACTTATCATATTTTATATTATAATCATCTTTGACTTGATTAATGATGAGTTTTGAGTCTCCAAAGACTTGTAGATCTTTGATATTCCATTGTGGTGTAGTGTGTAGTCCTACCATCAGGGCTTTGTATTCAACAATGTTATTGGTACAAGGGAAGCTAATTCTAAATGATTTGGGAATTGAATCTCCTTGAGGAGTTATGAATATAATTCTTTCTCCCGCTCTATGATTTGTATGTGAACCATGAAAGAATAATCTCCATTGTGTCTGTGTTGATAGTACAAATACTCATTCATCTGGAAAATCTATCACCATTGGATGGTTGTCTTGTAAAGGTTCTTCTACAAGTTGGTCTTCTATGATTTGTCCCTTTATATCCTTTCTACTAATGTATTCAATGTCTAATTCACTGAGTATCATGACCCATTTAGCAAGTCTTCTAGTTAGTTTTGCTCTATTCATCAAGTATTTGAGTGGATCAAATTGTGTAACCAACTATATTTTATGACTCAACATATAATGTCTCAGTTTTTGTGATGCAAAGACTACTGCAAGACACACTCTTTCTATATGTGTGTAGTTGAGTTCATATCCAATGAGTGTTCTACTAATGTAGTACACGGCTCTCTCTTTTCCTTGTTCATCATGTTGTGCTAGGAGAGCGCCTAAGGAAGAATTTGTTGCAGCTATGTATAGTAGTAATGGTTTCCCATGTACTAGCGGAACCAATATTGGAGTGGACAATAGATATTCTTTTAATTTTTCCAATGCCTCTTGGCATTGTGGTGTCCATTTAAATGTAACATCTTTCTTTAGAAGAAGTTGAAACAGTTGGCACTTTTCTACCAATTAGGCTATGAAGCACCTTATGGATTGTAATCTCCCTTGTAGAATTCTAAGTTATTTGAGTGTAGCAGGTGATGGCATGTCTAAAATAGCTTTAACTTTCTCTAGATCTATCTCAATTCTGCGATTGGATATAATGAGTCCCAAGAGTTTACCAGAGGTTACCCCAAAGACACATTTTTTTGGATTTAGTATTACATTGTATTGCTCCATTCTATCAAAGATCTTAGCCAATATGCTTAAGTGACTATCCCTTGTTTTGGATTTTTCTAGCAAGTCATCTACATAATCTTCCATTATTGTGTGTATCATATCATGAAACAAGGTGGTCATTGATGTTTGATAAGTGGAACATACATTCTTAAGGCCAAATGACATCACATTCCAGCAATAGGTTCCCCATGTGCAAGTAAATGTTGTCTTTGGTTGATCTTCTGGTGCAATTTTGATTTGATTGTAACCAAAAAAACCATCCATGAGTGATAGTATTTCACTTCCATTTGTTAAGTCCACCATGATGTCTATATTAGGGAGCGGAAAGTCATCTTTGGGACAAGCCTTGTTAAGATCTCTGAAGTTGGTGTAGATCCTGATACCTCCAGTATGCTTGGATACCGGGACTAGATTTGAAATCCATTAAGCATAGTCTATAGGTCTGATGAAACCCACATCTAACAATTTTTGTAACTCATTTTTTACTAACAAGGCTATGTGAGGGTGCATTTTCTTGAGCTTTTGTTTGTATGGCTTTACCCCTGGAAGTAAAGGCAAGTGATGTAAGACTAATTCTGGGTCTAATCCAGGCATATCTTCATAAGAACATGCAAAATTTATGGGTCTTTGCTTAAAGAAGTTGATAAATTTCTCTTTTTCCACTGGATCAAGGGATTTTACTAGGTGAATGTTATGAACCTTCTCAACATCACCGATGTTGATTTCCTCAGTTTCTTCTACCAGTAATGTTGATCGTTCTTTACCAATGGGTAGGGTAGTTATTATGTGTTCAACTTTATCATCAGTATCATGATTAAGAGAAGAGCTTGCCTCTCGAAAATATGTAGTTCTGTCTAGATCTACTACATAGCCATCTTTGTGATCATTATAAGGGAATCCATCCCTTGCACCTAAGAATTCGGCTATAGCTTCGTCATTTTGGAACCAATCTAATTATGGCTCTCCTTCTTGCCCCAAGTCAATCAAACATGGATGTATGAGGGGTAAATATTTGTCTCTTGTCATTTTAGAGGATCTAGATATCATACATACTTGATTATGATCTATTTTTTCTTCATCATATATTAGTGACGAGTTGTCTTCATTGTCAGATGGAAATTCATATTCATGAGAATTTGTGATGCTTTCTATGTACATTTAACTTTATGATTCCTATACCACTTATCTGCTCTTGTTCTAGTAAATGAGTAGGGCTCCTTTTCATTATGGATTCCCTTCTTAAGCCTGGTATTAGTCTTTGCATTCTTTCTTCATCTGATTCAAATGGAGGTGTTGAAGTTGTTTCTCTTGACAAGAGTATTGACAATAACCAAGGATTTGGTTCATCTGCTGGTGTTAAGCTTGTATCTTTTGCCATGTTTACTTGTGTAGATGATTCATGTACTATACTACTAGTTGTCTCTATGTTAGGTTCCTACAAAAGTTGCCTCATGTCTTCATCATCTTATTCTATGATAGGTGATGTTGGTAGTTTCTTTCTTTTCTGAGGTGGAAAGAAATCTATTTGGCTTATAAGTATGAAATCTGAGGGTACCTTTGGCCTGTTCAATATATCCAATGTTCATTGTCTAGCTTATGTAATTGGTGGCACATATTTATATCCCAAGCCTTGATTCTTTGGTTTTTCATTTGGCAAAACAGGTTCTAATATTCTTTGCTTTTGTAGCCCTAATCCTGTGGTGCCATCTTATCCATGTTTTTGTAACATCTTGAAGTCATTTCCATATTGATGTAGAGGTATCCTGGTTACTACCATGTCATCCTCCTCTCTATATATTTAGTGATTAATATCTTCATTTAAATATTCTTCTTATAGACCTCCCCATTCAATGAAGGAACAAGAATTTGAATATTTTAGTATTTCTTTGCCTTTATCTTGTTTCATTGTTGTGTTCTGAGGCTTCCCAAAGGACTTTGGAGAAAATGATGATTGTGCCATCTGATGTGCTTGAAATGGAATATTCTCCATTACTAACATCTTTAATATGCAAAGAAGATGTAGTTGGTGTATTTTTCTCTGTTTCTTTAATTGATAATGTTTCCATTTGTAGGTGAATAGGAGCTTCCTGATTGTTCGGTACTTGATTGTCTGAGCTTGCCCTTAAATGATTACAATCTTGAAAAGGGTTCAGGTCACCATGGATAGTGATCTCTATACCATTATATGGGAACTTTAGACATTGGTGGTTGATGGTACTGCTTGCATTGTATGTATCCATGGGCGACCTAACAACATATTGTACCCCAGTTCTCTATCTAGTACTTGGAAGGTGATATTTGTTATAGTCGGTCCCACTTGTACTGGTAAAGTCACCATACCTTTGGAAGGGTGTTCATCATCATCATAGGCTTTTATATTGATTCTCTTAGTAGAGTCAATATAATATTCAAAATATCCTAGATCTTTGATCAAATGTAGAGTGCAAATGTTGAGGCCCGCACCACCATCTATTAGTACTCTTCAAACCTCTTATCGGTCAATGAAAGCTTCTAAGGGCAACGGATCATTATGCATGAGTCAGTTTGCAGGAACATCCCATTCAGTGAATGTGACCTTTGAGGATAACAAGTTTCCCACCATTGATTGAAATGTGTTCTCATCAATGTCCCTAGCAAAAACTAAATCTTGTAAGGTTTTATCCAGGACTGCTTTATGGGCTGGTGATATGCGCAACAACTCAAATAATGAAATTTGGGCTGGAGTTTTCTTTAATTGTTCCACCATATTATAGTTGCTAGCTATTGAAGGCTGGTTTGGTGGTACTCCTTGCAATGTTACTTTCAATCTTCTTGTAATGATGGCACAATCTCTTCTTCTAGGATTCACTGTCATTATAGCTACCATTTCATGTCCTTCATTTAGTGTGTTAATGGCATAGTCAAATGCTATGTTGGTATAATTGGTTGAATTGTCTTGTGTATTAGAACTGGAAGCCTTTCTCTTGTCATGTTTGACAAAAGGATCTTTGAAAATGGTATGATTTATTTTTGTTTCTTTATTATCCACTATAACCTTATCTTGATTTATGAGATCTTGGATGAGGTTCTTCAATTTGTAGCAGGAAGCTTTCTTGTGGCCCTTATTATGGTGATATTTGCAGAAGTCATTGTCATTCCACCAAGAAGTCTTAAATGGACCTAGTTCATATGCCCTAGCTTCTAGTAAATTTATAGAATTTCTCTTTATCAACTTCTTCAGTGCGGATTCAATGGGTTCTCCAAGGGGTGTGAAGTTCCTGTTACCTATTTTTGCTACTAGCTCAATCAGGTAGAGTTGTGATATTTTACATGAGCAAGAAGGTGCATATTTATTCTGCTAAATTGCATTCATGATTACTTGAAAAGAAAGACAAAAGATTGCAATATCATTTTCATGGCAGAAAGATGCAGGAGATATCAGATCAATATGCCTCCAAAGGAGAAACAAGTGCTAAGTATGAAAAGAATACATGTTTTTGTCTAACTTGTTTGCTTCATGTGCAGACATAGGGAAAATAACTTTTGTTCATTGAATTATAGCATGTGGCATAAAATGTGGCTCCCACAAGGGTTGAGCCCATCATGCTGATGGAGATGGGTGTTTCTTTGCAGTTGTTTTTTGAATTTTTGCCTTATCGGTACGACCTACCCCGATCAACAAGATGACCTGATGAGTAGTTTGGAGCATGGAATGTTGTCATCAACTAAAGGGGAGTGGTTTCATGTTATCCCAATGACTTGATGGGAAGGCCTAGGCATAGACCATTTATCCCACATTGGCCGCACGGAGGAAATTTATCACATTTATATGCAAGGGCCCATATATCCTTAGTGTCAAAGCTTAAGGGATTTTGACAAGTTGCAACTTAGCATTGGTGGGCCCTCCACATGTGTGTGCATCTCAAAGTGGCCAAATTTTGCAGTAAAAGGGAAAATTAACAAGCGAGCAGGTTGCAAAGGATCTGACAGCCATCGCTATACCGCTACGTGAAAGTGCTCAACTGTGAATCTCCGTGACTTAGCAACTGATGAGGTGGCCCTCAGATGGTGGCCAGCTAGATGTGCAGTCAAACCAAAGAGTGACCTATTGAAGAGATCTTGGCATCAATGGATCTCTAAATAGATTCACCAAAGGCATCAGTTTTGTCGAAATAAGAGGTATCAATGAAACTATAGTCACCGAAGGAGGAAGTTTGTCTGAAAGATTGATTCTGAACAAACCAAAGTAAAATAGTGGGTTTGGTGGCATTGAGGTGGTGGATGAGGCCGTGCTCAGGTGGATTAGGTGGCAAATCACAGACTAACACATGACACAGTTGGTAGAAGAGGTGGAAGGTCTAGTGGTGATAACGCGACAAAATAGGTGGCATGTCATCAAAATGAATATGAAGCAGACCTTGGCCGCAATGAATCACTAAAAAGTTTTGCCGAAGGCATCGGGTTCATCGAAATAAGAGGCATCAATGAAAATGCACTTTCGATGAGACATGAAAACTATTTGTCGAGAGAGTAGTTTGGCTGAAAGAATGATATCCAACAAAACCACTAGCGACATGACAGTCTAGGTGGATCTGCGAGTAGGTCATAGGCTGATGCGTGGCAGACCCGACAAACAGGTGGTGCCTAGGCAGATCTCATGGGCGAACCAGAGGGTGCCACATGGTGACATGCAGTAGAGGGGAGCAGATCAGCTGGGGTTAATGGGCATGTAGATCAAGAAAGATCAATGGTGATGTGAGAGATCTAACAGCGGTCGCTATACCACTATAGAAAGAAGCTCACTAGTTATCTCCATGACTTGGCAATAAAGCACATGCTGAAAAGGTGAGCGAATCAGGTGCTAAGGATTGAGCGGTTTGAAGGAAGATCAACGGCCATCGCTATACCACAAGATGAAGATGCTCGATAGTTATCCCCTGTGACATAGCGACTAGCGACGTGGCAGGTTGAGATGGAGGTCAAGATGGTAGACAATATGGACCCGTGAGTGAACCAGTGGCTGACACATGGTGACACTGTGGCATAAGAGAGAGCCACTCAGAGAGGCTTAAGGTCGAGCAAATTAAGAGAGATCAACCGTGATCAAGAATGATCTGACATCTATTGCTAAGGTACAAGGAAAAGTTGCATGCCCAGTTATCGCTGCGACATAGCCACTAGCAAGGTGGCAGATCAGGTGGCCGTCTAGGTGGGCTCAGAATGAATCGAGATATGCCACGTGATAGAGCATAGAAGAACTAAGGCAGGCCCAGATCTAGTGGCAGGACCAAGTGGTGATTAGGTGGATCCATGGGTGAAACAGAGGTTGACATGGCATGGATGGACAATGAGTTAAGGAGCGAACAGGTTGGAGCCAATCCAATGGTTATCATTGTTCCACAATGCAAATATGGTCAATAGTTACCTATCATGGATCAGCAACAAAGAAAGAGTAAATCCAGTAGTGGGTCTGGCCTAAGGTGAGATGGTGGACACATGGCAAGTTAGATGGTGGCTAGCCAGATACGAGAACAAACCAAATGGTGGGGCCCAACAAAGAATTATGTGGAGTGCTACTATCGGCTATCAAAACAACCAGTTTCACCCTACCCCAATGCCTGATAAGTTTACATAAGGCCAAAAAGGAGCTATCGGATATCAGTGGAAGCATTTTCCACCTACCCCGATATCCTGATGAGGTCACTAGTGGATTGGAGCGAGTCGGAGTGTGGCAAAGCACGCCATCAGGTATCGGCAAGACTAGTTTTTGTGTTGCTCGGTAACCCAATAGGAAAGTATACTGTTGGGAGTGCGCCATTGGATATCATACTATTGGGAGCGTGCCATCAAATATCACACTTTTGGGAGCGCACCATCAAATATCAGCGGGAGTCTTTTTACGCTACGTCAATAACCCGATAAGAAGGTGTGCAAGTTGTAAACTATCCGTCCAGGTGAACTCAGCGTGAAATGACATGAAGTTGTGTTCAATCTGGCTACTCTTTTTGTAGTTTTGGAGGAGTTTCTCTCTCACTTAAGCCCTTGATTTTGAGGAAAGGCTTAGATTTGATGACAACTGATCCATCTTGGAGCCAAAAAATTCAAATTTTGAATTTTTGCAAGATTTTGTATAAGTCATTGTTTTTCACTTTTTTTTTGAGAGTTCTGGAGTTTGGAGATTGGGTAGCAGAAGATATGCATGCTCTTGTAACTCATTTCTTATGAGTTTTCAAGATTTGTAATGCAAATACCTCCTATTGATCAATAAAGAAGTCCATTTTCCTTCTCAGATTTGTGTTGTTCAAGCATTGTGTGTGAGTTCTTAGAGTGAATTTTTGTGATTTTTTATAGAATCCTTTTTTTCATCGTGTTGCCTCAGTGTTATGATCATATACAACATGTTATAGTGCAGGTTAGTGAATGTGTTGTTATTTTAATATTTGAAGTTGTGAAAATATCAGTATTTTCCTCCTGCAAACATATAAAAGTTTAAACCTTTCATATTTATCATTTTTGCAAGCATGCATATTTGAGTTGTGAGATTACAAAGATTCATTATCTAATTATTTTGTGAGGTTTGTAAGCATTTGCAAGTCAATTTTAGTCATTGGTGGATCACCTTTTTATCTATAGTTTCATTTTATGCATATCCTTCTTCCCTTTTCTTAGAAATTCAATTAAGTTTTTTAGGTGATCAAATAGGAAGCCGGCCTATAATCTAGAGATCTTCTCTCATAATAGGATACCCACACCCTAAGAGCAGTCCAACGTGTCACTGGATTGCAAGAATTTCAAGCTTGCATCAGGTTCAAATCCATGTGACAACAGTGTTTGGCATGCCCAGTGGGACTGTTGGACTTTATAGTTTATAGAAGGCCATTGTGTGTTGTCTTGGTGTGTGCAACAACAAATTATTTTTCACACCTGGCGACTCAAATCTTTGGTATTTTAGTAGTCCAACCTTCCTAGCTTATTTGAAAATACCAAACTAGGCAAAGTGTAGCCTCAGTCAATCATACCTAGCTATCACCCCCAAAAAGGAGAGCTAGGGTAGCTAACAAAGTTCTAAATCCAGCAGTTGGTGTGCTGCATGTTAATTCTAATTCTTACCCTATTATTACAGCTTATAACAATCCACTGTTTGCAAGTTCTTCTAGTCAGAATACACCAAATATGGCTCTTAATCAACCCCCTAGGGTTCATCCATTTGTCCCTTTTAATTAGGGTAGTCCTTTAAATTTGGTTCAACATGATGACATACCAGTTGTAGCACTTAAGAGTTTGCCATTTTTCCCTAGAGAGGATCAAACAACAACTATTGAACTTATTAGGGATGTGGCTTCCTTGTGTGGAGTGCATCACATTATTGCAAAAAATGTTGCTTTGAGGCTTTTGGCAGCCTCTTTCAAAGGGAAATCCCTTCAGTGTTTTAGGGGCCTGCTTGTGAACTCAATAGTTATGTGGGATGAGCTAGGACAACTTTTAAATCGGCATTTTGAAGACAAGTTAGATCATCTTTCATTGGTGGAGTAGCTCACTACCATCAAAAGAGCTCCACATGAACATGTGATGGATTTCAACTACCAGTTTCAAAGGACTTGGAATCAGATTCCAGCATCAGTAAAACCATCTAATGATTATGCTTTTTTGTTTTACCTAAAGGCTTTGAATAGTGATATTTCACTCATGATACAGTCTAGGGGGGGAAATACTTTACCAGTAGCATTTGATGTTGTTGTTAGGGTTGAGAAAGTCTTATTCAAGCAGGGAAGATAGCACCTAGGCCTCCCATGTTACTTTTTGCTGATATACAACCCATTATCCCTGTAGTTCCACCTGTTATAGCTGATGTACCTTCATTTATAGCATATAATGCTCAAGTTATAGCTTAGGAGCATGTTGTCCCTAGTCATTTGCAGGAGATAATAAGTATTAAGGAGAAAAACGCTAACCTACAAAAGACGGCAAAATTTTGTTAATGAGTTGGTTAATATCAAGAAAGCCCAAACTCAACCACCTTACCAAATTCCTTTCCAAGCTCCCTACCAGGCCTCGTACTAGTCAAAATCTCAAGGTCAATTGACTAGTCACATATGTTTTTTAGGACTAGGTATGGAACTAAAGTTACTATTAAATCATAAGCTTTAGCTAATGATCATATAGAACCCTATGTCCCTAGTGATGTCAATGCCAATTTGACCATTCATGAGAAAGATGACCAACCCATTCTGCATGATCCAAACACCCCTATTGATGACATTCCTGACATTATTCTGGATGAATGGGTGGTTGAGAATCTTGAGGAAGATCCTTTTAAAAATATGGATGAGGTAAACCTTGGAGTTTATATGTTTCACAAACAAGGTTCTGTTGTCCCAAACTTGATGAAGGATGTTGGACAACAAGATAATCAACATCAAAATGAGCTTTGGAAGCTCTATTTTGATGTGTCAAGAAGTAAGAATGGTGCTAGTGGTGGTTGTATGTTGATTTCCCCTATTGATGATAAGTATTATGCAGCTTTCAGTTTTTCTTTTAGCTATACCAATAATACAACTGAGTATGAGACCTTAATTCATGGTCTACAATGGGCAAAGAAGAGAGGGATCAATTTTTTGCAGGTTTATGGTGATAGTAAATTGGTTGTCAACCAAGTAAGAGGTCTCCTTACCACTAAGAATGATCTTTTGAAGTCTTATAAACATAGGGTATGGGGTCTTATTGAAGATTTCCAAGCTTTCAATCTATTGTCTATTTTTAGAAATCGTAATAAGCATGTTGACATACTTGCTAGAATAGGAGCGCAATATGATATTCCAAGTGATATCAGCAATATTAATAAACATCAATATGTAAAAGTGATTGTTAGGTCTTCCATTCCTAACAATGCTGATCATTGGCAAGTTTTTGATAGTGATCAACAAATTATTAACTTTTTGAGGGAAGCGACAGAGTTTTCAAATACCAACCAAGAGAAGTGTAAGCAACAATATGATGATCAAGTCATACAGCTGAAAACAAACAAGCTACCTAAGGGTTTGGTCACATTGGAGTCAATTTTCAATGAGGATGATCAAGTGAGAAAAGAAAAATCTAGCTTGCAAATCAAGGAGGAACATTATGAAAATATTGAGATTTTCAAGGATAAGTTGTTAAAGCTTGGCAAGGTGTGTACTTTAGAGGAAAGGCATGCATTTGTTTTACTATTCCAAGAGTTTAGTGACATATTTGCTTGGAAATATTCTTATTTAAAGGGCTTTGACCCTAGTATTGCCCAACATACCATAGAGCTTGAGCCAAATGCTAAACCTGTGAGGCAAAAATAGAGACCTCTTAATCCAAAGCTTGAGCCCCTTATGGTCAAAGAACTTAATAAACTCATTGAGAGCAGCATCATTTTTCCTATTAAACACACCTCTTGGGTGTCAAACCTTGTCCCAATCAGGAAAAAGAATGGTGAAATCAAACTTTGTGTTGATTTCTAAGATCTCAATAAAGCCTCATTGAAGGATAGATATCTGTTTCCCTCTATGCAACACATTCTACAAGTTGTTGCAGGTTCTGAGAGATTCTTCTTGCTAGATGGCTTTTCAAGTTATAACCAAGATTTAGTGAAGGAGGAAGATCAATTTAAAACAACATTTACAACTAAATGGGGCACTATGGCATATAAAAAGATGTCATTTGGTTTGTCAAATGTTGGTGCCACTTTTCAGCATGCTATGGATATGTCATTTCATGGTTTGATGTATAAATTTGTACTTGTTTATTTGGATGATATCACTGTTTATTCTAGAAATTCAGTTGAACACCTAGCTCACCTAAAGAAAATTTTTGAGAGGTGCAGAGAGTATGGTATATCTCTTAACCCAAAGAAATGTGTGTTTTTTGTTCATGAGCGTAATCTTATGGGCTATGTGGTGTCAAAAGAAGGCATTACTATTGATCCGGAGAGGGTAAGTGCTATTCTTTCCTTACCTCTACCAGCACACAAGAGGGCTTGCAAAGCTTCTTGGGTAGAATTAATTTTGTCAGGAGGTTTATTCTAGATATTGTAGAATTACTAAAACCTCTAACTTCTATGTTGAAAAAGGATATTCCTTTCAGCTGGTATAAGGATGGGAGGAGGATTTTTGAGCTTATAAAAGAGGCACTTGCAGCTGATCCTACTTTACTAAACCCAGATTTCTCAAAAGACTTTATTTTGTATGATTATGGCAGTATTGACAACATCTCAACTATGTTGGTTCAAGAAAATGAGCATGGTTTGGAGAAAGCTTTGGCCTTTTTCAGTCAAGGCCTTAAGGATTATGAGGAGAAATATTCTTTTGTTGAAAAACATGTTCTTATTGTTGTTAGGAGTTTGAAAAAGTTTAAGCATATGTTGTCTAACAATAGGATTAAGTTGATGGTTGCTCACTCCTCAGTTAAAGAGTTTTTTCTCAGCAAAGACTTAAATGATAAGAGGGTTGGTTGGGTGACTAATGTGATGGAATTTGATGTTTATTTTAAGGTCACCAAGCTAGTCAGAGGTAAGGGACTGTGTGAGCAACTTGTTGATCACACAAATAGCAGTGAAGAGGATGAGGAGAAGGTTGTTTTATCCATCCAAGATGGAGAACAAGTAGTTGTTCTTGTTCCTCCTACTAGCTAGGTACAAGAAATGACTCAATTTTTGTTGACCAGTGAGTGTCCTCATGAATTAAGTAAGTCAAGAAGAAGGTATTATAGACTTCAGTCCATTCCCTATGTACTCTTGAATGGTTTTATATTTAGAAAGGATTTTCATGGTGTATTATTGAGATGCATATATGCCGACCAGGTTGATAAGGTATTGCATGAGTTTCATGAAGGATCAACAAGAGGACACTTTTCAGCAAGAGCTACAGCTCTGAAAGTTATGAAAGGAGGCTATTATTGGCCTAATTTGTTTAGAGATGCACATTATTGGGTTAGAAAGTGTAAATAATGTGCCATGTTTGCAGGAAAAGAGAGGTTGGTAACATTGCCATTGCAGCCTATTTAGGTAGAACAACCCTTTATGAAGTGGGGTTTGGATTTCATTGGAGTCATAAATCCACCTTCAAGTGTTGGCCACAAGTGGGTGCTCATAGCCACTGATTATTTTACTAAGTGGACTGAGGTTGTAGCACTAAAGGAAGCAAATGAGACATTTGTTTTTAACTTTTATGATGAGTTGATAACTAGATTTGGTGTCCCTAAATCTATAGTTTCATATAATGCTCTTGCTTTTGTAGGGAGCCAAATATCTGATTAGGTAGTAAAGAATGGTGTGTTTATCTCAACACCTCATCTAACTATTACCCTCAGGGAAATGGACAAGCTGAGTCCAAAAATAAGAATCTACTCAGAATCATCAAAAGGACCATGGAAGGAAATCGGCGAGCTTGGCATACCAAGCTCAAATCAGCCTTATGGGCTGATAGAATCACACCAAAGAGGTCCACTAGAATGTCTCCATGCATGCTTGTGTATGGGAAAGAAGAAAGGTTGCCTATTTCACTTGAGTTTCCAGCCCTTGATCTATCTAACCAGCTAGATATGATTGAAAAAGAGCCTATGACAACAAGATTGGCTCAACTGATTGAGGTAGAGGAACTTAGAAATGAGGCAATGAGGCAAATTGAGCATCACCAAGCTCAAACGAAAAGATATTTTGATAAGAGGGCTTCTCCTAGAGTGTTCAAGGATGATGACATTGTCCTGAAATGGGATGAATTCAAGAGCAGGCCAGGCAAGCATACAAAGTTTGATGCTTTTTGGAGTGGGCCTTATATGATTTCTAAGTGCAAGCAACACAATGCCTTGCAACTGTCTAAGTTGGATGGTGTAGTTGAGCCAATCCCAGTAAATGGGATTCACTTCAATCATTTCTTTTGACGTATGCCTAAAATTTGTACATATTTCAGTTTTTCTAGTGGTAATAATTGCTTTGCACAATAGGTCAATTTGTAGTTTTGTTTAATAGTCATACTATTGCAATTCATCGAAGCTATAAAAGAGAGGTGTCCATCATATGAAACAAGGAATATGTTTATCCCCTCTCACACACAAAAGGAATCTCCCTCATATAGCTGCAATAAATTGCTGTAGCAGTGTTTTTCAGAGTTCTTTTGTTGTTACCCTGTCTTATTTCATTGATTACAACCATATCATTCATGATAGCAAGTTGTTTTAGCTTACTGTCACAAGCCACATACCTATAAACAATGAAGTTGGATGAGTTTTGAGTAGTTTTTAAAGTTCCTACTGTGTTAGTTGTGTTTTCAGTTTTCTACAAGTTCCAGTGACTCTATGCCCAATAGATAGAGTTAGGCAGCTGGTCAAGATGTTTAGCAGGCAAACATATAGCAGATGTCACCAAAAATGTTACCTATTTTCGCTACTAGCTCAATCAGGTAGAGCTGTGATATTTTACACATGAGCAAGAAGGTGCATTTTTTATTTTGCTAAATTGCATTCATGATTATTTGAAAAGAGACACAAAAGATTGCAATATCATTTTCATGGCAAAAAGATGTAGGAGATATCAGATCAATATGCCTCAAAAGGAGAAACAAGTGCTAAGTATGAAAAGAATACATGTTTTTGTCTAACTTGTTTGCTTCATGTGCAGACACAGGGAAAATAACTTTTGTTCATTGAATTATAGCATGTGGAGTAAAATGTGGCTCCCACAAGGGTTGAGCCTAGTATGCTGATGGAGATAGGTGTTTCTTTACAGTTTTTTTTAATTTTTTGCCTTATCGGAAAGACCTACCCCGCTCGGGAAGATGACCTGATGAGTACTGCGGAGCATGGAATGTCATCAATGACTAAATGGGAGTGGTTTCATGTTATCTCGATGACCCTATGGGAAGGCCTAGGCATAGACCATTTATCCCACATTGGTTGCATAGAGGAAATTTATTGCATTTATATGCAAGGCCCCATATATCCTTAGTGTCAAAGCTTAAGGGCTTTTGGAAAGTTGAAGCTCAACATTGGTGGGCCCCTCACATGAGCGCGCATCTCAGAACAGCCAAATTTTGCAGTAAAAGGGCAAATTAATAGGCGAGTAGGTTGCAAAGGATCTGATGGCCATCGCTATACCACTATGCGAAAGTGCTCAACTATTAATCTCCATGACTTAGCAATTGATGAGGTGGCACCCAGATGGTGGCCAGCTGGATGTGCAGTCAAACAAGAGAGTGACCTATCGAACAAATCTTAGCATCAATGGATGTTTGTTGAGGGAGGAAGTTTGGCTCAAAGATTGATGTTGAACAAACCAAAGTGAAACAATGGGTCCGGTGGTGCTGTTGGGTCTCAAATCAACAGATTGGATAGGTTCTAAGGAAATGCCAACTCCTATGATCAAACCCTCCAATTGACTTGGCCAACATATAGAGTGAACCTGTTTGGTTGTTAACTCTCTCGCTTCAGGCTCTGCAGGACCTAGGCGGGTATACCTATTCACCAGTTGTCTTTAATGACCGGTGCTTTTTATAGTAGATTAAGTGTCCTAATCTGGTTTCCTCCTATCTCAGAATGGCATAAGCTCCTAGGATGGAGATATAGCAGATGAGTTCAAGATTGTTGTTGTAGAAGCTATTCGATCTATGTTTCTTACTTAGTTACTCCTGTTGCTTTAAAATAACATATGATGAATATGGTGATAAGTGTAATCTGTAAATAGCCAGTGCCTTCTTCACTATTTGGGCTACAGAGTCATTATATTTTCTTTAGGACTTACTGTGCAAACTTGTGAGATAGTTTTTAACCCACCCTTTTATGGACCTATCAGTTATTATTTCTTTTGAGATCAATTGAATGCTTATATCATAAGTTGCTTGAATGAGTTTAACCCTACCTTTAAGGGACCATTCAAGTAAGCACTGCGAAGAACAATTATAATTCACAAGCAGAACTTTTATTTCAATCTTATAACGTACAACATAAATTTAATTCGAAGAATATGAATAACCTTATCTCTTTAGATAATATCACAAGCGATTGCCAAAAACAAAATGAAATAATCCACAACACACACGCGAAGAAAAATGACTGATCAGAGCATGTATTCCATCAAAATTTGTATAATAGAAAACTTACAGGCTGTCATACATTTCTCTCTTGTTCTTGTGTCTCTCCTCTTCGAATATTACAAAAACCTCTCTCATATATATATGAGAGCAAAAGTCATTTATGAAAAGACGTGTCTTTTCAAAATACTAATTGTTAATTTGAATATTCCTAACAAACTTAAGGAAAAAGAGATTAAGAATTCCTAAATGATGAATATAATCATCTTCTTTAAAAGTCTTGATCTTAACACTCTGTTTCTTCAATTCTTCTCCCTGTGAAAGGTATTAAAAGATCATCTGGTTGACGGTACGGGCCATGTCTTTGCTTCGGTCCAACCTTGACAGAGCCCAATCCCTGATGTCTACAAGTTCATTCTGCAAATCTTCCATGGACATTACTCCTCCTTCTTTATAAAATGAGGGCATTCAAATAGGGCTCCCATCATCCAATTCTTTAAGATCTCGTTTTAGCATATCTTTGAATTTAACATGATCTTCTATATATGAGGTCCCTTCAGCCTTCTCCTCTGGCGTCATCACATCAACACTGTTGATCACCTCATGCAATCGTGCTTTTAACCTTTCATGCTCTCTTAATGCTTTTATGGTTCCAATGTACACCCTCCAGTAATGTTCGACATGTATAAGCATGGTGTTGAATCGGTGTTCAATGATATCATTAACCAATCTATCCATCTTTTGCTGGATATTACTTACCTATTTGGTAGCCTTATCTGTTTGATACTTCTAATACAGAGCATCAGAAACATCATCCAAGATTTGTCTTGTGGGATATGAGGCATATTCGTTTAAAGGAGTCCCTGTCTCAAGTTGTAATATTTTCATTTGTAACTTCTGATTCTCCTCTTTAGATTTTTCATACAAGCCCTTATAGGTAATATTTTCCCTGACCAAAAACTCTGTCTGATCCATATTTAATTTGGCTACATCCAGGTTCAACTTTGTAGTGACCCTAGGGATAGTCTTTCCAACCTGATGAATCATGAGGTGTCCAAAGGTCTCTTCGATATCCACAATAATTGGCCTTTTTCCTTTCAGATATAATGCCCATTGTAGGAGAGCCTTTTGATCAGGATCATAACCGGAGCCTAGGAACAATTTATCTATCTCTTGAGGCAACACTTGTTGATTCAAGTCCTTCTTCTTCAAGAATCCGTCAAACAGAAGTGCTGAATTTATGTCCCAACCAGAAAAGATGATAACACCAACCTCTTTTAATATTTTCCTCCCTTTCTCAGGGGTCATATCTTTCATGAGGGTATCGATTTCATCCTGTAGTCTTTTCATCTATTCTTCTTCTGGTCTTCCAACCATGCTTCATTTCACATGGGCCCCTTTATACTGGTACAAGAATGAAAGGAATTCCCTCAAAGAGGTGAATCCATCATCAGCAAGAATTCCCTCGAAGAGGCAAATCCGTCATCAGCAACAAATTCTTCTTGCTCTGTCATCCTTATATCAACTACATCTTTAATGTTGAATTCACCAGTGTCCACATGCACCTTTGCTTCAAAACCAGGGGGATAATCTTCTCTAGGAGAGTCAGCAAGGATGCTACTAGCAGCTGATTTTGGTGACATGTGAGCCAATGGTTGACTATCCTTTTCAGTATTGATAAAATGAAGGAATCGTGGGGGCACTCTATGCATAATCTCTACTTCATGTTGAAGTAGCCTTTTGGCTATCTCCAAAGGGTCTTGGAGGTTTCCAAGTAATTCTCCATCCACCATCCCCCTTGCTCTTTTCCATTTGAAGGCTTCCCAAGTCATTTCGCTTCTTTCTCTCAAGACCCTGGCCTCTTCCCTTTCAAGGTTCTTGATTAAATCATCTGGCATTTTAGCCACATGTATTCTGGCTTTTAGTTTTTGTGACGTCCTGGCAGCTCTTATATATCCCTCAGGATCAAAGTTCTCTCTAGGATCACCCAGAGTCATGCCATAATAATCTAATTTATTTTGAAGTAAATGATAGCTTTTGGAACTTTTAACAATAAAATTAGAAAACACTAATAACCCTGGAACAATGGATTGTTTACCAAAATCCGTAAGATGTTTAGCACTGACAGCAGATAATTGTCTCACAATCTCTAGGCTAGCCACCCTGTTTGGTACTGTAATTGGAAGCATGTATGGCTTTCCTTCATACCCAAATACCCTGATTTCTATATGATTAATGTGGCAATACCAGTCACCCCAGTTGTGATCAATCTGAGACTCTGGGGAGAAGTCTTTTGGCCTGAGGAATCTCTTAATTTTAGGGGACAGAGTATAATCTCTATGTTGTCCAAAGGCAGCACTAAGGGGTTTCACAAAATATTCCTGAAAGTGCCAGTATTGGTTGTTCATGAATCTTTGATCCCATGCAGAAACCCACAACTAAACTAGTTTCTTCAAACCATTCTTATCATAAGCTCTGATGCAGAAATCATCTGACCAGAAATTGATTTCTTGTCCACAATAAAGAATGATGTGCATCAATAAAGAGTACAATGAGAAATGGACATTCGCAAGGTCTCCTTTCAAATTTTCCAACCCATGATTTAGGGCATCTGCAATATAAGTGGTATAATCAAATGACCTAGGGTCTTTCAATTGTAAATCAGCAAATAGAACCATAACCCCAATATCCATGAGAGGATGAGCCTCTAAGCCTAATACTTGGGCTGCAGCATAGTATGTATACTTAAAATACGGATGGAATTGGTTTACATCAAATGGCACCTTGTCATTTTTGCTGAATGGAACAAAGGACCTGCCCACTTTTGGCCAGTGAATGGGTAATCTCCATGTCCTGTAGATGTCTTCCAAATTAAAGAATTCTTGTGACAGTTTCTGCATATCAATTTTCTCTTCTACTTCCCAGTCTAGATCAAATATCATATCAATAGTCTATTTGTTAATCACCACCAAGGGATTCCCTCGGTAGTCGCATATGGTTTTGGTTCTTGGATCATAGAAATCTACCAGAGCTTTCATTAATTCAACATCCACAAATACATTCGGGACTACCAATTTCCCTAAGTTTTTCTTCCACAGGTTACTTATGGGCTCAGGAGCATCCCTTCTCTTGTAACTAAATAGGAACAACTCATGTCCTCTGATTTCAGTCCATATGTCTCCCAGATGTTCAAATCTATCCTCCAATCCTTCTTCTTCACTCTTGATCTTTTTAGACCTCACATTGGATGTCGAGCACTGGTCTAGCAAATCCTGAGTCAAAGCTCTACCTTCCTTTTTCTATCTTTTGGGCTTCTCTTCAGGGTTTAATTCTTTCCCTTTTCTACTCTTTTTAGAAGAAGAAAAAGGTTCCATAATTTCAGTAAATACGAGAAATCACACTTACTTGGAGAATTGTCTAACTCTTCTGATTGTCATTCACGAGCTTCAGCAAATTCCTTGCAACTTTTAGTCTCTTGGCATCAATTTGGTTCTTATGAAGATTCAATCAGTTCAGCTATAATTGCATGGGCAACTTGTGCACAGTTAATGTCTCTGCGTCTATAACGGCTATTCAAATGTTTAAACTTAATTGCAGATGTGACATTCTTCACTTGGGCTTTTAACTCTTTCATGAGAAGTACTGTTCAACTGAAATGATCACAAATCAAGCTTTCGATGAAACCCTTGTCTTCGGCCGAATACTTTGATCTTTCATCGAAAGCTCACTTTCCTCGATATCACTTTATCAGTGAATAGCCCATGTTGAAAAACCATTTTCTAGTCTCCTCGAAATCATCTTTTCCTCAATGAACTTTCTTTCGATGAGTCATTCGTAAGTTTCATCGAAATCATATTTCGATGAGTTCTGTTCTTTGGTGAAAGTTCATGCAAGCTCTTCGCAAGTCTTTTTTCTTCGATATCCCCTTTATTGATAAAACCCCTCTGTTTTTGTTCGATATAACGCTATCGATGAGATTTGCTTTTCGATGAATGCTTTTTAAGTTTCTTCGGTAGTTGTATCTCCTCGACTTCACTTTATCGGCAAATAGCCCATGTCGAAAAACCATTTTCTAGTCTCCTCGAAATCATCTTTTCCTCGATGAACTTTCTTTCGATGAGTCATTCGTAAGTTTCATCGAAATCATATTTCGATGAGTTCTGTTCTTCGGTGAAAGTTCATGCAAGCTCTTCGAAAGTCTTTTTTCTTCGATATCCCCTTTATCGATAAAACCCCTATGTTTTTGTTCGATATAATGCTATCGATGAGATTTGCTTTTCGATGAATGCTTTTTAAGTTTCTTCGGTAGTTGTATCTCCTCGACTTCACTTTATCGGCGAATAGCCCATGTCGAAAAACCATTTTCTAGTCTCCTCGAAATCATCTTTTCCTCGATGAACTTTCTTTCAATGAGTCATTCGTAAGTTTCATTGAAATCATATTTCGATGAGTTCTGTTCTTCGGTGAAAGTTCATGCAAGCTGTTCGAAAGTCTTTTTTCTTCGATATCCCCTTTATCGATAAAACCCCTTTGTTTTTGTTCGATATAATGCTATCGATGAGATTTGCTTTTCGATGAATGCTTTTCAAGTTTCTTCGGCAGTTGTATCTCCTCGACTTCACTTTTTGCTTTTTGCCTTTTGCTTTTCACTTTTTGATGAAACTGGAGTATCGATGAGCGGCTTCCTTCATTTATCGAAGGTGATATTCCACCGAAGACATCTTTACGTAGTGTTTTACACGTCATGCTCTATTTTGATGAAAGTATTCTTTTGGTGAAACTCCTTTTGAGATGCTCGATATGATATTTTGGCTGATAATCTTTTAGTTTTCACGCCTATGGGAAGATTTTTTTTTATTTCAAATATATTGTTCAACAGGTGCTAAGGTGGTGGATGAGTTTGTGCTCAAGTGGATCAGGTGGAAAATCATAGACTAACATGTGACACGAATGGCAGAAGAGGTGGAAGGTCCAGCGGTGATGACATGATAGAATAGGTGGCGTGTCATCAAAATGAATATCGAGCAGACCTTGGCCATGATGAATCTCTAAAAGGTTT
Source organism: Cryptomeria japonica (assembly GCF_030272615.1). NCBI lineage: Eukaryota > Viridiplantae > Streptophyta > Pinopsida > Cupressales > Cupressaceae > Cryptomeria > Cryptomeria japonica. Next base: position 301,571,933 of record NC_081410.1, on the reverse strand, counting down.
CATCGAAGGCATCGGTTTCATCGAAATAAGAGGTATCGATGAAACTACACTTTCAATGAGACATGAAAACTATTTGTCGAGGGAGTAGTTTGGCCAAAAGAATGACATCCAACAAAACAACTAGTGATGTGGTGATCCATGTGGATCCACGAGCAAGCCATAGGATAACGCATGGCAGGCCCAATAGACAGGTGGTTCCTAGGTGGATCTCATGAGCAAACAAAGGGGTGCCACATGGTGACACATGATAGAGGGGAGCAGATCAGCCGAGGTTAACAGGCATGCAGATCAAGAAAGATCAATAGTGATGCGAGAGATATAACAGTGGTCACTATACTACTATAGAAAGAAGCTCACCAATTATCTCCATGATTTGGTGACAAAGCACATGCTGAAAAGGTGAGTGGCTTAGGTGCTAAGGATCAAGTAGTTTAAAGGTAGATCTACAGTCATTTCTATACTGCAAGATGAAGATGCTTGATAGTTATCCCCTACGACATAGTGACTAGAGACATGCTAGGATGAGATGGCAGTCAAGATGGTAGACAAGGTGGACCCATGAGCGAACTAGTGGCTGACACGTGGTGACACCTTGGCATAAGAGAGAGCCACTCAAAGAGGCTTAAGGTCGACAAGATTAAGAGAGATCAATGATGATCAAGAATGATCCCATGGCTCTCGCTAAGGTGCAAGGAAAAGTTGCACGCCTAGTTATCGCTATGACATAGTGAATGGCAAGGTGGCAGATGAGGTGGTCATTCAGGTGGGCTCAGAATGAATCAGGATATGCCACATGATAGAGCATAGAAGAAGAACCAAAGTGAGCTCAAGTCCAGTGGCAGGACCAAGTGGTGATTAGGTGGATCCATGGGCGAAACAGATGTTGACACATGGCATGGATGGACAAGGAGTTAAGGAGTGAGCAAGTTGGAGCTGATCCAATGGTTGTCGTTGTTTTGCAATGCAAAGATGATTGATAGTTACCTATCATAGATTAGCGACAAAGAAAGAGTAAATCGAGTGGTGGGTCTAGCCTAAGGTGAGATGGCGGACATGTGGCAAGTCAGACGGTGGTTGGCCGGATATGAGAATGAACCAAATGGTGGGGCCTGACAAAGAATTTTGTGGAGTACTACCATTGGCTATCAGAACAACTGGTTTCACCCTACCCCAATGCTCGATGAGTTTACATAAGGTTGAAAAGGAGATATCAGATATCGGTGGAAGCATTTTCCACCTACCTCGATATCCCGATGAGGTCGCCAATGGATTGGAGCAAGTCAGAGTGTGTGGTAGAGCATGCCATCAGGTATCAGAAAGACTAGTTTTCATGTCACCCGGTAACCCAATAGGAAAGTATACTATTGGGAGCGCACCATCGGATATCACACTATTGGGAGTGTGCCATCAAATATCAACAGGAGTGTTTTGACGCTACGCTGATAACTCGATAAGAAGGTGCGCGAGTTGTAAACTGTCCATCCAGGTGAACTCAGTGCGAAATGACATGAAGTTGTGTTTAGTCTGGCTACTCTTTTTGTAGTTTTGGAGGAGTTTCTCTCTCAATTAAGCCCCTAATTTTGATGAAAGGCTTAGAATTGATGACAGCCAATCCATCTTGGAGCCAAAATTTTCAAATTTTGAATTTTTGCAAGCTTTCGTATAAGTGATTATTTTTCACTTTTTTTTCGAGAGTTCTGGAGTTTGGAGATTGGGTAGCAGAAGATACTCATGCTCCTGTAACTCATTTCTTATGAGTTTTCAAGATTTGTAATGCAAATACCTCCTATTGATCAATAAAGAAGTCTATTTTCCTTCTCAGATTTGTGTTGTTCAAGCATTGTGTGTGAGTTCTTAGAGTGAATTTTTGTGATTTTTTATAGAATCCTTCTTTTCATCTTATTGCCTCAGTGTTATGATCATATGCAGCATGTTATAGTATAGGTCAGTGATTGTGTTTATTTTTAATGTTTGAAGTTGTGAAAATATTAGTGTTTTTGGCCTGCAAACATATAAAAGTTTAAACCTTTCATATGAATCATTTTTGCAAGCATGCATATTTGAGTTGTGAGATTACAAAGCTTCATTATCTGATTATTTTGTGAGGTTTGTCAGCATTTGCAAGTCAGTTTCAGTCATTGGTGGATCACCTTTTTATCTATAGTTTCATTTTATGCATATCCTTCTTCCCTTTTCTCAGAAAAATCAATTAAGTTGCTAGGTGATCAAATAGGAAGTCGGCCTATAATCCGGAGGTCTGCTCTCATAATAGGATACCCACACCCTGAGAGCAGTCCAATGTGTCACTTGATTGTAGGAATTTCAAGCTTGCATCAGGTGCAAATCCATGTGACAATAGTTCCTTCTAGGTGAGCCTATCCTTAGAGGCCTTGTATTATTTGACTGTAGCACATTGGTGTCATTTGTCTGAGTCTAGTTCTTATTAGTTGGCCCTTGTAAATATATTACTGGTTGAGCTCTATTCACAATACATGCATCAACATCTCTGTCATTTGTAACATTTTTGTTTCTAGACCAAAATTTTGGTCTTTCATTGCATGTGTTGGTGGTTGGTCCACTATCCTTTTGGTGTTTCAATATCCCTTGTTCTAAGAGGCCTTTCTCACATTTGATGCCTTTTTTCTGTAATGTCTTTGAAATTATTAAGGAATTGCATTTGTAATGGATATTTAATCAAAGGCACAAGATTTTCATTAAAGATGTCTACTTGTTTCGCTTCAGGGATGTGACTAAGGCATCTACAATATAGGCCTCTCCATCTTTGTAAGAATGTAGTGAAAGTCTCACCTTCTTTCTATTTTCTTGTACATAAATCCATTAATGTGATTGGATTTTCTATGTTGAAGGAAAAGTTGGATATAAACAACTCAGCTTATTCTCCCCATGAAGTAATTTTTGGCGGAAGGTGCGAAAACCATTCTAGTGTTGTCCCTCCTAGGCTCTTTGAAAATAATCTCATCAAGTATGTATCATTGTGAGCTATTTTGATACATGCCATGAAGAATTCTCTTATATGATCTCAAGGATCTCCTTTCCCTCTATATTTGTCAAATTTTGGCATTTCAAAATGTGGGGGAAAAGGTGGCATGTATAACTTTTTATCAAAAGGATAAGGACATAGATCTTCCATGGTATAGCTTTTTTTATCATTCCCCACTTGTATACTGGTCATTTGCTTTTGTAGGTTCTCCATTTGTTGAGTCAGAAGTTATGTTTGGGTTATTGGTGTGTTGACTTGATGAATGTTGCCTACAAAAGGAATAGTATTTGAGTACCTTTGAGCTTGTTGAAATGTAGATAAACCAGGTAACTGTATCCCATAAGGCCCAGGAGGTGGTGTGAAGTATGCAAATTGTGGAGTAGCATCTGGCTAAGCCAAGCATGTTATCCCTGGATTCACATTCTGACTATTGTAGGAGGAACCAACTGAGATTGTTGGTTGAGTTATATTTGCCAAGGTAGTGGTGTGAGATATTGGAGCTTGTAGCATAATATTTGAGTGGCCCATGTTGTAAGATTGGCACTTGGTGGTGTCATTGTTGATTTTGAGTTTGTAGCCATATTTGGTGTTGCCCATGTTGTAAGATTGGCACTTGGTGGTGTCACCGTTGATTGTATTGAGGTTGTAGCCATATTTGCATTTTGAGATATACCTTATGTTGTTGTAGCAATTGTTGCTTGTGTCTATGTTGTAACGGGTATTTGAGGTATATTCTGGCTTAATGTCATACTTTTTGGCAGTATTATTGAAATATCTACCCCTGGTGGTAGTTTGGCCCCATTTTGTACTAAGAGAGAAAGAAATCCATCTCTATCACTATTAATGAGAACATTGAGGATCATTAATGTTGCAGGGTCTTGTTGGGCTGCTTCGAGCTCTTCCTTTGTCAAATTATGTCATATTTCATCAAGGGAAGGCATCTTGTTTGGGTTTTTTGACATTATTTCGGGTTTGTAACCATGTGTTTGTTGTTGTGTGGATAGATCCATATTCCATGTTGGGTTGACCAAGGGGTCATTGTTAGGATCTATTTTATTTTTTGCCTTTTGAGCACATGCTAATGGCATGAATATTGCTTCGAAGTGATCTTGACTCTCTAAGATGTGTATGCAAGACTTGGTTAAATGCAACTAAATATTTTTCTATGACACCCTAAAATGAAAACAACGTGATCTATGATGATGACTTTCTATCTAGTATTTCAAAATTCAGACACAAGATTTTCAGCATATTGCCTGAAAGCTTCAAATTATGCCTCTTCTTTAATTCGGTTTTCTAGGTCTATGTCTATCTGTATTGATTTTTGAACTTCTTCATCTATGACTGCCTGGACTATGTCATTTTGGTTTTGATCAATTATTATTTCTTCGGCAAGGGTATTTAAATCATCAATTATTTTTAATTGAGTTTTGTTTGCCCCAAGATTTGGTTGTTCAAATGGGAATTGATCATTTCCTTTTAGACCCATGCGTTTGAATATTACAATGCAGACTCTAAGAATGAATGAATGATACCTAAGATGATGGAAACTTTTTCTTTTTCTAACATGGTTTGAGGAATGTTGCTATGGTTTTCTCTACCAATTGTCTAATGGCTTCTTTTTGAGCTACTCTTTGTATCTTTTTCCTTAGTTTCTCATCAACGCGAACAAACTTTCGGATTTCATCATCTATGACGGCCTCAACTATGTCATATTGGAAATGATTGACTCTTAACTCCCAAGTGAGGTTATCTAAACCATCAATTATTTATAATTGGTCAGTGTTTGGTCCAAGATTTGGTTGTTCAAATGGGAATTCTCCATCTCCTCTAATACCCATGGACTTAGGTATGATTCCTCTAATCTGACAGGACACTAATCTTAAGGTGAAATGACTTGTGTGAGGACTTTGTGCGATGACTCTAATGGGACTTCTACATGAATTGAGTACCTAGGACCTATAATCACTTGAAATTAACATTTTCATCATCTTTGAATTTATGCAAAAAGGTTTGGTTTCAACGTTGGTTTTGTTGTTGGCATTGGTTTTTCTTGTTGAAGTTTTTGACTTTGTTGAACACTGAAACTCTTGACTTTGTTTTGATTTGAATCTTGCAATATTTTGGAATTTATTGAAGTATAGCAAAGAGCACAACAGTCACATCAAAAAGAATAAAACCATGAATATAGCAATTTTTTAGGAATGTTTTTCAAATTTCCATGAATGTTGGAATCTTTTTCAAGACCCCATTTTGTTTTCGTTGTATTTGGGCAATTCAATATTAGACAGAGTCTCCTAGAGTCAAAAGGTCACAAGTATTATCACATCCCACATCTTGATACTCCGTCAGCTCAAATAGTCATGTCACACCCTAGGTTGTGCCCTTTTTTTTGCCTTTTTCTAGAAATTAGACCAAAGAAGATTGCTCCTCAATTGGTCTATTATCCTAGGAGATTTATGGTGAGTGTCTTGGGGGCAGATTCTTCCCCACCCTTGCACTATGCTAAAACAAGTGTTTGGTTACTGACTCGGCTTGGATTCTAATTTATAAGGTGTTTAGATAGGGTTTCATTCAAGTGGTCACAATCAGCAGTATTTTACACTCCATTGAGGGAGGTCTCCCAATCTGAAGAGGTTACGCTCTATAGATTTTAACACACTGTATAGGCACTGAGGGAGGCATAACATCATTGTGACAACATGTAACACTCGTTGCACATGATTTTCATCATATACACATTTGATTATAGTGGCTTGGATTACTTCGCTTTAGCCATTGGCCACTTAGGTCGTTCCCCTCTCACCAACCTTAATGGTGCCCTAAGGGTAACTCAGGAGAGCAGGCCTTTTAAAGGATTTAATTGCATAAAATAAAGGAAAACAATTAAAAAAGAGTTTGGTTTTTTGATCACCCATTGAAGGGGAGAGCATAATACCTATCCCTTAGAATACACAAAAGACAAGGTTCTTTTTATCCCTTCATTACAATGATTTTCTATTCTAAGTGGAGATGTTGCTCCACACAGACATGGTGTTCATTTTAACAAGAATAGCAATGATGAAAGTTGTTTTGTTCTTTATTATAGCACCAAAAAGAAGTGTTTCTAAGCTACCCCTATAGGAAAATAATTATGTTAGACCAAACACGATGGGCTATCCAGCCTAATTTGTAGGTTACAGAGTTTTGTCTTTTCACAGACATAGAGGTATTTTGGTAAAAACCGGAACTGTAATAAAATAGAAAACAAAAAACTAAACCTATCAAATGCGACATGATGAACTATCAATTGTGAATTACTAAGTAAGCAATTACAACCTGATGACTGATCAATTGCAATATGATGTGATAGCAATTGCAACTTCTAGAAAAAAAAAAAACTGATTTTGAAATTTTATCTATTTTTTGTTTTTTTGGATTTTTAACAGAAAAATAGAAGGAAAAGACAAAAGATAGAAGAGTTATTCTGCAATGATGTTTTTCCACACTACGTGAGCCAACACATCGATTTTGTCAAAGAACTTGTACTTGGTTAGAAAGTGATGGATGGTTTTGTGATATTGAGCAATCTCCTCTCTTTCTTCGATTTTACAGAGCTCCTTTTCAACCTTTAGAAGTTTCTGAAAAGTTTTTTGTTGTCTCCTATTTTTCTTTGCCTTCCTTGCACCTGAAATTTGGAATGTCACCTTTCCTGCCATTGAATTAGAAACATTTTATATGCAGAAATGAAATTTTCCAGAATTCAATAAAAATTCAAGGTTAGATGCGCAATACAAAATCATGTAAAAATGACACAAGAATTTTTTAATTATCAATCTTTTAGGGAAATTGCAATCTATTTAGGCAATTTTGACATCCTATGTGATCAATTGCGACATGATGTCAGGGCGATTGTGATATGATATGAGCAATTGTGAATTTTTGTATATGCAATTGCGACGTCCAGTTTCCTGTGTTCATACGAATCTACAAAACATATCAAAACAAAATCAAAGGTTAGAGTGGTTCACGTCGGGTTCACCAAATGTCATCATGCTTTAAATCATCAGGAATCTGAGGCTAATTAGACTAAAAGGACAAATCACAAGAATCCTTAACTAATTAAACCGATTCTAAACATAATTCAATGAAATAAATGAAGGAAATAAGAAATTTAAACTAATTAAAACTCCCTATTCTCCACTTGTGCTTCCATTGTTCTTCTCCAATTTGCATAGTGATGGCTCTTGGGTATTGTACCAATTTCCTGCATACAAATGTTTTGAAAACTGTGATTCTAGAAAAAGCTAGATTGAATTGATGAAAAGAGGTTGAATTTATAGATTTTTAACACAAAGGGGGTGAGAAATAGAAGTCAAGTGTTGATTGATAGATAATTGATTTAGATTGATCAGTGAACTCAATTGATTGATTAGTCAACTAGATTGATTGAAGAGTGAACTACAATGATTGATTAGTCAACTCAGTTGATTGATTAGTGAACTGAATAGATAGATTAGTCATAAAAAGGTGATTGAGAGTTAAAAAGGATGATTGATGAGTTAACTAATTAGAAAACTGATTTGATCAATCAGTTCTGATTTTAGCATGTGTTGTAGGAATTTGAAATTGAATTTGATTTTCATTTTTAATTTGGATTTGAATTTGGTCATTCGAATGCTGAAATGCACATGAAATTAATTGAAATTCGGATTTGGGGAAAATGTGAATTTGGAAATATAAAATTAGATGAAATGATACTAAATTCGAATTTGGGAGAAATGAAATGAAATTAGATGGAATTAATTGGAATTATAATTTGGGGATTTGGAAGAATAAGTTAATTAATTTAAATAATTTAAGTGAAATTATTTAAACTTAGGAAATAGAATTAATTAAATAATAAAGATTATTTAACTAAGGAAAAATTCATAATTAATTAAATAATTAATATTTAATTAATAATTGAGATAGGGTTAACTGGTTAAATGATGTGAGAATAGAAATAGAATAAATAGAAGTGTTGAAGGGCGATAATTAGAAGAAATAGTTAGTTTAATAAAATAATTAAAGAATTACTTAACTAAATAGACGAATAATTAGTGTAGAATTAATGAGACATTTTTAGGTATCTACACTTTGTATTAACTAAGACATAATGCTATGCAAAGATTCATTCAAAGGAGTAAACTATTTTTCTCTTTTAAAGAATTTAGACAGAGGAGGCACACCTGTAGCACCTATGAGTTGACTGTTGTTGATGTTATCATTGAATTTGATGAATCCTTTGTTTGATTTGAACTTTGCAAACAGTTGTTGATCACTATCGCCCTTATCACTCAGAGCCATGGAAGGAGATGGTTGTTCCAATTGACTCATAGTTAATTGATAATTGTGAAGTACTACACACAATTGCATAAAGGAAGTAAACTCAGTTAAGAGAAGTTTATCCCTAATATATTTTTGTAAATTAGCAATGAAAATCTTTTGAATATCTTGATCAGGCACATGAAAAGAAATCTAAGAATACATATGCTTATATCTACTAATAAAATCAGTCACTTTTTCTTTAACTCGTTTACAATGCATCAAATTAGACAAAGTAACTTTAGGACCAATTCTATTGTGAAATTGTTGAATGAAAGCATTAGCCAATTGTTGAAAAGAAGTAATAGAATAAGGAGGAAAATAACAATACCATTGCAAAGCTCTATCCCTTAATGTTCTAGTAAACAATATTGCTAACAACCTTTGATCATGAGAAAATTCACTACATAAAGTTTGGAATGTTTTAACATGAGTTAAGGGATCACCTTTTCCATTATAAAGTTCCAAATGAGGAACTTCTACATGTTTGGGAGGGACAACTCTAACAATGACATTAGATAATGGGTTCGTTACATCAAATGTGGGCACATTATACTTGGATTGATTCATAGAAGTTATTTGATGTTGTAAGGAAGACAATATTTGGGCTAGATTATTGATGGTAGCTTCAGTAGAAGGATTGAAATTAGACATGTTGGATTGAGAAGGTGGAGTAATATTGTTGAATGAAGGAAGAGATTGAGAATAAGGTGGGACACTATGATAAGTAGGTAATGGAGAAGATTGGGTAACACATGGAGGACTCATAGGAGGAATGAAGGAATTATGATTGAAGGAGTTGCCTTCTTGATTAACATCTATAGGAGGTGAATGTGATTGGGTAACAAGGGGAACACTCATGGTAGAAGAAATGAAAGAAGAGGAATTTCCCCCATGAATAACACTTGTAGGTATGAAATTTTGTGTAAGAGGTAGCCATGATATTTGATGTGAAGGTAGGAACACTAGTCATAGGAGTTGTCAAAGGAATGGAATGATTAACTTGACTAGGAGGTTGTGTATAACCTAGGTTTTCAGCACAACTCTTCATAGGTATGATACTAGAATCAACAATATGAGAAATACCACACAAGATATCTACCCCATATTTGACACTTTGAATCATTATTTTTAATCCTTCAATCAATGGGAGAGCTTCACTTTTCGCATATTATTGACTCATCCATTGTTGAAGATTGTCAAATTGATTGTCCATCTTCACCAATTTCTCAATGAATACTCTAGTTAGTGATTACTCCTTATTATGAGAATTATCAAGAGGATAAACCACAATATTTGTAGGATGGGAAGAGCCACCAATATCCTCATTGAAAAATCTAGCCAAATTAGGCTCCATTTCCTTGGTAGTTAAACCTTGGGCAGCCTTAATTCTACAACTTCTTATAATGGGGATACTATAGGTAGGACTAATAGTAGTAAAACTGCTACACTAGCAAACATTTTTTGGAAAGAATAATGTAATCTCATAGTAAATTGAATTATTAAATTTAAAATTGTCCCCTAGAAGATAGAAATTTGAATTTAAAATTAGGGGTGAAAATGCCCTCTTAATTTTAAAAGTTTGAAAGGAGGGAAAATCAAAATTAAAATTAGAGTTGTCTAAAGCTAACCTCTTAATAAGATTTTTGAAATTTTAGAATGTTGAAATATTGAAGAAATCAATTTAATTTTAAAAATTAGGGTATATGTAGTTAACCTCTTAATTTTAAAATTTAAATTGAAAATGGAAATGTTGAAATTCATATTTGTTTTCGACCTTAAGGTGACCTAAAATCAATAAAATCTCACAAATATCTAGAATTGTGCAATAAAATATAGTCAAAACAGGCTCCCAAAATTTGAGCAGAAAAAGTTAGGACCAAGGTGGTAGAAACATGGTCTGAACACACAGTCCAACCAACTTTTTACCAAATTTTTGGGGAAGCAAGATATTGTGATTTTAATGCGAATTCCAAAAGGATATGGGAATTGGAGATGTCTAGATATGCAAAAAACAAGCCTTGAATGTCAAGATAGGACACACTTAGGATAAATGATTGATTGGAAGAACAACAAATAAAAGGGGCACACCTAAGGGCCAACTTTTTATGATGTTTAGAGGGACAACAAGAGATTCTAGATTTAATTGAATCAATTAAATGCTTAAAGGAAGATTTGAAATTGCACAAGGTTAATTTAATTTTAAAGATTAGGGTTTGTTGCATAAACCGCTTAATTTTAAAAATTTAAATTTGAAAATTTGAATGATGCAAGGAGGGAAAATGAATTTTGAAATTGAATCAAAGACCCCAATCTGAAAATTAATTCAAGACCTACACAATCCACAAGGTCAATTTTAAAATTAAAAATTAGGGTTTTGTGATTTAACCACTTAATTTTTTTAAAATTTTTAAAATTGAAAGTGTAAATGAAAACTTGGATTGCAAAATTGAAAAGTTATGAGATCTAAAACAATCAATCCAATATAGACAAATGACAATCTCAATTTTGAATCTAAAAAATTAGGGTTTTTGTGAATTCAACCTCTAAATTTTTAAAAATTGTAAGGAAATTAAAATTGTAATTGAAAAAATGAATTTTAAATTGCATACACTCAGATCTGAAAACAAAAATCAGAATTAAGGGTGTAAGTTGTTGGGTTCACCAAAATGTAAAGTGGAAAATTGGGGGCTTAGCCAATCCTCCACTTGGAAGAGTGGGAATTTACTAAGCTCAATTTTTGCTTGCAGAAAATTTACATTCAAAAGAGGGGGATGAATCTACTAGATCCAATCCCAAAGGATGGAAGGATTGACTACTAAGAAGATTGGTTGTGATTAGAATGCAATTGACCCTCTTTTGTAAGTTGATTGATTGAATTAAGACAAAGTGCTGAAAATGAAGACAAAGTATGTGAAAACAGTGAGCTACAGGTTCGAGATTCAGTCATGCACTTGGATCTGAGAATTTTGAGATGATTTAGAGATTCTCTACGAAATCAAGCAAAATTTACAAGAACCATGTGTCCAAATAGGGATGCCCTCTACTTGGTCCTCCAAAATTTCCACACGTCAAAAAGGGTTTTTTTGTCTCTGCGAATAAAGCTTAATTCCAAAAGTACAACTGCACACCTATTTCCTGCACACAGGAAGAAAGGGAAATGTGTTGGGAATAGCGGTTTGCCTTCAAGTCAAACCCCGATTTTGAAATTAACCAAGTGGTTGAAATAATGTAAATGAAAGGACTGAAAGTAGAAATCCTCCTCTTTGAGGGGATGTTGAATTGCTAGAAAATAAAATTCTTATACCTCCTTGTGAAGTTTTGCTTGCCTCCACATGGCATTATGATTTCATGAAGTAGAATAATGATCTCCTCTTCAGTTCTTGAAATATTGACTCTATTGTTTCTCCAAAGCTTGAAGGAAGACTAAAAATGCTCAATTGCTCATGAATGCTTGAACACTTGATGTAATGGATTGATAGATCATGTGTTATGATGTCAAATGAGAGGGTAAATTCCTCTTATATACTTGCCAGTGGAATTAATTGACTAATTTTCTAACTTGTGCTAACATAGGGGGGATTTTCCTACTTCAAATTTGAGATAGGCCAAAGGGAGGGACCCCAAGATAAGTCCCCTTTAGGGAATCCCATGGCACCACACCCTAGTCCTAGTGGATCCTAGGGTGCCACGCCCTAATCCTGCCCTATTTTGGGGTAGGATCAAGGTAGCTTTTGAGTGCACAGCTGAGAAAAATGTAGGTTTTGACTTGTATCAGCATATTCAAATCTCTGATTAGGCCAAGGGGCACAAACCCTAAGATGAAGACCCAAATACAGCCAAAAATTGCAAGAGGTGAAATTTTAGGACGTTGCAGTGTTAGATGTCAACATTTTGCAAATTTTACACTAAAAATACATCATGGGATAGTTGCATTTCTTTAAATCTAATGTGGTGAGTTCCCACTCATTTGTATTAATTCTTGACATTTGCATCAAAAGAGATACCATTCGCGCCATGCTAATTGCATTACATAATTGTTGCCCTAGTTATCATGTCCTAAAACTACCAAAAAATGATAAAATGACTAAGAAAGGACTAGATACGTATGGGGGGGGTGCTCCTTCTAGTTGATAAGAAAGGACTAGATACGTATGGGGGGGGTGCTCCTTCTAGTTGATAAAACATCATCACCTTCATTGCATGATGATTTCCAATTGGAATGTGTACCATATGTAGCTTTGCCACTTTTGTCTCCACACCTCTCTAGGCCTTCCACAAATTTAAAAGAAAACAAGCACAAATGAGGAGAATTGACCTCTTACGACCTATTTACATGCTCGTGTTGACCTATCCCTTTCACCCCATGCCCTTTAAGCCATATGTATGCCACCATAATCCATCACTTTAACCTAGCTCATCTTTTTCATCTTGCAACCAACTATGCACACCTAATCAAACTATCATGAAATTGGTCTCAATTTTATTTTTTTGACCAATCTCTCAAGGATGCACCACATTACTATCTCATATTGCATCGGGGCATGTTGAGGTAGAACTTTCCTCAAATTTTTTATTTTTCTTTGAAGCAAGGCTAAAAATGCATTGTGTCAAAGAGGGGCAAAATGTAGACACTCAAAATTGACCATCACATTCTGTATCATATTCATGCTAATTATTCTTCTAAATTAATTAAATAGTATTATTATTTAATTAAACTAACATTATTCTTCCGTTTTAAATTAAATATTTTAAAATGTCGCCACTTTAATTAAATATTTTTCAATTATTTAATTATTCACTTATTTATTCATTTCTTCTAATATTAGTTAAATTTTTTCAATTATTTAATTAATTAATTTCTTCTAGCTCCCTATAGTTAAATAATTATTTTGATTATTTGATTAGATATGTCTTCCATAATTAAATAAATTACTTAATTTATTTAGTTATTCACTCTCCTAAACAATGTTCTAAAAATAAACAAAATCAATATTTTATTTATTTTATTTCCTCACGCGCATGATTAAATAAGTTAATAATTTAATCCTATTAATATATCTACCTTCCCCACTCAACTACCACTCACTCCGAGTTCATTGATAAATCAATCCACTTTTCTAAAATTATACATCCAACTCTCTCCATCATGTAATCATTTATCTCTATAATTAGCTCAATGAATTCATGTCATTCATTCTCATCCATTGATCTTAAAATTTGACTAATGCATTCTCTATTATTGATTTATATTAGTAGAATCTATTTAATCAATCTTCATTCGTCATTTTTCCAAACCACAACTCTAAGATTTCGTGCAATCACACTACAAATAATGTTTTATACAAGAATGAGAGCAACACTATACCACTAAAGAAACATATAGAGAGGAATAAAGATAATCAAGGTTTTTCTATGAAGGTATAATTTTTTGTGTATTTATTTGATTTCACACATTCGTCTTACTTGCTTTATTTTCTAAATTAGAATATTGTGTGAATACTATGATTCAGTGGTTAATCTGTTGAAGATTCATAGTATTAAATTTATGTTCTTACAATATCATAAAATATCATTTTCAAATGAAATAAAATGCATCATGATTCTAGTCAAGTGTGTTATAGAAAACCTCAAATGTGACAAAACATTGATGAAATACATCAAAACTGAAAAAAAACCCAAAATTTACCTTGTACTTCCCTAGAACAAATACATTGATCTAAAAATCAAATGTAATGCTTAATATGTCAATTGTGGTGTTCTAAATGTCATATGTGGATTTTTAATAGTTAGATGCGAAGAAATATTTATTAAATGCATCATAGCACTTGCAAAATAGAAAACCCTAAATGTAAAATATAGAAGTACCCAAAAGCCAAAAATTCACTGTTAGTTGTTAGTTACTATCAGAATATTAGATATTTGAACTTGTATGCAACCCAATAGTAATTTGAAATACTACAAATCATATACATTAGTACATTAATTAGTTGCATCTCTTCTTAAATCAAATTCAACACAAGGTCAATAATATGTGTCAAAAGAGAGAAATTTAAATGTTGTTGATAGAATAAGATGCATTGATAGAAGCTCAAAATGTACCACAGGACTAGTCAGATGCATCAAATACCCTATCAATTGCATCAAACTAAACTAAAATTTCTTAAAACATAATTTTTCTCACAAAAATAATTATAACTGAGGGGCATGAGTTCCATTGGGTGTGCCAAAATGTAAGATAGAGAATCAAAGTAGCATGAATCATCAACACATAAACCACTAAATCATCAAATTCATACACTATTCTAATACACCAATAGAGCTTGTAAGATAAATGCATGAAAAAAAATAACAATGAATTTACATTCATACACCCATCTTTCTTATCTTCATTTCCCTTTGAAGCTCTTTTTCAAAGAATGGTATGCATTGCTCATTTTTTTGCAAAACACTATTCATAATATGATCACACAAATGATCAAAGATTGTGGTTAAAATAAAAATAATGAATGGGGTTCAATTTATAGATTGTTATAATATCAATCAATGATGGTGGATACTTGACAAAAATATTTAATAGAATTAAATAATTAAAAATTATTAGAAATACAAATCAATCAATCATGTGCATGAGAAAATAATTAGAGAAAGAAAAATTAATTATTATTTAATATATGTGCATGTGGGGAGATAAATTAAATAATAATTTTATTTATTTTTATAAGAAATATATTTATAAAATAAATAATTAAGTAAATTAAATAATAATTTTAATTATACAATTCCTCGACCACCTAAATTCTTGATTGGTAACAATATGTATGCTATTGAGTGGTACATGCCTAGATGATTATTGAGATGGTTTAGATTGACTTAAGGAGTCCCGTAGTATATAACTATGTTTTATCAAACCCCATAGAGAGAGGTGAAAGTGTGGATGCATTGTTGATCCATACTAGGGATTGATTCCAATGAAGTGGGATCTTCAAAGACATATTATTGATCAGAAAAAGTATCAAGCATGGTTTAAAATTCATAAGACATTGTAGTCGATAGATCCAAGGGATGCAATTCATAGAGTAGGTGAATATGAGGGAAAAGGTGAGAGAAGGAGAGTATTTAGGTGAGTATTGGAATATTTGCAGCCATACAATAAAAACTTCTTCATAACCATTAGAGAAATTTATGCAAATAAGTAATCAAAATCCAACAAAAGAATAGGCAGCATACCCATCAAAGATGACACTATTAAAACCATCATGAGGGAATAAACCATCCTCAAAAAGAATCCATCCACCATATCTTATTCAATAAAATTAACATTACAATACATCCATGAACACATTTGAATCACAAGCCCTATACAAGCACTCAATGTGAACAAGCATGTAACCAAACATTTCATGTCATGCTTCAAACAAGACATGATACAACCCCTTAGCCAAACTATCTAACCTGCAGAGAACGTAGTTGACATATTTTCTTTGGAGATTCCATTTCCATTATAGCTTGTACTTTCACTAGATCAAATTCTATGCCCTGAGCAGATATGATATACCCTAGGAGTTTACCTGATGTAACTCCAAAAGAACACTTCTTTAGCTTCAATATCAACTTATATTGTTCTAGTCTATCAAAAATCTTATCTAGGAGCTCCAAATTCTCTTCTCTGTTGTGTGACTTTGCCAGTATATCACCCACATAATCTTCCATGAATGTGTGCATCATATCATGAAAAATAGTTGTCATAGCTCTCTGATAAATAGCTCCAGCATTCTTTAGTCCAAATGACATGACATTCCAATAGAAAGTACCCCAAGGGCATGTGAAGGTTATTTTCTCTTGATCCTCAGGTGCTATCTTAATTTGGTTATACCTTGAGAAACCATCCATTAAAGAGAACATTTCATGTCATGTTGTGAGCTCTACAATCATATTAATGCTTGGTAATGGAAAGTCATCCTTTGGGCATGATTTGTTCAAGTCCCTAAAATCTATACACACACTGATACTTTTATCTAGTTTTGATATAGGTACAATAGTTGACACCCATTTTGTATATGTGACTAGTCGTATGAACCCCACATCTAATAGTTTCTTCAATTCTGCTTTGACAAGAAGAGCAATATGAGGGTGCATCTTTTTGAGTTTCTGTTTAACTAGTTTGGATCTTGGAGTGACATTGAGATGATGCATAATGAGATCTGGGTCAAGTCCTGGCAATATTAGCATATGACCAAGAAAAGTTGGTTTGCCTCTTCTTGAAAAACTTGGTAAAGTCATGTCTTTCTTGAACTGATAAGGATGTAGTAGGATGAAGAATTTTAGGACTCTCTGGAGTACCAATATTAACTACCTCTGTAGGTTCTATCAGAATAGACGATCTCTTTGGGATAGTGTCAAATCTTCCATCTTCTCGTGCCTCAAGGAGGTTTTCACCATTAGATACATCCTTTATTTTATCTTTTGATTGATCTAATGTTGCCATAAAATGGTTTTCAGCATTAGATCTTCTTCTTTGTTTTGTTATTTCACTCTTGCAATTGGAAGATTTGGCACCCTCCTGCTTATAAGAAACATTAATCTATTCACTGGTGGAAGCTCTTTTTTGGTGTTACGAGTTCAACAACATTAAGCTATACAAATATAACATGGTCATTTGGGAAGGTATCAATTTCAATGAGTTTAGTATTGTCCCAGTTAATAAGTTTTGGATGGACTAAGGGTAAATCATCTAATTGATCAGTCTCAAAGGTCTCAATAGTCATGACATAGTTGTCAAAGTTTATGGGTGTTTTAGTCGAGTTAAGGATATCACTCTCTTCAGGATATGCTCTCTCGATCTCTCTCCAATTGGCTCTGGTAAAGTTAGAATGAGTAACTTGTGATTCACCCTTAAGTGGTCTATTTGTTGATGTTTGTCCCTCAAATGAATGGATCATATCGACATGTATATCTTTTGGGTAACATACCTCTTCAGAAGATGTCTCAAAATTTGATTTAGTTTCATTGCTAGCTTGTAATCTAAATATTTGAGTAACTTCTCCTACTTTTCTCTCCATTCCTTTCCTTCTTTCATACTCCGCTTCCTCTAGACTAATTGATTCTTCTATTTGGCCTAGTATCAGTTCCTCCTGACTTCTTCCCATTTTTGGTACTTGTTGATTGGGGATTGATTTGGATTTTTTACCATTTTTTTTTTTTTTTTGATTATTGACTGCCTTTATTACTTCTTCTTTTCTTTTTTTTTCTTCCTCTTGTTTTCTAGCATGTTCATCTTTTTGTTTGGTGGAAGATGTTTCCTATTCTATACTAACTTTCTTGTTCCCTAAGCCTATTGTATCTTCATTTTCTTCTCCTGACAAATCAGATGGTGAGATTGGACCCCACTCATACTCATTTGATTCTATTTAAGAATCACTATCTAAGATCATGCCATTGTATCTGACAAGGATGTTATATGGCAAGAATAATTTGTTGATAATTGATACAAGTTTTTCCACTTGTTCTGATTTGGCCTCTGTACTTGCTTGCACTCTTTTCATTTGTTTATAAGAAGCCTCTTCCCTTTCAATGGTGTGTTCTTCTTGTTTTTGTTCATACTCTTCTTCCCTTTGTTTTTGAATTGCTTCTTCAGCTGATTATTGTTGTGCCAATTCTTGTAATGATCATTCCCTTTGAACTATTTTCTTGTTTTGTTGGTGATGTTGATGGTGATCCTGATTTTGTGTAGGTAGAGTATGTTGGCCATACCCATGTCCAAATTTGTCATAAGCATGTTGAGAGTGAGTTTGGATGGGTTTTATGATGCCTTCTTGATGCTTTCCAAGAGGGCCTTTTCCTTTGTATCCCATTCTTTGCATGATTCTAAATCCATTACCATACTGCTCTGTGGGAATAGTGACCTCTAAATTTGTTTCTCTAATCTCTTCTTCATCCTTATATAACCAATTAAGAATGTCTTTGTCTTCAGCTTCTTTAGATAATGTCCCAACTCTGATGAATGCTCCATCAAATTTTTGAACAAATTTTTGTGGGATTTGGGATTGTGAACTTGTTAGTTTTCCACAAGATTTTGGAGAAAGTGGTAAAGTTTGTAGAGAATACTTTCCCATTCCTTTATCATTCAATTTCAACTTTTATCAAAAATTTCTAAGGTTGATGTGAATGACATCTCTTGAGATGACATAATAGGAGATATTGCTTCTCTGTTATAAGGCACTGTTGCATCCTGAGCTAGCTTCAAATTGCTGCAATATTGAGTTGAATCTGTGAAATTGTTATCTCTTGTCCATTATAGGAAAATTTTACACATTGATGATAGGTTGATGGAGCTGCTTGCATATCATGAATCCAAGGTCTACCCAGAAGAATTTTATAGGATATATTCAAGTCCAAGACTTGAAAAACTGTATCTTTTTTAATCGGTCCAAAACCATTTTTCCTTTGGAAGAACATTCTTCTTCATCATAGGCCTTGATTTTTATTCTTTTTCTGGGATCTATTGCATTTTCCCAAAAACCCAAAGCTTTTACTAAACTCAATGCACAAATATTTAAGCCCATTCCTCCATCTATAAAAATGCATTTGACCCATGTTTTATGAATAAGCACTTCAATGTGGAGCGGAGAATTATGAGGATGTTGCAATGATGCATCATCATTTTTTGTGAATTAAAAGCAATGAGGGGCTATGAGATGTCCCACCATGTTTTGAAATTTATTAACATCCAAGTCTTTAAAGACTGTTATTTCTACTAAAGCCTTTTCCAGTATCTCCTTATGCATTGGTGATATTTTTAAGAGCTCTAGGATTGATATATGTGTGGGTGTTTTCTGCAATTGATCTACTAAGTTATACTATCTCGAGGTAGAGGTTGAATCATTTGTTACACCTAGGAATGTTACCTTAGCTTTAATCCAAGTAATGGCATGCATTGGTTCTGAGGGTATTTTATCCTTAACAATGATGACATTTACTATGTTGTCATAGGTGTAAGCATAATTTACCATTGCTTTTCCTTTGTCATCTTGTGTATTTGATGATCCACCCTTTTCATAGTTAGGGAGTAGATTTTTGAAGGCTAAATATCATTCATTCATTTTGTGACCATCCACTATGATAACCTCATTGTCAATTAAATCTTGGATAAGATGTTTTAGCCTTTGACAATCATTAGTTTGATGTCCCTTATTTCTATTAAAATCAAAAAAATGATTATCGTTCACCAACTTGGTTTAATTTTGGGCTCGAAATCTCTTGCTTCTGGTAATGTGATTAACTTGTTTACAAGAAGAGTTTTTAAAGACGATTCCAATGGTTCCCCAATGTTGGTAATTTTTGTGTGAGCGTTGGAAAAGAAAGGTTTTAGTTTAATATTATCTTGGTTATTCATTGGTGCTCAACTTGAGAGATTGAAAATAGGTTGTTGTGATTTAACATCATTGTTATCAAGTACTCCCTCATTAGCAACATTTATGTTCTTAATCCAAAATTTTGGTTTATCATTGTTGTTGTGGTTGTTGTTGTTGTTATTGCTAAAAGAATTACCTCCATCTTTGTAGGGCTTCAATTTTCCTTTCTTAACCATAGCATCCTCTATTTTTAAACCATTTTCAATCATTTTTGAAAAACTAGGAGGATATTGTAACTTGAGTGCAAAACTTATTTCAATGGTAAGATTATTAATGAAGATGTCCATTTTCTCCTAATCTGGCACTAGTCTAGGGTATCTATTAAACAATCATCTCCATTGCTATAGAAATACAATGAAATATTCCCCATTCTTTTGCTTGATGTTACATAAATCCAACATTTTTATCTCATGTTGTATATTATATGAGTATTGTGAAATGAACTTGTTCACAAGCTCCTCAAATGATTTAATCTCGGGTGGTAGTTTATAGAACCATTCCATTGAGTGCCCACTCAAACTTCTAGGAAATAAACGCATGAGATAGGTTTCATTATGTGCAAATTCCATACTCATGGTACAAAATTCCCTAATGTGATCTTGAGGATCTATTTCCCCATCATATTAATCATATTTTGGGATCTCGCAATGTTGTAGGAATGGCACCATGTTCAAACTCTTGTCAAAAGGATATGGACATATATCCTCCAAGGAATGTCTTTTAGAACTTGTTCCATTATGCATATCCTATATCTGTTGTTGCAAAGTTTGTATTTGTTGAGTGAGAGTTAAAAGAGAATTATCAACATGGATTCTCCTTGTATCTCCATGAGCTCTCGTGTCATCATGATCCCTTCTTGTTCATCTTGTTTCCTTGTGTTATCATCATGGTTTTTTATGGTATCATCGTGGTCTCCTCTGGCATCACTATTCACCTTATTTATGTTATCATCATCTTGATCATTTTTGTGTTGTGTACGATTTGATTTGATATCTTGTCTCAGTAATTCTAGATCAAAACTTTGGGGTGATTTAGCCCTTGATTTTGCCAACATCAAGAAGTATTTCTATTTTTGGTTTCCTAACATTCTTTCCATTAGTTTGTCAAATATAGGATCGTGTTGAAGTTCTCTAATGGTCACATTAATTTCTTCCTCTTCTTTATCTGTGTGTTCAAATTGATGGTAATTAGTATTTTCCTCCATTTGTTGTCTTTTCAATTGCTCATGTTGAGATCTAATCCAAACTGGCATTGAATGTTTTAATTTTTTAGATGTGACTCAATAGGTGATCAATTGTTTACATAAATATGCTAAGTTGATTCTACCATCTCTATTGGTATGTTGAGATAAAGCATCTCTTTGTTGAAAAGCACGTTCTTCTGAGGTTTCTTTGTCAAACTCAGTTCCACGACCACGTAGATAGTTATGAAAATGGTATAGGAATATGCAATGTTTCAGCAAAAGTTTGCAGTTTATATATAGAAAGCTTCTTTTTTTCAAGAGTGCTTTATAACTAAGTTTCCTCTTTTTGAGATGACACAAAATGGTCATACTGGTATGTGATAATTTGCAAGTTTTTGATCCTAATGAGTGTGCAAATTTTGTGAAATTTGGATATAACCAAGTTCAAAGAGGAACGATATATACAATGCAAAGAACAAGGTTAATTTGATCAAGCTTTGTAGTTTCATGATAAAGGATGATAAATCCTAATGAGAAACTATGTTTATAAGATTAGTTTATCAAAGATAAGCGATTATGCATTTTACAATGTCTAAAACTTATTGATTTGAATACTTGTAAAAACCTTAAGTGTGATCTAGCTTTATGTGTAAAATTCTCAAGAAACCTATTTGTTTGACTAGTTATGAAGTCTGTGTCGGTTGAAATGAGGTCTTCTCAAAAATGGGTATCCAAATGTATTTTCAAAATTTTGATTTGACTAGTGGATGTGCCTTCTGTGATAAATGTGCTATAGGATTGGACAAATGCACTGCACTGTTAAGTGTATGCGCAACTCTGTAGTGTATATGCATTGCCAAATGTTGTAAATGTGCAACTTTCAAATGAATGTGTTGCACTGTTTCACAAATGCATGACATGATATAATAGATGCACTATGATGTTACTCAAATGCACTGCCAAATTGTGTATAATCGTGACTCTGCATTTTATATGTGTGACTCTGTGTTTTTTTTTCTTGCAATTTTTCAATTTTCTATTGTTTTCAAAAGGGATGATTTTTTTGTTTTGATTTGAGAATGTACTGCAGACACATTAGACACAATGTTTGGAAAATAGAACTAAAAAGACAAGCACAATTCTTATGGTAGGCCAGGATAGTAGTTGTTGAATCCCATGTGGGTTTCCTCAAGGTTACGTTATTCAAAGTGGATATTTAGATGCTTGACCCCACTAGCTTCACTCCATGACACTCACTTCTTTGGGGCAGCCAAGCATTAGTTCCCATGAAAACTCTTCATGGAAAAATTTGTATCTCTACTAAGAACTGTATGTGTGTCTCATCAGAGGTCCGACCTCCTATACCAACAACTAGAAGGATTTTGGATTCTATACAAGAGAGTTTTTAGTAAGGGTGTCTGGTCAAGTGGCCATACATGCAGTGTGTTACACTCCATTAAGGAAGGCCTCCCAACCTATAGAGGTTGCGCTCTATAGGGTTTATGGGGATTCTTAACGTCGGTATGAACTAATCATCACTTGTTGCTTGTAACTTTTGTTACAAACACAAATTATTTATAGTGGTCCAGAAGAGCTTGTCTTTAGCTTGTTACCACTAGGGTTGCTCCATCTCACTAGCCCTATTGGTGACTTGGGAGGAAGGCCCTCTAAAGGTTACACATTAAAAATGTGTTTGGTTTTCTGATCACCTAGTTAAGGTGAGAGCATACTAACCTGCCACTTTGTAAGCACAATGAACACTTGATTAATTAACCCTCTAAATTAATCTAAGTGCAACTATTTAAAGAAACCACAAATGCAAGTTGCATGTTGTTAATTAGCCACATATTTAAGCTATGTGAAGCAAAAAATGATCAATTACTGAGCCCCTAGTTAAACTAGATGTGAAAATGCATGAAAAGCACCTACAAAACCACTAGTTAGCTATTTGAAAGATTTTGTCTTTGATGGTTGAAAAGATGCAAGTGTTAGTCAAACAATCTATTTTGAACTTTTTTGCAAATTGAACAAAACAAATGCACTGAAATAACAAATGTGTTAAAACTAACTGCAAATGCACTACCAAACTTAACAAATGCACTACCTTGTTATGTAAATGCGCTAACCTACATGCTAAATGCATTAAATCTTAACAAATGTGCAGTTAAAACTAACAAATGCACTACCCTGCATAACAAATGTGTTGCCAAATATAACAAATGCACTAAAAAGGCTTGCAAATGTGCTAAAAAAATGAGTAAATGTGCGACTTTGCTAAGCCTACAAGAATGAAAGATAGAAGATAGAAAGTGTGAGGCCTCAACCCCATGGTGGGCGCTAAAATGTGTAACCTGGAAATATACTTCAAAAGTGAACCTACAAGATTGATTAATTTTCACAAATAACAAGAGAATCCTACAGAATACTCCAAAATTTACCAATGAAACAAATGAAGGATTTAAAACTTAGAACATTATACCTTCACTTATTGTCCCATTGTGTCCTATCACCATTTGAACTTGGTTGCTTATATTTGTCTCAAACTGCATTGTAGTTGCTTCGAAGATAACAACTTGATGAATGGACTGATAACTGGATGTTTAATATGCAAGCTAAAATGATTATGCAAAACTATATGAAAATGATTTAAGCAAAAGCCACACTGTAAATTGCTAAAAAAATTGGATGCTCAAAACTCATATGAATGCAAGATAACTACTAGATGACTATAAGATCCAAAATGCTTAGGAAATGCCCTTTTTATAGATTTTCATGAGCAAAAATCCCATGTTGTAGAGATCAATGGCTGATATTAAATCTTGTAAGATTGATGGCTATGAAGAGATTGGTTGGAATGTGAGAGAAAAATATGGAAGGAGAGTCCAAGTGCCAGAAGGCTCACCTTGACTGGAGTTGAAGACTTGAGAGAATATATGTAATGCCCTGCCAGGAACCCTAGTTTTGGGGGGGAGTGAGATAAATATTAATTAAGATAATGTACCTAATAATATATTGGGGGGGAGTGAGATAATTATTAATTAAGATAATGTACCTCATGCATAGGTGTAGTGCTAGTACAGGGCTCATAATGCTACGAGAAGGCCTGGAATGGAAAACTTACCACCTTGTCTTCATGAAAGGATTGGTAGGGTTTGCATGAGACAAATGGAACCGGAGGCTCGGGAGAGGTTACCAGGAGAAACCCAGGATGGGGGCCAGGACCTATGGAGGCTATACCATGGTAACCATCAAGCTATGCAATGACACTCTCTTCTTAGAGTCACTTGTGTTTTGTGAGTTGAGTCACATGGATGTTTGCAGAGTCTTGTAGTCCTTTTGTACTTGTCTTACTTTGCTTGCTTGAGGGTTTTCTACTATCTCCTAGCACGGTGGGGTGGTTCCATTTAGGGATCACATGGTTAGGTGGTAGTGCCACTTCCCATCAGATGTTTTGGATTATATCTTCAGGCAAGGAAAGGCTTTGCTGGTGTTTCTTGGTTCGTGGTTTATGTACCAGCTCTTGTTCCAAATCATTGTTCAGTTGAGACCTTGTGGTCATTGTATCAGACTTTTATGTAACCTTGATATTGTAACTTTGTAATCAGTGGCATTATTGGAAGCCATGTATTTATGGATATTGTAATATTATGTCAGTGAAATGAATGTTATTGCTTGATCTTATGTTTAAATGGTTTATGGAAATTGGATATAGTGGAATACTTTTATTTCTTTATTATGAAAATTGGATGTATGTGTAGTTTTAAACTTAAGTTTTCAATTTATCTAATTAAATGGATTAACTGTAGTGTTAATATAATCTATGAATTAATCTTCATTGGTAACCCTTAGGAAAACATATCTCAGACTTCTGATGTGTTATTAAATGTGCAATGGTTTTAGTTAGTGCACCTAGTCTTTAAAAGAAAAAAAAAATATTTCACCCTTTAGTTGCCTAGTTGTGTTGTTTTCCTTTAGGGTTCCTGGCAGGGCATTACAATATAGGATGGTCAGAGGAAATTTAGAGATGTTGAGACAAGTGGACTCAACTTCCTCCAAGAATGTAGGAATGTTGGAGAGAATATAGGGGAGTTGAAAATATGTGTACGTACATAATTTTATTTAAGAGATGGAAGTTGAGGATAAATATGGCTATTTAATAATTGAAAATTAATAATTTATTTAGCCACAAAATTGTGAGTTGGCAAGATTGAGTGATGTGGAGATGAGTTAAGATGGAAAAGAAGATTAAATAATTGTAGAATTATTTAATTAATGGAGACTTTAGAATAATGCGTAGTGCATGATTAAATATTAAATGTTTAATAAGATTAAATTAGAAGAATGAATAAATGAATTAAATTAATTAAACTTTTCAATTTAATTATTTAATAGAGGAATTATCATTAAATAAATAATAAATATTTGTTTAATTATTCATAGCCAATTTTGAGTGTATACACATATAAATGATTCATTTGTTAATATTTATATATACATGATCAAGTTATGATCTAGCTTAAAGCTAATAATAGAGAGAATTTATAATCCTTAAATGATTATCTTGTGCCTTGAGATGTTGAATATTGAAGCAATCTTTCCATGAGGTATTGATATTTTTGAACGAGCTAAAATTAGTGCAAGTATGTGTAAGGACAGGTTAGGAATGTTGGTGAGAAACACCTAACAAATTGGCCAACTTATCGAACTATTGAGGTATGGTAAGCACATGTATGTGTGTGCATTAATGTGATTTTATTAAGTTATAGAAACATGCAAAATTATTTCTACTACTAAACCATTGAGATAAGAAAATCTTAATTGGAAAAGGATAAATGTTTTGAGGAATCTTTGATTTTGAATTTGATTGTTCCACTAACATGGACTGATGTTTTGGTGTTGTTCCTCTAAGTGTGATAGATGGAATAACACATCATAAGAAAGAGAACATTGTCGGAGAGAGGTAGCCTAGCTTTTTGAAACTGAAGGGCAGTAATGGAATTCACACACTCACATAGTAATTTTATTGAAATGATTATTTGATGAATGTGCATGTTTTCATTATCTTGTGTTTTGCAAAAGTGAAAGATTATTTTTAGCTAATGATGTTTGGTGAATCTTGTTTTTATTTTTTATATGATGATAAATTTCAATGGATGCATCAGGACGATGCATATTTTTAGAGGGAAAGTATATCACAGCCTGTATTATTTTATTAAAAAGTTTTATTTAATAATTAAATTGATTGTTTATTGTCTTTACTTTTCCTTGAATTTTAAAATTTAGTAAAATAAGAAATTAAATTAATAATTAAATATATTGCTATTTTATAAAAATAAAACTTTTATTTAAATATTACTTAGAAACTAAAAAATAAAATTCATTTAATATTTTCTTCTAAGAAAAAAGTAACTATTTTCAAAAAGAAATGAAATTGCATGTCTTAATGCAAATAAAAGAAATTTAAATCCTTTTAAAGTAATGGAATTTTAAGAAAAGTGGATGTTTTATTTTGGGGAAGTGTCTCTCTCTTGGCTCATGTGGTTATATGGAGGAGGTGAGGATTGCGAGGAAGAATGAGGGGGAAGAAAAAATTGGTGGTGTTAAAGACCTTAACAATGAATAGTCGAGGAGAATCAACCCTCTTGGGCTATACACATATACCATGTTCTGGAATTAACTGTATGTTGCTATGGTTAACTAATGTATTATCTATGGTTTCCTTTTTAACTATTAAATTTAACAAAAATATGGTTTCTAGTATGTTTTGATGGATGTCAATACCCTATTACCAAAGCCCCAGGGAAATCATTTGTTGGTATTATGGATGTGTTGCATTAGTTTTGTCATTGATGTCGACACCTATCATCTAGAGATCTTTGGTTATGTTGAACTAGCACATTATTGTTCACCGGCATGTTTAGTGACTTATGCATAGTCACCGGTATATTGTTCACCAGCAATGAGGATGACTTGTTATCATCTAGAGATTATTTGGTTATGTTGTAAACATGGTTTGGATACTTAGTTTTGGTATTTTGGTTATTGGTCTAATCAGGTTGACATATTTGTTGTTACTGGCAAATTGGTCTAGGTTATGGACCAGTATGCATTATCTATTCCAGATCAGCATGACACGTTATGGAGATGATTTATTAATTGGATATTGTTGTAAATGTATTGAGCCGACATGATGCATCACATCTTGACTTATTTGTAATTGATTTAATTGTAATATTCTTATTAAGCAGACCTACACATTTGGTCTTAGGTTTTGATATATATGTAAGATCTCATTTGTGAGATGGAAGGAAGCAGAGAAGCAACGGTATATGGTATATGGTATTGTAACATGGTATGTGCAAATATTAAAGATCATATGAGCAGATCATAGAGAAGGTTCAAGGAAGGTTTGAAGGTGATTATCAGAGCTTAACCGGTACTGAATCCAACATTGAAGATGCTACTTTGAGCAGTACATTATCATTGGATTTAACCATCCAATTGTAGTCAGTGTGACTCCTATTTGTGTTTGAGTAGTGAGCTCTAGGCACTTGGCCTTTCTGCATGTGCAGACCCCATTTGTATACACATACTATCTGCAGTAGTATCATGTGATTGTGGGTAAGATTTCCCACCATGGTTTTTCTCCTTACAGGGTTTCCATGTACAAATATTTGTGTTATGTGTTGTGGATGTTGTTTCCCTTTCTATTTTATGCATTAAGCTTCACTAGTATTAATACTAACTACTAATTTGTCAACTGACATTAAGTTTGGTTTATTGATATTAAGTATCAATTTTGATTAAGTTGTATTTGGGTTTAAATTCATAGTCAACTGATTCACCCCCCCCCCCTCTCAGTTGCCTCTCAAGTCCTAACAATTGGTATCAGAGCTAAGTCCTCTCTTTGTAGAAGTTTAATAGCTTGAGGAGATTCTATGGCAACAAACTTTTTTAGGAAGGACAATCTGAAACTTGATGGAACCATCTATGGTATATGGAAGATTAGAATGGAGACACATCTGAATTTCATTGGAAGAGACATATGGGATATTACAAATAATGGCTATGTTGGTCCTTCACCAAATCAACCTAATCCACCAACATTGGGTAAAGATCAAGAGAATGATTGCAAAGTAAGAGAAGCACTTTTGAGCATATTATCATATTAGCAAATTGTGGGATTATCAGACCGACCCACTGCTAAAGCTATTTGGGATAAATTGGAGACACTGAATGAAGGTGATATCACTGTCAAAATTGCAAAACTGGAATGCTTCTGGGTCAGGTATGAAAATCTGAAAATGGAAGAAGATGAAAGAATTTTTGCTTTTATGGAAAGGTTTAATGAAATTGTTTTGGGAATACAATGTTGTGGAGGATCCTTAAGTGAAGATGAAATTGTTTCTAAAGTTTTAAGAGCATTTCCACTGGCATACAAAATCAAAGTAACTTCTATTAATGAGTTGAGAACAATGCCTAATACAACAGTATCTAGAGATACCTTGGTTGGAAAACTTTCACTATTCGAGCTTGAGGAATTTGGTCATGTTGCTACAATTAAATTAGATTTGGCCTTCAAAGCATCATCATCTACATCATCATCTGAGAAATCTAATTGGAAAGCACTTTATGCAAAAAACTTGAAGATATTAGAAGGGAAAATGATGAACTAGAAGAACTTGAGCACTATTTGCAAGGAAAATGCCTAAAGGTCTAGTTTGAAGTAAGTATGAAGGTAAAGGACCATTTAAATGTTTTAACTGCAATAAAGTTGGTCATATGTCATCTAGATGTCCTGATAGACATGCAAGATTGAGAGAAGAAGCTAAAATGACATATAAGCCTAACCCTGAATATCAGAGATATAGATTTAAGATGAATAGAGATAAATCATGTTACTATGTAGATGAAGGAGTTATTGATGATTTTGATGAAGAATCGACAGACAATGGATGGGCTTTTGTTGCAATAAAAGAAGATCAACCAGCACCTACTTTTCCACCAATAGAGAAAGCCCTGGCAGCTAAAATTGAAGAAAAGGATGAATGTATTATAGATTCCAGATGTTCACATCATATGACTGTTGATAAAAGTAAATTCTTATCTTTTTCAGGAATATAGTGGAGGTCTAGTAAGATTTGGGGATGATAAAACTTGTTTGATCAAAGGAAAAGGCACTATATCTTTTGATGGTAAGCACAATACTGACAACATTTATTATGTTGAAGGTTTAAAGCATAATCTTTTGAGTGTTGGTCAATTAGTTGAAAAGGGATTTCAATTACAATTCAAGAATGGTAAATACAAAATCATGAACAGAACTGATTTGGAGATTGCAACCAGTAATCAGACTAGAGGTAATATCTTTCATTTGAATAACAGTGAAATGACATGCTTGATTGCACATATTGATGAAAGATGGTTATGGAATAAGAGACATTGTCATGTGAATTTTGATTGCATTGTAAAGATTAGTTCAACTAAGGAAGTAAGGGATTTACCTAAGATTGTAAAACCTCATAATCCGGTATGTAAGGAATGTCAAATGGGAAAGCAAGTTAGAACAACTTTTAAGAGTATTTATGAGAAATCCAATAATGTTCTTGATTTAATTCATACTGACTTGTGTAGTTCGGCAAGAACAAGAAGTCTACATGGAGATAGATACTTTATACTAATCATTGATGATTATTCTAGAATGTGTTGGGTTATTTTTCTCAGGGAGAAATCAGAATCTTTTGGAAAATTCAAGTTATTCAAGGCAATGGTAGAGAATGAAACCGGTAAGAAAATCAAATGTTTGAGATCAGATCAAGGAGGAGAATTCACATCTAAGGAGTTTAATACATTTTGTGTAGTGAATGGAATCAGAAGACAACTATCAGTACCCCGTACACCTTAGCAAAATGGAATTGTGGAAATGAAGAACAAAAATATTCTAGATGTAGGGAAGCACGATATTGGAAGCAAATCTACCTCATGTGTACTAGAGAGAAGCAGTGAATACAATGGTTTACACTTTTAACAGAGTTCACATCAAAGGTGAAACTGGTAAGACCCCTTATGAACTATGGTTTGGTAATACTCCTACTCTTAAATACTTTAGAATATTTGGAAGCAAATTTTATATTAGGAGAGATGAGTATATTGGTAAATTTGATCCTAGAAGTGATGACGGAATATTTTTTGGTTATTCATCTAAGAGAAAGGCAAATAGATGTTTTAATAAAAGATTGCAGAAAATCATTGAGAGTGCTAATGTGAAGATAGATGAACACTTTAGAGGAAAGTCAAGGTCTATAGATTCTAAACCGGAAGTTGAGATGATCATAAATGAACCTATACAAAGTGCACTGGTACAGAGTGTGGACCCAGTCACACCGGCATCAACAGATAATTCCATAGTGACTAAAGAATAGAAACAAGTGAACAAACCTAGGTATGTAAGACTGAATCACTCTAAAAGTCAGATAATTGGGAATAAGTATCAAGGAGTTATGACAAGAGGAAGACTAGCAAATGAAGAGGTATGTCTAATTTCTCAAATTGAACCAGCATCTGTTATTGAGGCATGTGAAGATAAACATTGGATTAAAGCAATGGAAGATGAATTAGAACAAATTGAAAAGAATAATACATGGAAATTAGTTCCCCGGCCTAAAGACAAAAATTTAATTGGAACTAAATGGGTATTCAAAAATAAACTTAATGAATATGGTAAGGTAATCAGAAACAAAGCAAGATTAGTGTGTAAAGGATATTCACAAAAAGAGGGAATTGATTATAATGAAACCTTTGCACCGATAGCTAGAATTGAGGCAGACAGATTATTTCTTGCATTTGCAGCTCACAAGAACTATAAAGTATATCAGATGGATGTAAAATGTGCATTTCTGAATGGTGATCTTGAAGAGGAATTTTACATTGAACAACCTGATGGATTTTCATTGACAAATAATGAAGATATGGTTTGCAGATTAAGGAAGCTTTGTATGGATTGAAGCAAGCTCCTAGAGCTTGGTATGGTAGATTGGACAAATATCTCTTGAAGCTTGGTTACACTAAAGGTAATGCTGACAACAACTTATATTTCAAAGTGACTAATGATGATATCTTGGTTATTGAAGTTTTTGTTGATGATATCATTTTTGGAGTAGAAGATGGATTATGTAAAGACTTTGCTAATAAGATTTAAGAAGAATTTGAAATGTCTATGATTGGGGAGATAAAATTCTTTTTAGGATTGTAGATTTCATAGACTGATAAAGGTATATTCATATGTCAAACAAAATACTTGAAGGAACTATTGAAGAATTTTGGTATGGAAAATTCCAAACCGGTAAGTACTCCTATGACTACAACTGACAAATTGACATTGAAGGATGATTCAACTCCTGTTAATCCGATAAGATATAAATCTATGATTGGAGGTTTATTGTATTTGACACAAACAAGACCTGATATAATGAATACAGTATGTATTGTTTCAAGATTTCAGAGTAATCCTAAAGAAAATCATGAATCAATAGTAAAAAGGATTTTCCGGTATCTACAAGGCACAACAAATCTTGGTTTATGGTATCCTAAAGATGAAAATTTTGATTTATGTGCATACACCGATGCAAATTGGGTAGGAGATGTAGATGATAGAAAGAGCACCACTGGCGGAGCATTCTTTCTTGGTAGCAGATTGATTTCATGGTTGAGCAAGAAATAGAGTTGTACATCATTATCAACAGTAGAATCAGAATATGTTGCAGCAGCAACTAATTGTACTTAGGTATTATGGATTAAGCAAATGTTGAAGGACATCAAGGTAAAATGCAAACAACCTATAATCATTTACTATGATAATTTAGCAACAATTGATATATCAAATAATCTGTTATTTCACTCTAAGATTAAACATGTTTCTATCAAATATAATTTTTGAAAGAGAATGTTAAAGCAAAAGAAGTAAGATTGGCTTATGTGAATACTAAAGAGCAGATTGCAAATATCTTTACAAAACCTTTGCCTAAGGAAACATTTGAATATCTCAGAGAGAAGCTTGGGGTAATACCCTCACCGGTAGAGACTTAGACAGTTGATGATTGGCATAAAACTGACAGAATTAACAGAGAAACCTTTTTCTAGCTTTGATGGAGGAGAGCTACTTCTCAGGGGGAGTAGTTGGTTATACCAATTGGTTATTGTAATTGGTTAGATGAATTGATTGTATGTTCTGGTATTTGTATTGCTTTGGCATTTGATGTCAAAGGGGGAGAGATATCTATGGAGAAACTTTTTATTTAGGAAACATTATCCTTTGGGGAGATATTATTCATTGGGGGAGAGATTATTCAAATTGGTTTTTGACTTCTGGTATTGATCTAATCTGGAGATTCTTGGTTTTTGGTTTTTGGCATTCTATTTTGGCACTTAGATGTTTTTCCATCTTATGTTGCCATCAATGTCAAAGGGAAAGATTGCTGGTATTATGGATTTGTTGCATTAGTTTTGTCATTGATGTCAACACCTATCATCTGGAGATCTTTGGTTATGTTGAACCCGCACATTGTTGTTCATCGGCATGTTCAGTGACTTATGCACAATCACCAATATATTGTTCACAGGCAGGTTATATTGTTCACCAGCACTAAGGATGACTTATTATCATCTAGAGATCATTTGGTTATGTCGTAAACATGGTTTGGATACTTGGTT
This sequence comes from Cryptomeria japonica, assembly GCF_030272615.1. Classification (NCBI taxonomy): domain Eukaryota; kingdom Viridiplantae; phylum Streptophyta; class Pinopsida; order Cupressales; family Cupressaceae; genus Cryptomeria; species Cryptomeria japonica. Next base: position 301,539,280 of record NC_081410.1, on the reverse strand, counting down.
TTGTTATTTTGGTTATTGGTCTAATCGGGTTGACATATTTGTTGTTATCAGCAAATTGGTCTAGGTTGTGGACCGGTATGCATTATTTATTCCAGATCAGCATGACACGTTATGGAGATGATTTATTAATTGGATATTGTTGTAAATGTATTGAGCTGACATGATGCATCGCATCTTGAATTATTTTTAATAGATTTTATTGTAATATTCTTAGTAAGCCGACCTACACATTTGGTCTTAGGTTTTTGTATATATGTAAGATCTCATTTGTGAGATGGAAGGAAGCAGAGAAGTAATGATATATGGTATATGGTATTATAACATGGTATGTCTAAATATTGAAGATCATATGAGAAGACCATAGAGAAGGTTCAAGGAAGGTTTGAAGGTGATTATCAGAGCTTAACTAGTACTGAATCCAACATTGAAGATGCTACTTTGAGCAGTACATTATCATTGGATTTAACCATCCAATTGTAGTTAGTGTGACTCTTATTTTGTGATTGAGCAGCGAGCTCTAGGCGGTTGGCCTTTCTACATGTGCAGACCCCATTTGTATACACATACTATCTACAGTAGTATCATGTGATTGTGGGTAAGGTTTCCCAATGTGGTTTTTCCCCTTACTGGGTTTCCACATACAAATCTTTGTGTTATGTGTTGTGGATGTTGTTTCTCTTTCTATTTTATGCATTAAGCTTCACCAGTATTAATACTAACTCCTAATCTGTCAACAAACATTAAGTTTGGTTTACCGGTATTAAGTATCAAGTTTGATTAAGTTGTATTTGGGTTAAAATTCATAGTCAACTGATTCACCCCCCCCCTCTCAGTTGCCTCTCGGGTCCTAACAACATTCAGTTTATAGCTAGGCCTACATGCAATTCCATGATCATTTTTCCCATATCCTATGATCATTACATTCCATCATAATACATATCTTTATCTATGATTAGTTTCTTACCTCATCTATGTGTAATTTGGTTATGAGACAATTTATTTGAATTTTTGGACACTTGCTTGAATCTTCTTCCTACCCTTACCTTTCATAATTTTAGAGCAGGGTAAATAGTCCTCAAACTTAGGGAGTATTAATGGAGAAGAAATTAAATACTCAAACCATATTTAATTAGCAAGGTATTCTTTTGTAATTGCATGAGTAGAAGCTTTAGTTTTTGAAGGACTATGAGGTATTCTTGTATAGAGAGATGCTCACTTGGTATCTTTCAAATTGAATTATTAATTTTATTTGAAGACTTATATAAAAGAGGGAATTGTGAAGTTCTATAGTTAGTTTTGTCATGAAATTAGATGATTTGGTATTAATATTTATGAATTCTAATGGATAGGGTATGAAGAACCGAGTTGTTATGTCACAACTAGTGGGGTATTTGTTAATTTTTAGTGAATTTTATGTAAGGAAATTAATGATGGTTATAAGTTGAATTAAATGATAAAAAAAATATATATGTATTCTCTATTTTAGTCCTGCCCAAAGGAATGGTTAGGTTCTTGTGTACTTTTGATATAGAATTGATTCAATAAGTAAGCCTAACTATGTTTTTTTTAATCTTTAGCTAAGAATTTACTTTTTATATCCATTTGATAATATGGGGAGATTGCAGACTTCTTTACATTAAAATCCTTTTGAGCAAGGTTAAGGTGTGAGTTATCATTATCATCTTGAAATTATGAAAGTAGTTAAAAATTGTGAATTGAAGTTACAAATAAGTACTATGTGTCTGTTATTAAGTAATTAAAAATTCCAATTGCATAGTAGTTAGACTATATTGATAAAGGATTATGTATGTTATTATTATCATTATACATCAATGTATAAGTTGCATTGAATGGATAGTACCAAAATTTTGTAGTTGACCTTTGATTAAATTCTCCAAAGGTTATGTAGGAATATGATCTATCTCATTAACCCTTGAACCTAATAAGAGGAATATCTTGAGTATATGTGATATCTATGTATATTACATGAATGATGATGATATGTTTATTGCAAATGGAGAAGTAGACTTGTGGATGTGGATAGATTGATGTACTTTCTTTCTCTACTATGTTATTGTATAATCTTGTGTGCTACATAAGCACTTACATGATTTCTTGTTTATAGATGCATTCTTTAATTTTCTCCTTGTTGGAGGAACATATATATTATGTGGTTGAGATGGCACTGAGACCTTCAAATGGTAGTCAAGCAAGTATTTTTTCTTCTATCTTCCCATGTTTGTTATATGCATCTTGTATGTCATGATATTGTTACGCAAGTGTTAGAATATGGATATGACATGCTTGTTGAACAAAATTCCATTACTCTTGCCAGTATCACAGTGTTAGTCTTCCTTGTGTTGGGCTAGGTATCTTTCGTGCAATGAAAGATTTCGGGGAAGTGTAACTACTTCGTGGTAGGGTGGAAATGCGCTCTGGCAATGTTCTCACCTGATATGTGCCTGAGGAAGATAGATGTCGGAAGTTCCTATCAGCTTGGTCATCACAAATTGTTGCTTATGCATTCATTGTATTTGACGATGTGGTCTATTGTAAAGGTATATGTTTACACATGATATATCTTTTTACCAACCTATGTACTCTAACTTTATATGTCAAAATGTAATTTCATGTCTTTATCTCATATATTTATACACATGGCATTAATGTATGCTTGTTGATGTGTAATTTGTGAATTGTATTATTTTGATATTATGAAGGTCTTTACACTTAGGATTTTCTAGATTTTTAGACTCTTGAGCTCTTTCTTCTACACTAACACTTGTACCTTCTCCTTCATTCTCGGGCTTTTCTAGAACAATCTGAATTTGATTTTGTGTTTGCACTTGCTTCCCTTTATCTGAACTAACATCCTGATCATTTGAATCATACCTGCAAGATATAATCTATCTCACATTGCTTTCATCAACTTTCACATTAGCACTTTCAACTATCTTTCACAATCTCTTAGTACAACAGTGGTAGGCCTTTCTCTTAGTAGAATAACCAAGAAAAAATCATTCATCATATCTAGCATCAAACTTCCCTAAATATTCATCTCTTCTGATATAGCATTTACTTCCAAAAATTCTGAAATATCTAACTATAGGAACATGACCAAACCATAACTCATAAGGAGTCTTACCAATATCACCTTTGATATGCACCCAATTAAGAGTGTATACAGTAGTAATCACATCTTCTCTCCAATATATATGTGAAACATTTTCATCAATCATAATGGTTCTAGCAGCTTCTTGAATTGATCCATTCTTCCTCTCTACAATACCATTTTGTTGAGGGGTCTGCAAAACAGAGAATTGTCTCTTTACGCCATGCTCTTCACAAAATGCATTGAACTCACTGAAAGTGAATTCACCACCTCTATCAGATCTTAGACACTTCAGTTTCAATCTTGTCTCAGTCTCAACCATGGCTTTGAAAATCTTGAACTTTTCTAAGGCTTAAGACTTCTCCCTTAAGAAATTAACCCACATCATTCTTGAATAGTCATCAATCAACAACATGAAGTACCTATCTCCTTGAAATCTTCTCACTCTAGAAGGACCACACAAATCAATATGCACAAGACCCAATAATCCATTAGAACTATATTATTTTCTTTTAAAAGTAACTTTTGTATGCTTCCCTAACTGACATTCCTTACATACCGGATTTGTAGACTTCACCAACTTAGGAAGATCTCTTACTACTTGAGTAGAACTTACCTTAACCATGAAATCAAAATTTACATGACACATCCTTCTATGTCATAACCAAATTTCATCAATCTGAGCAATCAAGCAACTTTTACCACCAACATTCAAGTGAAAGATATTACCTTTAGGCTTTGTTCCTAATGCAATCTCAATCCCGAAACTACTTAAGATTTTACACTTGCCATTATTGAATTGCAAATCATATCCCTTGTCAATGATCTCTCCAACATTCAAAAAATTATGCTTTAGACCTTCTACATATGGACATCGTCAATATTATGCTTACCATCAAGAGAAATAGAACCTCTACCATGGATTATACTAGCTTTGTCATCACCAAATCTTACTACACCACCATCATACTTTTCCATACTAACAAACTTACTCTTATCACCTGTCATATGATGAGAGTATCCACTATTAATAACCCATTCATCTTTCTCTTCAACTTTAGCAGCCAAAGCTTTCTCCTCATTAATGCAGCTAGTAGAATCAGTAGGCACTGAATCATCTTCCTTGATAGCAATAAACACCCATTCATATCATGAATTTCTTCTTGGCAATTGACACTCATTTGGTGGTTGTTGATGCTTGATTATTGGTTTAGGATTTTCATTGATGGAAACTCTTCTTGATATTCCTATCTGGTAATCATAGACCTTGATTTCTAGAAGAGGATGTCAATCGGTAACCAGTTAATTGGTATTTCAGGTTGAATAGAGCAGTTTTGGTCTAGAAGCTTTTTGGTGATTGCAGTGTCATGAATCGCATATGGGATGATTGGGCCGATATGGAGACATCATTATATCATTGTTTTGGTGATCCACATTTATCTTTGGTGATCAGGTCAAGCTGATAGATGACTACATGTTACATTAGCATGCTGACATGATAAATGATCTATTTTGTGATTGCAGATATATAAGTTCGGTGTGGGAGATCTTTATGATGAATGGTGTGATTAGTATGTGAGTGAGTGGTGATCGAGAATCCTTTTTAGCATAGTTTCATATGTGCATTATTGATCTGGTAGATGACTGAGACAAAGAATAGGGCATAATAGAGAAAAATAGCAAAGGTGATATAGTCATAATATTTGGCACTTAATCGGAACTCATCCAAGCAAAATAGCAGAGGTGATATACATTCATTGTAATAAATCACTGTATATGATTTGTAAGGCAGTGAGCCTTCCAAGGTTGTATCCCTTATTGTATTTGAGCAATGAGCTCTAGGAAGTGTATCTTAATGCTTATGCATTCCCCATATTGTAATATTATTTTTCTACTGAACATAGTGGAATAATATTGTGGGTTCAAATCCCATCGTGGTTTTTCCCATTTGGGTTTCCACATAAAAATTTTGGTGTTATGATTTTATGGTTGATTGTTTTATATTCCTGCATTTCAATTTCATGCTTATGGTTCTGGTGGTTAAAAGTTAAGTCAAAAAAATTGCTAATCGACAGATCACTGATTCAAACCCACCTCTTAGTGATCCCTAATTCCAACAATTAGTATCAGATCCTAGTTCCTCTGAGGAAGCCTAACCACTTAAGGAAGGTCTAAGAGATTGAATCAATGGATTTCGATTTTTAGAGATAGCTCAATGTGGCACTTGAAGATCTTGATGCAACAAGAAATGAGATCAGTTCCTTGAAAAGAAACCTGAATGCTGCTAATGATTTCATTAATGACTTGAAGGATCAAGTGAACACTTCAAGAGACAAGAGGAAGGAATTGATGGACAAGCTGGAGGAGAAAGAAGATCAAATCATGGAAAATCAGCGTAAAGCTAATGAAGTTGACAAGCTTGAGAGAGAGAATGTCACATTAAAGAATGAGATGCAATCCATTGTGATGAGGTTGACTAAGGAGATTGAGGATCAGAAAAAGAATAAAGAGAATTTGACACAATCATTGAAGGACATGGCAAATGAATGCTTCAAGCTTACCTTTGAGAATGAATAGTTGAAGCTTGACTTGACACAATTAGGGAATAATGGTCAAGAACTTGAAACACACATTGTTTCCCTAAGAGATGAATAAACAAATTGAAAGAGAGATTGTTTCCCTAAGAGATTAATAATGGAATAAACAATATGAACAATGTTCCTACCTTTAATAGTCAGTGTTTCATATGCAATAATTTTGGTCACAAGTCAAATATGTGTAGAGCAGTAATGAATAACTTCTAAAATAAGAGTTTATATGCTTGTGGGTTGTTTGGACATATCTCTAACCAGTGCAGGATGAGACCAAAGCAAATGAACTTTAGACCTATGCAGAATGCTATTTGTCATGCATGCAATAAAATTGGTCACATTGTAAAATATTGCAAAAGCAAGAATAGTACTCTGGTAGATAAGAACAAATCAGATGAGAAGGAAAAGGAAAAGGTAGAAGAGATCAGAGACAAGCATGAGAAGATGTGGGTTAGAAAAGATGAATCTAAAGAAGACAATGGATTTGTACCCGCATCCAGTGTAGGATCTTCATCCGATAACTAGGGCTTTTTTCCTTAGGGGGAAGTTTTCATGTAGATTCTAAGAACCCACTCTTCGGTGATTTGCAATTGATTATGGAAGGTTGCAGAAGGCTTAAATTGTATATGTAAATGTTGTCCGAAATTTTTAGACAAGATTTGATGCTTCGGTAAGCGACTTTATGAAAATCAAGGTAACCCATTGCAACATTTATTACAATGTAGAATTAGGTTTTTGAAGGTTAAAAGGGAATTTTGACAATTTGGAGGAATTGATTATGTGTTGCATGGATGTTTTTCATTAATGTCAACACTGGCTACACTAGCTGCTTAGGTTGTTTACTAGGATCTGACTTGTCCTGGTAGGTTGTTTGGTTTCTAGTTGGATTAGATCATGATGATCTAGTATGCTCCGTTATGTTTGGGTTATGGAATTAGCTTATTCATGGTACTCAGATTCATGTTCACAAAGTTAGTTTTGATTTGGTGATTGGATGTTATCTTGTATGCTGGTAAGTTGTTTGTTGTTCTGGTGAGGGTTTCACTAGCAAATCTCTGTTGAAGATCTTTGATGTTATGCATAAGTGGTGTTGGTGTAGCTTCTAGTAGAGATTCAGGATGCTGATGGTGATTGTGTTTGAGACTTGGAGGATTGGGATCATTTCTTTAGTGTGTATGGACCTATATTGGGTCCCAGTATTATCTAGGTTATGGACTGGTTTCTGTAACGTGTTGGAGGATGTTCCTAATGGGTTACTGGTAGGATTTAAGGACTATTTTATATTGTTTTTGGCCTAAGACAACTTGGTTGATCATTTGTTTATGGGTTTATGTTATGAATTTATTGTATTATCTTTTAGGTGGCCAACCTAATTGTTTAGGTCCCAGGTTGGTATAAATATAATATAAAATCTCATTGTATATCATATGTGAGGATGAAAAGGATGTATGCAAGCGAATAACGTTGTAATCATTCATGTAGAGGATTTGCGATCATAAGTGATTGAGTTGGATTGTGGAAGAGGTTTTAGGCCTCCGGTATTGAGATTAACTGGAACTATACTCAAGCATGGGAGATGTTATTCTTGCAGTTCAATCTTCATTCCAGATTGTTGTCCGATGTTTTATGTAGTTAGTGAGACTCCTTTGTGATGAGTAGTGTACTCTAGGTTGTTGGCCTTCCTACATGTGCAGGCCCCTTATTGTAATATTTATTCATATGATCAGTGGATAGATATTGTGCATCTCCAATCCCACCATGGTTTTTCCTCTTTGAGGTTTTCCACATATAAATTTATGGTGTTATGATGTTCATCTTTGTGATTACTTTCTTTCTTATTGTTATATGCTTTTATATTTACCAGTTGATAAGTTGTTGTATTCATAAGGTTAAATTTCTCCATTTCGGTAGAACACTGATTCACCCCCCCCACTCTCAGTGTTATTGGTTTCCAACAATTGGTATCAAAACTCTGTACCTCGGAGAAAGTTTAATAGCTTGAGAAAGATCTTGTTTCCGGAATATATGGAGATAAAGTTAAGGAAGGAACTTCAAGTAGCTCTTGAAGACTATGATGTTGAAAGATTGAGGAACATGAAGATGCAAGATGAGTTAAGATCTACAAAGGAATTTATTTTTACCCTACAGGAGAGGTTGTCAACTGCTCAAGCTAGGAGGAAGGAACTTTTACAAAATTAGGATGATGAAGAGAAGGATTCCCATAAAGAACAATGTCAAAAGATGAGTTAGGAGAATATGGTCATGAGGAATGAAATGCAAACCCTAACTATGAGGATGTCAAAGGAGATTGAAGACTGGAAGAAGGAAGAAAATCTTGCTATATCTCTGAAGGATAGATCTAAAGAATGCATTACATTGGTTCATGAGAATGATATGTTGAGAACTGAATTAGTACAATCATAGAACAATGAGCAGGAATTGGAAAGAATGGTAACAATCCTAAGAGATGATCTGACTATTGAAAATGAATACAAAGATAAGTTCAAGGTTAGTTCTACTAAGCTTGATGAATTATTGAAGGATAAGAGGGACACTGGAGACACTAGAGGTCTTGGATTTGAGCATGGAGAGAGCTCTAGTACTACAAATAAAGATCGGAAGGTCAACCGAAATCAGAGGTCGCCGATAAGGCAACCCAATACATATAAATTTAATGGTAGATGCTTTGTTTGTAATATATTTGGTCATATGGCTAGGCATTGTAGAAATAGAGCAAATCAAAATATTAATGCAGTTCTCAGTGAGTGTTCAAATTGTAAGAAGTATGTTCATAGGACAGAAGGTTGTAGAATGAATGTGAAATGTCATACATGTAGAAAATTTAAATATATGGCTAATAAATGCAGATCAAGGAATGATCAAGGTTACAGTAAGGTAATTCAGAAGAACAATGTTACATGTTATGCATGCAACAAAGAGAGACATATTGCTAAATTTTACAGAAACAAGAATCCATCGACAGGAAGTGATAAAGCTAATGAGAAGGGAAAGCAGAAGATTGATGACACTAGGAAGGATCATGAGAAGAAGTGGGTTATGAAGTCTTAGGCTCAACTGGCAGAATCAATTGCCCCAGATGGTTATTTGGCTGAAGGATATAACCTAGTTACTCAATCGACATAGCAGAATGTTCCTGCACGGGTAGGAAACTCATCCGGTAACTAAGGTATTTGCCTTAGGGGGAGGCAAATTGATGACAGATATTGCATTGCCCTTGGTAGTGGTCTAAAAGTTTGTTTCAGATCTTTGGAAGTCACTTTGGAGGTTAATCGATAAAGACTTGTTGGATCTTGGATCTTGTTTGGTTTACTGGTAAGTCACTTTATGAGTTATGGTTTGGTCATACATCTATAGTTAAGTATTTCAAAATCTTTGGTAGTATATGTTCTATCAAGGAGATGATTTCATTGGCAAGTTTGATTCTAAATGTGATGGAGGAATATTTCTTGGTTATTCTAATGAAATCAAAGCATATAGATGTTATAACAAGAGATTATAGAGAATTGTGGAGAGTGCTAAAGGCAAGGTGGATGAGAAAAATAGAGGTCAAATCAAAATTTATGAGCAATAATCGATAGTGTAAATGGTCTTAACTGAACTGGTAACACCTTTACCGGAACAAAATGTTGAACCAATTACTCTGGCAGTATTAGAAAATTCTACAGTAATTGAAGATCAGGAAGAGGAAAAGAGAGTCGGAAGATTCCTAGGTATCAAAGGTTGAATCATTCAGAAGATCAAATATTTGGACAAGAAGGTTGGCAGCTGATGAGGTATGCTTAATTTCTTTAATTGTACTGACATCAGTTATTGAAGCTTGTAAGGATGAATGTTGAATGAATGCTATGGAAGAGGAATTGGATCAGTTAGATAAGGACAAAACATGGTCTTGGATGTTATTGGAACTTGGTTTGATTGGTTTTCAATGGATATCCTCAAAAGGAAGGAATTGATTATGTTGAATCCTTGCTTCAATAGCTAAGATTGTCAGATATTTTAAAGGATTATCTGGTATGGTTTTTGTGTTATGATGACTTTACACTTTGAGCATGTTCAAATGCGGTTTGGGTTAGAGATATAGGAAACCAAATAGGTTCATCCGATGAAGCTTTCTTTCTTGGAAAGAAACTTGTTTCATGGATCAGCAGATGCATTCATGTACTTCTTTATCTACTGTTGAAGCTAAGTATGTTGTTGTTGCTACTAACTGTACATAGGTTCTATGGTTGAAGCATATGTTGAGGGATTTAAGGTTAGATTGTATTGTACCGGTAGTTATTCACTGTAATAACTATGCTTCTATTGTCATGTGATATTTCTATCAAGTATAATTTTTTGAAGGAGTTAGTGGAAGCAAATAAAGTTAGATTGGTTTGAGGTATTATTTGAGCATTTAAGAGACAGGTTGAGGTTTTCTGCCCCTCTGGTAGAGAATTGATTGGTACTATTTGGCATTAGTTTGGTATGCATTATTAGAGCTATTGTTTATTCTAGATTGATGTAGTGATGCTACTGCTCAAGGGGAGTAGTTAGTTTTGTGATTCCATGGTTTTTTTTTTGCTTTGATATTTATGTCATATTTCTAGTATTGATGTCAAAGGGGGAGAGATAGAAATTTCTTGTAGGGTGGGGGGCACTCCTCCTATCTATATCTTTGTCTCTCTTTTTGTCTGTGTCTTGATCCATTGATGCTCGGTCGCTTGCTTCCTTCGGTCCTTGCATGCTTGGTTCGGTCGCTTGCATCCATCAGTGCTTGTTTGCTTGTTATGGTAGGTGCATGCATTGGTTTGGTGGAGTTAATCGAAGAGAAAATGGAAGGACCTCCCACCCACCCATGTTATGTATAAAATCTGGCCCCAACCGAGCCATTATAGGGCTTGACTGCAGCCCATTACTTTGACACTAGTCTTGCCCTTTAGCATAGAATTGGGGGCTAGCCCTCCAATTAATTAGTAAATTAATCAACCTAAATTAAGGGGAGAGATACTTATGTGTTTAATAGAGCTTAACAAATATATCAGTCTAAGGGGAAGATTATTGGCACAAGGAGAAGGATTAGAATTTCAGATTGGTTGTATCCCATTGGGGGAGTTTGGTTCAGATCTATGGATGGTTATTTGGTACAGAGACACTTTTGAATCTTATTGTCATATCATATTGTGGGAGATTATTGGCTATCTTCCATTGGGGGAGACTTGTTTGGCATTTCTTGGCACTTAAATGTTTTTCCCATATAGTGTTGCCATTAGTGCCAAAGGGGGGGAGATTGTTGGCAATTTGGAGGATTTGATTATGTGTTGCATTGATGTTTATTATTGATGGCAACACTGGATACACTAGTTGCTTTGGTTATTTATTGGTATCTGGCTGATCCCGGTAGGTTGTTTGGTTTCTGGTTGGATTAGATCATGATGATTTGATATGCTTCAGTATATTTGGGTTATGGAATTGGATTATTCATGCTACTCAGATTAATGTTCAGTCACTTGGTTTTGATTTGGTGATTGGATTCTATCTTATATGTTGGTAATCTTGGTTTGTTGTTCTGGTGAGGGTTTCATCGACAGAGCTTTGTTGAAGATATTTGATGTTATGCATAAGTGGTGTTGGTGCGGATTCTAGTAGAGATTCAGGATGTTGATGGTGATCATGTTTGAGACTTGGAGGATTGGGATCATTTCTTTAGCGTGTGTGGACCTATATTGGGTCCCACTATTATCTAGGTTATGGACTAGTTTTTGTAACGTGTTGGAGGATGTTCCTGATGCGTTACCGGTGGGATTTAAGGATTGGTTTACATTGTTTTTGGCCTAAGACAACTTGGTTGATTATTTGTTTATGGGTTTATGTTATGAATTTATTGTATTATCTTTTAGGTGGCTAACCTAATTGTTTAGGTCCTGGGTTGGTATAAATATAATGTAAGATCTCATTGTAGATCATATGTGAGGATGAAAAGGATGTATGCAAGAGAATAATAGTGTAATCATTTATGTAGAGGATTTGGTCGATCATAGGTGATCAAGTTACATTGTGGAAGAGGTTTTAGGCCTCTGGTATTGAGCTTAACCAGAACTGTACTCAAGCATGGGAGATGTTATTCTTGCAGTTCAATCTTCATTCTAGATTGTTGTCTGATGTTTTATGTAGTTAGTGAGACTCCTTTTGTGATGAGCAGTGTGCTCTAGGCTATTGGCCTTCCTGCATGTGCAGGCCTCTTATTGTAATATTTATTCATCTAGTCAGCGGATAGATATTGTGGGTCTCCAATCTCACAGCGGTTTTCCCTCTTTGAGGTTTTCCATGTATAAATCAATGGTGTTATGGTGTTCATCTTTGTGATTACATTGTTTCTTATTGTTATATTCTTTTATGTTTACGGGTTGATAAGTTGTTGTATTAATAAGGTTAAATTTCTCCATTCCAATAGAACACTGATTCACCCCCCCTTCTCAGTGTTCTTGGTTTCCAACAAAAAGGACATTTCAAAGCTTAATTCATCACAATGCGATCAAGAGAATAGTGTAGAGAAGAAGAGAAAAGTGATTTGGCAATCTAAACAGTAATTACAACTATTCTAAAGAGAATTCTAGTGCCCGATTGTGAATTAAGGTATTTATCTATTTCATAAGCTATCAGTTTCCACAAACCCTAAGTTTTCAATGGCTTCAACATCTGAAATTGCTACCCCATTGGTTTTGGAGATCAAGGATAGAGCTCAACCTATTTTTAAGAAACATCCTTTTAAATCTATCGAGGATGATCTTAAAGGAGCATTTTCCTTTGTACCCTACTAGTGTAGTCACCGATTAGGAGGGACCTCGAGGAGATCAATCTGGACCGGGCAACAAGAGTAAACACAATGGAAATAAGACAATATGATGGAGGAAAATGCAAAAAAAAATGAATTAGATCATAAAAATTGATTATAGATAACCGGTAGCATCTAGGTTACAAGATTCAACTCACAGGCCTGCCACATACATGCTCAATTACAAAATCGGTTGACTCCAGACCTCTAAAGCTTAAGATCTATCTTCTATGTTCTATCTAACTGACTTCTAATTCTCAATTATAATGATTTATATGATCCAAGGAGATCCGGTTGGCCCAAAATGGATCAAATGTCGAAGAACAAGATCAAATGTGTAAACCAGCAGGTCGGCCTCCACCAAAGAGATTCCTTTGAAAAATACAAAGGATAAAGTGCAGATCAAAGGGAAGGTTAGCCACACTCCAAGGAACATTGGAATCAATGAGATGAGGCTCCGCAAGCTAGGAAAAGGATCCACAAGATTCTCTAATAGGAAAATAGGTCCAAGTGGTTCCGGTGTCCAAAGCCAAAAACTGTCTTAGAATTCAGAATCGATAACTTGCCGAAAATGATCCAAATGCTTTGTGGTTTAGGAATAAGAAAGATGATCATGTCCTCAAGAAAAATCCATCTTTACAAGATCCGGTGAGACAATACAGAAAATACATAAAGAAATGTTGAGACTGTAAAACGTAAAATAAGCTAAAAAGGAGATTTTTTTGGTTGATGCAAGATTGCCAAGAACCGAGGATACTCCTGCATCAAACATCCAGGGTTGTTGAAAAAAAAGTGAGTCTCTCACTTTGCTGGGGCTAGAGAAAAACCAAGGCGGTCCACCTCATCCTGAGAAATCCAAGATGAATCTTCAACTAGTTTGTCCTTCCATTTCACTAGATACTCTTATTATTGACTGCTCTGGGTACTATTCCCAATCCTACTGTCCAAAATGTCTTCAATCTGATCTGGTTCCTTTTGGGGCAACTATTTCTCCAAGTTGCAATACTGTCTTCACTAAATTGTGATTCATGATACTGATGTAGATCTGTATTGTTGAATATAGGTGAAATACTCAAACTATCTGGTAGCTCCACTTCATATGAATTTCGGGAATTGAATTTCCTCAAGATCTTATAAGGTCCAAACTTTCTCATCTCTAACTTGTTATAGGTTCCAACTATAAATATTTATTTTCTCATATACACCATCTCTTCATCACCAACTTCAAATTCCTTATGTATTCTCTTCTCATCTGCTTTCTCCTTATATTTGTTGTTCATATCCTCCAAATCTTTTTTAACCTGAATCTCTAAGTCCTTCATGTGATCTACAAAATCTTCTATTTCTACACTCTACTTGTCTTCCTTACTGATATCCCTCAATTCTGCTATACCTCTAGGGTGTTCTCTAGTAGCAATCTCAAAATGTGCTCTTCCAGTACTACTGTTCACTGAATTATTGTAGGCAAATTTTGTTCGTGCAAGAATCATATCCCAACTTCCAATTTTCTCTCCAACCAGGCATTTAAACAAATTTCCCAAGCTCCAATTTACTACTTCTATCTATCCATCAGTCCATGGGTGAAAAATAGAACTGAAGTTCAAATTTTTCTTCATCTTCTTCCAAAGTGTTCTCCAAAAATAACCAACAAACTTAGTGTCTTTGTCTGAAACTATGCTTTTAGGTAATCCATGCAATCTCACCACTTCCTTGAAGAATAAGTTATCTACATGTATTGCATATGATGTCTTCTTACAAGGTATGAATTGAGTCCTCTTCAATAATCTATCCACCATCACAAATATAAAATCATTCCCTCTTTGTGTCTTAGGCAATCCAAGTATGAAATTAATGCTTGTGTCCTCCAAGGTCTCTCTGGTACTATCCAAGGTTTATACAATCCCACGTTCTGACTACTACCTTTTGCAACTTGACAAACTCTATAGCTCTACACAATTCTCCTAACATCCTTATGAATCTGAGGCTAAAAGTAATGTTCACTTACCAATACTACTGTTTTGTCAGCACCAAAGTGTCTGGCTAATCCTCCACTTTGCTTATCCTTTATTAGATTCTCCCTCATAGAACTCTTAGGTATGCACAATTGATCTCCTCTGAGTAGCATCTCATCCTGAATGAAATAATCCAACCATTTGCTTTTGTCTATCATAACTGGTTCTCTACATGCTTTCCAAGGGTCTACAAAATCTGGGTCATCATCTTACAAGGTCTTCAACTCCTTAAATCCTACTACTGTCACTCTCATCTCTATGAGAAAATTCCTTCTCCTACTCAATGTATAGGCAAGTTTGTTTTACTTTCCACTCCTATGCTTCAACACAAAGGTGTGTAACTCTACCAAAATTCTACCCATCTCATATGTCTCTGATTTAACTTATTCTAACTGTTCAAATACTATAAGGCTTGATAATCAGTGTACAACACAAATTCCTTAGGTAACAGGTAATGTCTCCACTTCTTCAAGGCTTGAACTATAGCATTAAATTCTTGATCATACACTAAATATCTCCTTCTGGCATCATTATTTCTTATCTCCTCTCTTTGTTTGAGTCAAAGGGCTACAAACAGAACTACAATTTTTGATAAACTTCCTGTAGAAACTATCCAATCCATGAAATAATCCAACCTCTCCAATGCTTTCTAGTGTAGGTCATTCAACAATTGCTCTTACCTTCCCAAGGTCCATCTTCAATCCATCCATCGATATCACAAATCCCAAATAGACTAACTCTTCTTTCATGAAAGTGCACTTCTTTAGGTTTGTTGGGACTCATTAAAATTGAGTCAAGTTTAGAGACCCATTTCAAAATTTTGCTCTGTATTTCCAAATGAGTCAGTTTCAATGGCCTAGTTAGAGAGAGAGGGCAGTAACATGGCACTTAGGTGGCAGTCCAATGGTAGGTCCAAGTGGCGAAGAAAAAGCAATGACATGGCACGAGGTGGTGGATTTAGATGAAAATGCCTATTCGATGAGACCTATAGACCGCTCACTGAAGAAGAAATTCCACCGAAAGATCAAGCAACCAGATGGCTGAGGTGGCGGATGCATGGCAGACCTAACAGATAGGTGGCGACTAGTAGACTCTGCGAGCCAATCAGAGACCACCACGTGGTAGGGCGTCAGGCCAAAAAAGGGAAAAATCAAAGTTAAAATCAGATTAAGTATATATTTGAGACTATTGAGGAAAATTCAAAAATTTAAATGATGGAGGCACCAAAATGATTAATTCGCCCAGAGGTCTATGTTTACTCAAAATGGCAAGTATCATATATCACCGGAAAGCTCTTGGGATAAGGAATCCAATTAGGTAGTTAATTTTAACAAATTTTGGATATTTTGGGAGAATATTCCATGGGAAAGAAGAAGAAAATGAATTCAGTTGAAAAAAAAGACACTTGGTAATTTCGGTTGCAGACCTAATCTTTTTCCCTCTCCTTATTCTAATTTTCTTCTCATTGTAAGGGTTCCAAAATTTTGGAGGAAGTGCTCCAAAATTCATGGCTTCCAATTTTGAGTATTCTTCAAGATTGTACAGGGCAATGCTTCTCTTTCAGTAATAGAGTATCTTCTTGTTGTAAATGTTTTTGTTGCAAGTCATGTATGTGTAAGGCATATACACAGTTTATTGGATTGTCTCTAAGCATTCTCAATTTTCAATAAATCCAGTCTTCTAGGGAGTTTGGGTTTGTCCTCTCAAAGTGGGAGTGTAAGGGTTGTTTTCAGGTACTCTTCAAGTAAGAGTTTAAATTCTATGAGCAATCATTTTGGATTTAGGATAATGTCTGGATAAGTATAATCCTTTGTCTGAGTTTAGAATGTATTAATGTCAGGCATTAATATAGGGATACCTTTCTTAAATAAATTGGACTTGCAATAAGGGTTTTCATTTTCAGTTTGATGTATGACTCTATTGTCCTTGGATAAGGCACTGATCTTATAGATTTTGGGGTTTTCTTAGGGATTTAAAATCAAAAAATCAAAATATCTACCTTTAATTTTATGTTTGTAATGTCAATTTTGTTCCATCCATCTCATGATTCAAACAATGTTGAGTTGCAAGTGTGGCTCTAGCCCATCTACAGTAACCTCCTAGTTTTTGAACCTTTTGAGATCCATCTGCTTTTGTTGATGCAGTCTTGTGTGTAGTGGGTCTGATTAAATGCATCACAAGTACACCCACTTAGGTTTTGCAGAGCCTGAAGAGTAGAAGGATTTAGGGCCTTGTTATGTTGTCCAAGCCCTGAGGTTATTCATAGATTGAATTGGCTACTTCATAGATCAATTTTAGGTGTACTTGGGTTAACCAGATTTGGTGAACAACGAGGTTTATTAACAACTTTTCTTCTCTTAACCTCTGCAAAACTTGTCTCAAATGCATCAAATTCTCCTCTTTTGTCTTACTGAAATTCAGAATGTCATCCAAATATACAATAACAAACTGACCCAATAATTTTTTCAATTCCTCATTCATCAATCTCATGAAATTACTTAGTGCATTAGTCAACCCAAAAGACATCACCAACCATTCATACAATCCTTCATTTGTTTTGAATGTTGTCTTCCACTCATCTCCTTCTCTGATTCTAATATGATGATATCCACTCTTCAAATCTATCTTTGTGTAATATTGGGCTCCACTCAAGAAATACATTATGTCATCCATCCTATGTAAAGGAAATCAGTACTTCACTCACCTCCATTCACCTTTCTTCTTAGGAGCTAACATTGTTGGTATTGCACAAGGACTCAAACTTTCTTTGATCAAACCTTTTTTCAGAATTCTTGCACTTGTCTATTCAACTCTTCATTCTCTGTTGGTGTCATCTGATGTGCAATTTTATTAGGCAAACTAGCTTTGGGAATCAGGTCCATGCAATGACTGATACTCCTCACATGTGGTAATCCATCAAGCACATTATCTGAAATGATGTCTCTGTATTCTATCAAGAATTATTTTATATCCTCTAGTTGTTCTTCATCAAGCTCCGAGTTCTTAGTCTTCTTAGAACTAAGACAAAACATACATTCTCATGTCTCATTCCTTCGAAGAATTTCCTTCTATCCACCAAATAGATTCTAGCATTCCTATAGACTTCCCTCTTCAAGGGCTCCTCCAAGGGTAACAAGGTTTGTTTCATCCCGTTTGCTACAATAGTGTATATGTTCTTTCTCCCATCATGTATTGCCTATCTATCAAACTACCAAGGTCTACCCAACAAAAGGTGACAAATATCCATAGGCATAATATCACATAAAACTTCATCATGATAATTTCTATTTTTTAATTTCACCAAGCATTACTCACTTACTAACAACTTATGATCATCTTGAATCCATGCTATCTGATATGGCTTAGGTGTTTCAATCTTTCCAACTTCAATTTATTCACCATCTCTTCTAAAACAATATTATCCAAACTACCACTATCAATAACTACTTTGTAACACTTACCGGATACCTTACATTTGGTCTTGAACAAATTTATCCTCTACAAGGGTTCTTCATCTTCTCTAATATGACACAAAGCTCTCCTCATCATAAAGAGTTTTCCATCTTCGGATTTGTTAGCTGATCCAGTGGGTCTTTCTTCTACCAATGTTGTTCTCCCAGTGTTCTTTATCTTCTTACATTTGAAAGCACGATGTCCTTCTCCTCCACATTTAAAGAAAGTTCCTCTAAACACTCTCTTGTCTTGTCTTCTATCATCTTTTCCAAAACCTTCATTCTGGTAGCCATTGGATTCTCTCCTTTGGTATAAATTTATGTCATCCTATCAGTATGAATTACCTTCTTTTCTTACTTCCCTATCCTTTTTTTGATCCATATAGGTTCTTCCTCTGGAATATCCTCTTCCTCCTTGAAATCTTCCTTCAGAAAACCTTCTACCTCTACCTCTCTTTCTCTACTCATGTCTTTTGTTCAACTTCTCTTCTACCTTCAGGGCATATTGGTAAGCTTCTTCAACATTTTGCAACTTGATCAAACTGAGTTCATCTTGTATATAAATCCACAATCCATTCAAATATCTTGCAACTTGTTCAACCTCATCATCAACATGTCTAGATCTGATATTCAACTTGTAGAATGCTTCAGTATACTCCTTCACACTAGATACTTTCTACTTCAAGTTTTGCAACTTTCGGAATAGATTTACTTGGTAATCAATAGGCATGGACTTTGATTTTAACTTGGCAGCAATCCTCTCCCATGATTTGATCTTCTCTTTACCTCACCTCTATCTATCAACCTACAAATGTTCCCACCAAAGAGACACATGACTTTTTAACATGTACAAACATATTTCACCTTTATTTATTCTGCAGTGTTCTCAAAATCAAAATACTTCTCCATTTCTAAGATCCAATCCATCAATTCATCCAAATCCAACTCTCCATCATACTCTGGTGGGGTATAATGTGGTTTAGTGTTTGCCCTATTTAAAACCCTCAAGAACCTCTCTTCTTCTGGATCGATCATTAGTGGATTTTCTACTTGTTCTGTCGGTGCCTCTTCTTCTTCATCTTCACTCACATCTTCAATATGTAGACAATGGCTTCCAATCGGGTTGCAATTCTTCTCAATATTTTCATCACAACAGGGTTTGCATTCCCACACACTCCACCATTCTTATTTCCTCTTCACGCCATCTTCATACCAGTCCTCTACAATTGTAAGTCAGATCCACAATACACCACCCTACAACAAGATTCTTAGGACAACGCAATCTCTAGAACAAAATATAGCTCTGATACCACTTGGTGTAGTCACCGATTAGGAGGGACCTCAAGGAGATTAATTTGGACCGAGCAAAAAGAGTAAACACAATAGAAACAAGAGGATATAATGGAGTAAAATGAAGAACTGAATGAATTAGATCATGAAAACTGATTACAAATAACCATTAGCATCTGGGTTACAAGATTCGGCTCACAGGCTTGTCAAATACATGCTCAATTAGGTCAACTCCAGACCTCTAAAGCTTAAGAGCTATCTTATATGTTCTATCCGATTAACTTCTAATGCTTAATTAAAATGATTTATATGATCCAAGGAGATCTAGTAACCCAAAAGGGATCAAATGTCAAAGAACAAGATCAAACGTGTAAACCAACAGGTCTGCCTCCACCAAAGAGATTCCTCTGGAAAATATAAAGGATGATGTATGGATCAAAGGGGAGATTGACCAAATGCCAAGGAACATTGGAATCGATGAGATGAAGCTCCACAAGTTATGAAAAGGATCCACAAGATTCTCCAATAGGAAAATAGGTCCAGGTGGTTCTGGTGTCCAAAGCTAGAAACTATCTTGGAATCCAAAATTGATCTTTCCAGAAAATGATCCAACTACTCCATAGTTTAGGAATAAGGAAGATGATCATGTCCTCAAGAAAAATCTAGCTCCACAAGATCTAGTGAGCCAATATAGAAAATACAGAAAGAAATGTTGAGATTGCAAAACAAAAACAAGCTGAAAAGGAAATGTTTTTTATTCATGCAAGATTTCCAAGAATCAAGGATGCTCCTACATCACCTACGGTGTTCTTCACAATGAATACATAAGGACATATATCTACTATGATCTTGATGAACTCGGGAATATTGACATGTTAAACCTGTACAACAAACATCTGGCGGATTGCTTGGGAAATCTCAAGTTGGAATATCAGCATTTGCAGACGAAGGGTTTCTCTTAGTTCATGCATTTTCTAATATTTGATGAGAAAGAATGGATCTGACTCATACTCAGTAGAATCCATGATCAATTTATGTGGTTAGACAAGCCTCACAAGATTACACAACAAGAAATACAGGTCGTGACTTGTTTGACCACATCTGGTGAAGTTCCCATCCTGAGGAAAATATCAAACAACACTATGATTGCTGCCATTGGTTCTTATTTTGACAATAGAGCGATTCAAATAAATGACATTCTGGAGCATGATGTCAAGTTTCTATCAATGGTGGTTAGATATAAATTTTACCCATCAAGTAGACAAAACTTTATCTTTGGTACTGCTATATACTCTTCCTATCTGATGATTAAGGAAGAAAAGAGGTATGACTTATGTATGGTTCTCTTGAATGAGTTGCTAAGAAATTTAAAGAAAATAAAATAAGATAAGAAGCACACCTTTAAGTTTGACACCCTTATCATCTGTTTGGTACTATATTTCATGAATGAAATCCTCGATGTCCAAGGAAAGGTCCAATGGGCCTATGATATCCAGTTGCAATGCAAATCTAGGAAGGGATTATGGGGATTGGTGATGCCACAATGAGGATATCCACTCTATGGGGTTATTTTAAAACTTCTTAAGCCACAATGAAGAGTAGAGAAAGAATTCCAAAATAAATAGTGGAGAAGTATGAGAAAACAATTTTCTTCATGGTTGATAAGGGCCAATGCCGAATGGAAGTAGTTGAACCTGGGACTGTGTGGATTCTTCCTATGGGTTATGAAGTTGGTG
Source organism: Cryptomeria japonica (assembly GCF_030272615.1). Lineage (NCBI taxonomy): Eukaryota > Viridiplantae > Streptophyta > Pinopsida > Cupressales > Cupressaceae > Cryptomeria > Cryptomeria japonica. The sequence goes on along the minus strand of NC_081410.1, from coordinate 301,518,255 downwards.
CTTCTACTCTAGATGTCTATGCTCAACACATGTTGAGTCAACTGGTAGATAAAAAGGAAGGAAGGTTTGGCACTTTTAAGGAAAAGGACCTTGAGTTGCACAGATAGTTCACTGCACCTAGTAGGAAGAGAAAAGTTTCAAAGATGGCTGAGGAAGTAGTTGTTTAGATGGGATTCACTTGAGAGGAGGTGAAGAAATCTATAGAGAAACATGCATAGATGGAGGCTAAGGAGGAGTCCAAGTATCCTAAGGCCAACCCAATTCCCTCTAAAGCTCAACCAAAGGAAACCAAGATTGTCCCTATTCCGGTAGCACCATCTTCAGGGCAGAGCCCATTCAGAAAGGGAGTTTTGAAGAAAAAGGAGAAGTCTAAGTGGACTTATGTTGTTGTGTCTCTAGTGGCCTCTAAGAAAGAATCTAATGAGGAAGCAGGAAAGGCTAAAAAGAAAAGTGAATTTGTAAGGGTGGTGAGGAAGCCAAAGTCTCGTGGAGCCCAACAAAGTAAGAAAGCTAAATCTGAACTTGCCCCTATCAGAAGACCCAAGAGAGGAAGACAGACTAGAACTCAACTTGACAAATATCTTGAGTCAGGTGATTTACAAGGTAAATATATAATTGTTCTTCCATTATCAACAAACCAATTAATAGATGAAATAATTGCTGATGGAAACTTGAAGAATCTTGGAGCTTATTATGAAAATTTAGATCAGACTGATCAAAGAAAGGTTGAAGAAGTTATTTTGTATTTACATAACTTTAGTAAAGCTTTGATTGAGATGGAGTGGATCATCTCTAAGGATCTGTAGAACATTATTGATGCAAGGAGGCTAACATCTAGTAAAATTGATAAGGAAATGAAGGAAAGAGAATTGATAAATGTTTGCACCTGTGTATCCCAAGATGAATCCAAAAGGCTCATTGAGGAAGCTAACAAGAAATAATTTAGAAGAAAAAATACGGTGAACATGTTCATGATTGGGAAGGTGGAAGAAGTGAGAAAGGAAACTGAAGATATATGGAGATAGTTAAGTTTTCTCATTCGGAAGTAAAAGAAGGTGTTCCTGGTGATCAGAAGGATGAAACTCAGACTGAAGGACATCCAGAAGACCAAGGAAACATGACCCTTGATAATGAGACCAATGATAATCCTTTGATGGTAGATAGTTCAATAGTCCTTGAGATTCAAAAGGATGATACTACACCAAGTGGCAACATCGGTGCACAAGATAAAGGGGATGGAATTGAGGAAAAGGAACCTAAGAAAGAAGAGGTAAAGGATTCTAAGGTAGACAAGGGTAAAGGAGTTTTCAATTTGGCAATTAACACTCCTCTGAACACTAGGACCCCACCTCAAATATCTATCAATCTAGATGGTCCACTAAATCTTGGACAAATGTCACCTACAGAGAAGATGATGTTTGTAGCAGCTATTCAAGATAAAATCTCATTTTGATGTCGGTTGTTGTTTTGCAGAAGGTGGCTTTGGGTGTACAATTAGATCCTAATGCTATCCCCTCCAATAAATTATTACAACTGATTAATAGTGTAAATACCAGTTTTGATTCTTTAGAGAAGTCTACTACTAAGAGATTTTTAGAGAGATTTAAGGATGTAAGAATGCAGACAATTTTGAAAATGATAGAAGATGATAGAGTTAGATTGAATAAAGGCCTCCATATTATTTCAGATGCATTGATAGAAGGTGGTAAATTATATAAGTCTTGTCTAATTTTTCCCAAGTTCACTATAGATATAGACAAGCAAATAAGTGTTTGCCAGGGTCAACTTTCTGGTATTTCACAATCTTTTGATCCTAATGTAGCTTTGACCAATAGTGTTGAAGGGTAGATAATGGCTCTCAATGATCAGATCTTGAGCCTTAATGCAGATAAGGACAGAATTTTGAGGAGAGTTGGTGAACTCCAAAACTTGATTGCCCCCCAGTTGGACACCATGTTGAGAAATAAGGTAGATTGTATGAAGGCAATGGCCCAACCTATTTCATCTGATCTGAAATTTGTAGAGATTAATGGAACTGTATTTAGTGCATTCATTATAGTTTTGGATAACTTGAAGAGTTGGTGGGACACTCACCTAGGATTTTTGAACAACATTTTTGCTGACATCTTCAAGTATTTGTAAAGACTCTAGCAGGTATTTATGTATATAAATTTTGGATAGCACCCCATCTTTGGAATTACTATCAAAGGGGGATAGTAAAGGTGAAAAATGTATAGTAGAAGAGTGTAATTAAAGGTTTCAACATTCTTTATCTAAGGGGGAGCCCTAGAAATTCTTTTGATTCGGTGTTCAGGTTTTTTCGACACTTAGCCATTTTTCACAAGTGTTGCCATTAATGCCAAAGGGGGAGATTGTTGGAAATTGATACTCATCTGATGGTTTTTGATGCTTTATTATTGGTTTAGGGTTGTCATTTATGGCAATTCTTGACATTCCTATCCTGTAATCATGGATCTTGATTTCCAGAAGAGGATGCCAACTGATAGCCAGTTAACCGGTATTTCAGGTTGAACATAGAAGTCTTGGTCTGGAAGCTTTGTGGTGATTGCGGTGTCATGAATCATGTATGGGATGATTGGACTGACATACATACATCATTTTATCATTTTTTTAGTGATCCACATTTATCTTTGGTGATCTAGTCAAGCCAACATATGACTACACGTTACATTAGCAGGCCAACTTAATAAATGATCTATTTTATGATTATGGATACATAAGTCCGATGTGGGAGATCTTTATGATGAATGGTGTGATTAGTATGTGAGCGAGTGGTGATCGAGAATCATTTGTAGTATAGTTTCACATGCGCATTCTTGATCTGGTAGCTAACTGAGATAGAGAACAAGGCAAAATAGACCAAAATAACATTGGTGATACAGTCATAATAATTGACACTTAACCGAAATTCATCCAGGCATTGTAGATGCTATTTTGGAGTTCATTAATTGTAATACATCATTGTATAAGATTTGTAAGGCAGTGAGCCATCTGGTGTTGTATCCCTTATTGCATTTGAGCATTGAGCTCTATGTAGTATGCTTGAATGCCTGTGCATTCCACATATTGTAATATTGTTTTTCTACTGGCCATAGTGAAATAATATTGTGAGTTCAAATCCCACTGTGGTTTTTCCCATTTGGTTTTCCACATAAAAAATTTTGGTGTTATGATTTTGTGGTTGATTGTTTTATGTTCCTGCATTTCAGTTTCAAGCTTATGCTTTCAGTGGTTAAAAGTTAAGTCAAAAAATTTGCTAACTGGTAGATCACTGATTCACCCCCCCTCTCAGTGATCCCTAATTCCAACATTTCCCTTATCAGATTCATCATTTGTCACACCTTCATCAGTAGAATAATCACATTTTTGCTGATATTTAGGCTTATAGGTTTTTGTAGGCACTCTTTTCAAACACCTTGAAGAAAAATGTCCTATCTTATTGCAAGAAAAAAATTTAAGAGGTAACTTCCTTTCATACTTACCAACTCCTTTAGGCAATCTTCTAGTAATAAAGGCTTTAAGCTCCTCAAGATCTCTTTCTTCTTCTTGAAGTTCTCTCATCTCCTCCTCATATCTGGACACCCTTGTAGAACTTTTTCTTGGATCATATTTTTGCTTCCCAAAAATAGTAGCTTTGAATGCAAATTTTGACTTAGGAAGAGTTTCACCAAATTTTCTCAACTCAAAGGCAACAAGCTTTCTAATTAGCATGTCTCTAGTCACATTTGTCATAGTCTGGATCTCCTCAATAGTAGCAATCTTGTGCTTATAAGCAGGAGGCAAGGATCTCAACATTTTAGCTACAATCTTTGATTCTTACAATACTCTATCGACACATATGGTAACACAAGCTCATTCAATTTCTACATAAAGGAGGCAATATTCTAATCTTTTCCCATTCTCAGCATCTCATACTTTCCCTTTAGGCTCTATAACTTAGCAACTTTCACATGGTTGTCACCTTCATAAAAAGTCTCTAGCTTTGTCCAAAACTCATGAGTAGTATGCAAATCCATAACATTAGTCATTTCAGAATCAATCAGGGCACTCAACAATGCTTCCTTAGCTCTAATATTGAATTCAACTTCCTTTATCTCATCTGGAGTTGTAGGACCACTCGGAGTAATATTATACACATTCTTAATAATCTTCTAGTAATCTTCACTGATGCATCTCAAGTGACACTCCATCCAGTTTTTTCAAAGAGTCTAATCCATTCCATCAAATGTAGGACTATCCTACTTGTAAGTATATTTTTCCATCTTGGATCACCTCAAAAAGTCAAACTTCTTTCAAAGGATCTACCTCTAATACCAATTGTTGGCAACAAGGTAAAAAATTGAGAGGGGGGATGAATCAGTTTTCTCAAAAACTCTACTTAATTCAAACAAAATTTCAGATCTGACAATTAACAATGAAAGCATAAATCAACACCACACATAACACTAATATTTTTGACGTGGAAAAACTGGTCAAGGGAAAAACCACAGTGGGAACCTACCCACAATATGATGATACCTTGTTAGAAATACATGAAATATTACAATGGGGCATGCACATGCATTCAGGCACACTGCTTAGAGATCACTACTCAAAACACATAACAAGGAGGGCTACAACCCTTGGAAAGACTCATTGTCTTACAAAAACATTTTGATTACATCTAGAAAATCATGAACTGATAAAATAACATCTCCTCATGCCTGGTTACAGTTCCAATTAGGCACATAACATATATACTACTCCTTTGCACTTCTTCAAACTTCTTCGCACTACTTCACTGCTTCTGAAAGATCAAAGCATTATTTGCACACACAGATACCTCTCTCACATGATTATTACATTTATGTATTATATCATCAACCTATCTGTCAAGGTCAGCTCAACACACATCACAAATTACAAAGCTATAACCATACACGCTACAATATTACATATGGACCAAAACAATGTTGGCTAAGACATAGTATGGACCTAAATCAACACCTCGAACAAGAAACACCTCCAATAATTATGCCTCAAACATTTGCAACATGCTACAATCATGATGTCAGACAAGAGCATGAAGAACACCACCAGATCAAATAAAATCATCAATAACATGCACAACAATCAATGTGGACCATCAGCACAAATAGAACATGATCTAGAAACATCACAAGCATCATGAATTACCACAACAATAACCACAACATCACAACTTGCTATAATCTCCATCATCATTATACCAAACCTCAAGAACACTAATTGAACTAACTGTCAAACTAAAAGATTCACTTGTGGACCTCCAAATCACAAACCATCTAAATGGAGGACACACCAAAATGTCCCAAACACTCTACCAAATCCACAAACCAATATATTGCAACATAGAGAAATGCAAAGAAAAATACAGAACACTAATCAACATTGAACAACAACAAAACCAAACACAATACCAGATCTCGTAACTTGATCAAATCACCATACGAACCTCTAAAACTCACTAGTACAGAAACAACAATATATGACTAAAAAAACTACTAAAAATTGCATATAAATGACTAATCTTGGCCATGTGACCATGAGTAGTTTATTGTCAATCATTTATAATACGACCAAATTTATGACTAAACTATTTTAGTCATTTATTGGTTGTTTTGATTGATCAATTTGGTCATTGATTTAGTCATTGATTGTTGTTAATTGGTTATTTATTTAGTCATGGTATTCATTTACTTAGTTATTGTAATAATTAATTGATTTCAATTGGTAGTATGTTTATTCATTTCTATCAAAACAGACAGAGGATACTGTAAAGGAGAAAATTAGGTGACTTGGCAATTTGCAAAGGTGAAGGAGAAATCACCAAATCACCTATTTTTCGTTTGGGGGAGATGATACCTTTACATTCAAAAGAGGGGCTAAATCCACTAGATTCAGTCACTAATCAAATTAATCAAATTAGGACTTAATACTAAGTAGATTGATTAAAATGGAATATGTTTGAACCTCTTTTGTAAGTTGACTACTATGAGCGATAGATTCAGGATTTCGTCGTACACCTGGATCTAAGAAATTTGACATGATTCGGAGCTGCTCTGTGAAATCTACCAAAAGTAGTAGGGACTGTGTCCGGACCAAGACGTCCACCCTCTTGGTCCTCTGAACTTTTCATGTGTCGAAAGGGTTCTCTAGTCTCTATAAATAAAGCTTAATTCCAAAGGTACAATTGTGCACTTGCTTTCTCCACACATAAGGAAAGGGAATTGTATTGAGAATAGGGGTGAAATAATGTAATTGAAAAGATTGAAAGTAGAAATCCTCCTCTTTAAGGGGATGTTGAATTGATTGAAAATGAAATGCTTATACCTCATGAATTTTTTCTTTCCTCCTAATGGAATTATGACTTCATGAATTATTTCAATGCTTGAAATCTTGACTCTATTTTTTCTCTGGAGCTTGAAGGAAGATTGAAAATGATCAATTACTCTTGAATGATTGATCTCTTGAATTCTTGCAAACCTCTTGAATTTTCCTCCTCTACCAAATGAGAGGGGAATCCTTCTTATATACTTGCCAGTAGGATGAATTAATTAATTTTCTGAAATGAGCTGACATAGAGGGTGTTTCTCTCTCAAATTTGAGATGGGTAAAGAGGTCCAATTTAGGTCCCCTTTAGGAGGACCATGGAACCACACCCTAGTCCTACTCTATTTTGGGGTAGGATCAAGGTGGAAATGTGGTGCACCTTTGAGCTTAATGGTTCTTTTGACATGGGTGAGCATAATCAGGTCTCCCATCAAGCTGAGGGGTGCAAACACTATGGCGAAGACCCAAATATGATCAAAAACTGCAAGGGGTAATTTTACGATGTTACATTTAGCCCCCACTTTAGCAAGAGTATGAGCTTATAGAAATACTCAGGGTAAAGTACAAGGAATTCAAATTGAAAGACTTTCACCATGTCAAAGAGGCAAGATACACCAAGCCCCCAATGGACTTTAGGATCTTATGACTTCAATGATAAGGTAAAAGAGAAGATCATGAGAGAGAAAGAGAGAACCATGACTACAACTATTTAGGTTCTCTTACTAAGAGTCATGAAAAGAGAAAGCACCAAAAATTACAAAGAAAAGACAAAGTTCACTAAGTAACTTTAAGTATCAAGAGAGAGAATCATGAGCAAAGAGAATGCCTCCACGTTAAAGTGATTGCACACACCTTTCCAAGAGAAATTTCTTTAAGGTAGGATACACCCAAAAATACAAGCACATTATTGCAATAATTTAGCCCCCAAGAGAGGATAAATCAAAGGATAATAAACACAAAGTAAAAAACATGAGGTGGTTTCACCTAACTTTGAAGTTAGTATGATTTTTTATGATCTCATGTATATCATGTATATATATGTGCATATAATTGTCCCCATCCCCTAAAGAAAGGAAAAAATGTGTCTTTTGAGTCAACATGGAAGAGACCTAAAGAGATCTCAACACTTTACATTATCCTCAAGTAGACAGCACTAGGGACAAAAAATAGAAGAATAGGGGAACAAATAGAATAATGTCACAAATAAGCAATGGAGGAGAGAGATAGAGAATCTATGGTGCTAATGAAGCTAATCAAGCACATCATCCTCCCCCCAATCTTGCTAATAATTATTTTGGGAAGGTGGCCAACACACAAGAGGAGCTACATTGAGAATAGTAGATGGAGCTATCACAAGTTCCAAACAAGGACCATGCTCTAAATTAATGATGAGTCAATTTGTTCATTGCTAGGAGGTAAGATTAATGCTTTTGAAAATTTTGTAGATAAATCATTAACATCAACATGTTCATATTCATCATCAGAAATATTAGGATCAACATTTTCACATATTTCTTCATCAAAATTAATAAGATTAGGAGCTCTAATAGGAATAGAACTTGAACCATCGTTTGTTTTAAGTATTTTACATCTTGGAGAATTAGGTTGAACGTCTTGTTTAGGAGAAAATGGAATCATGTAAATAGTTGGTGTTTTAGGAGAAGAAATGGTTTGGGAAGCAACTTCACAAGCTCTCACATGACGTCTTCGTTGATGTTCTCTCGCATAACAGTTTCATCTAGTTTTGGGTGAAGGTTTAGGTTCACCAGGTATAGGATCCGTCTCTTATTTTAGGGAAGGATGAATGAGATGAGGTATTTTAGGTTGCACAATAGTAGAGGCCAGTTATTTCTCTCTATAAGATGAAGGAGGAACCACACCATATAAAAGAGGAATGGGAGGTGTAGGAAGAAGATTGGGTCCATCATGAGGAGGCATAGGTCTACCCTTACAAAGAATATATTGATGCTTAGGAGGATGAGATTTTCCACCTTTGGGAGGAAGAGTGGACTCATTCATAGGAGAAGGAATAGATTCTTCCTTAGGAAAAAGAATATCATTTTCCTTAGGAGGAAAGATAATCTCATCCTTAGAAGGAGAAGTACTAGATGTCTCCTTGGGAAGAAGATTATTTCTTTCCTTAGGAGGAAGAATAATCTTATCCTTAAGAAGGGGTGTATGGTCATCAAGAGGAAGTTTGTGTTGGATTTCTAGGTTTAATAAAGAATAAAATCATTTCATTTTTTCAGTTTTGATATGATCTAAAGAGATCATCACTTCTAGGTTGAAGAGGTTGGAATAATTTTCACCAAAAGTAATCAAGACAAGTGTCTCCATTCCTCACTATAGGTTGATACATGATATGATTGAAAATTATGATTTTACCATTAAGAGGAAATTTCAAACACTTATGAACAATAGAAATGATCTCTTTCATGGAAGAGATCCAAGGATGTCCTAACTTCACATGAAATTGATCGGATGTAGGAATGATAGCAAATTGAATATCTAAGCATTTAGTATTGACATCAATAAGAAGTGTGATAGAACCAATAGCACGATAAGAAAATCCATTAAATACTCTAACTACCACATTAGTATCATCATATATCACTTGATGCAATTGCAAAGTATAAAGAAATTATTTATTTATAACATTAACCATGCAAGTAGGATCAATAAGCACTCCTCTAGCAGGTATACCTTTTTTTTTTGCACTTATGTATAATGGGCCATCTGGTGCTTTACTGGTCTCACTAGGATCAAATGTGATGCACAAATCCTTAGGAGGTTCTTGTTGATCTACAAGGTTCACCAAATTATTAGATTCAAGGCCAAAATCATCCAAAGAGAAAGCAAGATGATCAGTCTTAATAACAATAGTGGAATGGGATGGTAAAGGATCAATGAAAATCTGAAGGTTTTGATAAGGAGGAGCTATGGATTTGTTTCCTTTATCATTCACACCTGCCAAAAATATGGTATTATTATCAATCAAATCTTGAATCTTACTTCTCAATCAAAAACACTTTTCAGTGTCATGAGCAGGTTGACAATGTTATTGACAAAAGGATTTAGCATCAAATTAAGGTGAATTGTCTTAGATGGATCAATTGGTTTGATTTGGGGAAGTTTTAACATATTACTTTGTATTAACTGAGACATAATTCTATGCAAAGAATCATTCAAAGGAATAAATTATTTTCTCTTTTAAATTATTTAGACAAATGAGGCACACCTATAGTGGCTACCAGTTGATTGTTGTTGTTGATGTCATTGAATTTTATGAATCCTTTTTTTGGTTTGAACTTCACAAATGGTTGTTGAGTACTATCACCCTTATCACTCAGAGCCATTGAAGAAGATTCCTCCAATTGACTCATAGTTAGTTGATAATAGTGAAGTACTATGCACAAATGTGGAAAGGAAATAAACTCAGTTAAGAGAAGTTTATCCCTAATATCTTTTTGTAAATTAGCAATAAAAATATTTTGAATATCTTGGTCAGGCACAGGAAAAGAAATCTGGGAGTACAAATCTTATATCTACCAATAAAACTAGACATTTTTTCTTTAACACCTTATTTACAATGCATCAAATTAGTCAAAGTAACTTTAGGACCAATGTTATTGTAAAATTGTTGACTAAAAGTATTAGCCAATTGTTGAAAAGAAGTAATAGAATAAGGAGGAAAAAAATAATACCATTGCAAATCTCTATCCCTTAAATGTTCTAGTAAACAAGTTCACCAACAATATTTGATCATGAGAAAATTCACTACACAAAGTTTGGAATGTTTTGACATGAGTTAAGGGATCATCTTTTCCATTATAAAGTTCCAATTGAGGGACTTCTACATGTTTAGGAGGGACAACTCTAGCAATGTCATTGGATAATGGGATCACTACATCAAATTTGGGCACATTATACTTAGATTGATTCATAGAAGCTATTTGTTGTTGTAAGGAAGACATTGTATGGGCTAGACTATTGATTGTAGCTTTGGTAGAAGGATTGAAATTAGACATGTTGGATTGAGAGGGAGGAGTAACATTGTTGAATGAAGGAAGAGATTGAGAATAAGGAGGTTGGAAACTATGATAAGTGGGTAATGGAGAAGGTTGGGTAACACATGGAAGACTCATGGGAATGAAGGAATTGTGATTGAAGGAATTTCCCCCTTGACTAAAATTTATAGGTGGTGAGTATGATTGGGTAACAAGGGGAACACTCATGGTAAGAGGAATGAAAGAAGAGGTATTTCCCCCATGACTAACATTTGTAGGCATGACATTTTGTGTAGAGGTAGCCATGATGTTTGATGTGAAGGTAGGAACATTAGTCATAGGAGTTGTCAAAGGAATGAAATGATTAATGTGACTAGGAGATTGTGTATAACCTAGGTTTTCAACACAATTCTTCATAAGCATAATATTAGAATCAACAATATGAGCAATACCATGTAAGATGTCAACACCATGTTTATCAGTTTGAACCATTCATTTTAATCCTTCAATCAATAGAAGAGCCTTACTTTTCGGGTATTCTTGACTCATTCATTGTTGAAGATTGTTAAATTGATTCTCCATCTTCACCAATTGGTCAACGGATACCCTACTTAATAGCTCCTCCACATTATGAGAATTATCAAGAGGATACACGAGGATATCTATATGATTGGAAGAAACACCAATATCCTTATTGAAAAGGCTAGCCAAATTAAGTTCCATTTCCTTGGTAATTAAACCTTGGGCAGCCTTAATTCTTCAAACTTCTTCTTATGTGGATACTATAGGTAAGACTAATAGTATTAAAAATCATGCACTATGGGAGGGAAATTGGAAATTTGAATTTTGAAATCTAAGTTGCAAAATAATTGAATAATGCAAAATTCTAGGAAAATGATTACCTAATTAGATGGACAAATTAATTGAAAATACAATCTCCTAGGAAACTGAAAAATTATCCTAAGGTAATTGAATTTAAAATTAGGGCCTAGTGAAAATAACCTCTTAATTTTAAAATTAAAAATTAGGGTTGTGAAAAAATAACCTCTTAATTTAAAAACAATTTGAAATCTTGAAATGTTGTGGAAATTAATTTAATTTTAAAAATTAGGGTGTATTTGATTAACCACTTAATTTTAAAATTTAAATTGAAAATGTTGAAATTTAGATTTGTTTTCAACCTGAGGGTGACCTAAAATCAATAAAAAATAAAAAATATATGGAATTGGATGGCAAATTACAGTCAAAAGAGGCTCTTGAAATTTGAGCAAAAAAAGTCGGGACCAGGTAGCTAGCTACTTGGTCCGACCAACTTTTTACCAAATTTTCGGGGAAGCAAGATATTGCGATTTTAATGCGAATTCCAGAAGGATATGGAAATTGGAGATGTCTAGATATGCAAAATAAGGCCTTGAAAGTTTAAATACGACACACTTAGGATTTTTAATAAAATGATTGATTGAAAGAAAGAAACAAAAAAAGGGCACTCTTAAGGTTAAGGGCCAAATTTTATGACCTTTAGATCTAATTAAATTGATTAAATTCTTAAAGGTAAATTTCAAATTGCACAAGATTAATTTAAAATTTAAAGTTAGGGTTTGTTGCATAAACTACTAAATTTTAAAAATTTAAATTTGAAAATTTGAATGTTGTAAGGTGGAAATTTGAATTCTTGAAATTGAAACAAGGATTCAAATTTGAAAATTAATTCGAGATCTACACAATCCACAAGTTCAATTTTAAAATTAAAAATTAGGGTTTTTTTTATGTAACCACTTAATTTAAATTTTTTTGAAAATTGAACATGTAAATGAAAACTTGAATTGTAAATTGAAGAGATCTCAGATCTGAAACAATCAATCCAATTTAGACAAATCACAAGCTCAATTTTGAATCTAAAAATTAGGGTTTTTGTGAATTTAACCTCTCAATTTTTGAAAATTGCAAGGAAATTAAACTTATAATTGAAAATTTGAATTTTAAATTGCATAGACTCAAATATGAAAAACAAAAATCAGAATTAAGGGTGTAAGGAGTCGGGTTCACCAAAATGTAAAGGGGAAAATTAGGTGACTTGGCAATTTGCAACAGTGAAGGAGAAATCACCATTACATTCAAAACAAGGGGTAAATCCACTAGTTTCAGTCACTAATCAAATTAGGACTGAATACTAAGTAGATTGATTGAAATGGAATATGTTTGACCCTCTTTTGTAAGTTGACTAGTTGAATTAAGAATAAGTGTTGGAAATGAATACAAATATGAGAAACCAGTGAGCTACAGATTCGGGATTTTGTTGTGCACCTAGATCTGAGAAATTTAAGATGATTTGGAGCTGCTCTACAAAATCTACCAAAAATAGCAAGGACCGTGTGTTCAGACCAAGACACCCACCCTCTTGGTCCTTCAAACTTTTCATCCATCGAAAAGAGTTCTTTCATCTCTGCAAATAAAGCTTAATTTTAGAGGTATAGCTACACACCTACTTCCTGCACACAAAAGGAAAATGAAATGTGTTGGGAATAGGGGTTCACTTTTAGGTCAAACCTCGATTTAAGAATTAACCAAGTGGTTGAAATAATGTAATTGAAATAACTAAAAGTACAAATCCTCCTCTTTGAGGGGATGTTGAATTGACTGAAAATGAAATTTTTATACCTCCTTGTGAAGTTTTGCTTGCCTCCACATGGAATTATGACTTCATAAATTAGAATGATGATCTCCTCTTCAATGCTTGAAATCTTGACTCTATTGTTGTTCCAAATCTTGAAGGAAGACTGAAAATGCAGAATTGCTCTTGAATGCTTGATCTCTTGCATGTTTGCGGAGCTCTTGAATTTTCCTCCTCTATCAAATGAGAGGGGAAATCCCTCTTATATACTTGCCACTAGGATGCATTAATTAAATTTTTGACATGAGCCAACATAGAAGGGTGTTTCTTGCTCAAATTTGAGATGGGTGAAGGGGTCCAATTTAGGTCCCCTTTAGGGAGGACCATGTTGCCATGCCTTGGTCCTACCCTATTTTTTGGTAGGATCAAGGTGGCAATGTGGTGCACCTTTGAGCTGAATGGTGTTTTTGACACATGTGAGCATAATCAGGTCTCTGATCAGGTCGAGGGGCTCAAACACTAAGATGAAGACCCAAATATGATCAAAAATTATGAGGGGTGCATCTACCCCAACTATAATGACAATAATAATACCTCTAATTGAAATCTCAATCCGAAGTTTGGACATTCATATCGTAGAGTTTACTATTCTCATGGCTGGTGTTCATTTAGTTGTCAATCCAGGAATGTAAAATTTGAAATGGGTCTGCAATATATATGCACTAAGCTCCTCAAATGATTATTCTGTATTACTGCAGGAAAGGTAGGAATGGAAATCATAAAAGGCTAAATGAAAGCTTTACAAAACTCTACTGAAATGATCTAATGAAAATAACAGGAATCACATTGTTCTACCTTGGCTGCAGGAACAGTCAAAGGATCTATTTCCAGTGGTTGCAGGAACAATCCAGTCATGAACTTCTACTACAACTAAGTAAAAACTAACTTCAATAATCATAAACATAGGATCACTCACCAAGTGGGCCCCCTTGGATGAGTGAGATCAAACTCTAAGCACAAAACTATTAATAGATCATAATAACATATTCTTATTCATTTCTTCCTGAAAGATGATTACATATTCTAAAAGAGAAAATTCAGAATGCGTGACAAAAACTCTGCTCAATCCCTTTCCATTCTGTCTAACTCTTAGAAATGAAGGAAGAGCTTATTATAAAGAAAAGATAAACTACAATGGACAACTCCATTTATGCCCAGAAGAAGAGGTGGATAGCTATCAGATGAAGGGGATAACAAAGAGCTTGGCTGCAAGAACTGTGGATCTGAAACCGAACCATAGTCTTTGCATGCCAAAGCGATATTTTGCAAATTAAACATGCACCAGAGTTAAACTCCCATGATGAAGTACAACTACTTTGATTATGCCATACATTGAGCTCGCTTGAATCTCCTTTAGTTTGACCTCTAGCTATCTGAATGTGATTCTCCAATCCTTAGGCGCGAAAGAAAATCCTCCACCGCAGCATCAATTATTATCTGCACTAAAATAGAAACAACATACAAGGACATGCACATGTATCTTACTTAACTAATAAATTCATTAACTCACATATGAAATCATCCTAAATAATCTACATATCACAAGGACAAACCATTTGGCTATAGGAATAAATTGGCATGGCTGCAAGAATTAACCGACAAAGTTCAAACATGATTTCTTAAGTTCAGTTTTTAAAAATGGATTACATATAGTCAATTCACAATATTTTACTATCACAATGCAACCCAAAAGATACCAAAAACCTAAGAGTCCTGATAAAAAACATGTCAATACACCAACTTATCATGCCCCCCAATTTTAAGGGTTTACTACTCCTACAGCAAAAGGAAAATTTTTTATTTTTGTTGAAACTCTGAAATCACCAACAATGTCCTGTCTGGTTCCCTTGGAAGGCAAATTCCAATAAAATCTTTTCATTTTCTCCAACCTGGACCATCTAGCTATTTCTTCCACATCTACATCATAATTTTGTTCTGTTGGTTGGCATGCCAAAAGTGGCCACATAAGGATAGGAGGCTGAAAGATTAATGGCAACCAGTTATTGGATTTTTCCCTGCTTAGCTGTATGTACCTGGAGGCTCTCTGTATAGCTGCATGAAAATTCTGTAATGCGTAGGGTTCTCCCAATTTTAAATGATCTGGTAGATGATTCTAGCATTGCGTTAGCCCTTCTAGTGCTATTGTCCTCTGGGTCTGAACCAATTGTTCATACGCTTGATAGACTTCCTCTCTCATTGGAAGTACTATCTTACTAACATCATCTCTTATTAGCAACTTTTGCCAATCATAATACAGAACCCTGGGTGCTTTTGATTCCCTCCTCAATGGCAATGGACAGTCAAGTTCCAATTTTTCAAACTCCCTGGCTTGTGGTCCTATAATCATCTCATTTTGTATCCAAGACATTAGAGCTCTGAGATGGATATCCCCAATGTACAACAAAGGATTCCATTCTCTATCCTGGGGTACAACATAGTTATGTAAATATAATTCACATAACAGATTCCTTACAGCATGTGGGGAGGTTTGATAAGAATAATAGAATTCCTCAGGTGTTTCTAAGGATGGATTAAGGTCCCTTACAATGCAGTTTAATCTAAAATTCAGATACCATTCTTTCAAATGCACTGTATAAATTCTTGGGGGAGCACTACATTGCATTATCTCAGGAATCATACCATAAATCTCTTCTACCTTAGTCTCCAATTCTTTAATTCTATTATCTTTCTTCTCAATCTCTTTTTGCTGCTTATTAATTATCCCTTGCAGCCTATCCTTCTCTATTTCCCATTGCCTAAAAAATGTTAAAGCAATTGATAAACTAGTTAGGGATGAAGGAGTTCTTATAGGTCCTACCTTAGACTATGGGATTTCTTCAATAAATTCCTCATTTTGGATTGGCATATCTCCCACATTTGCTTCAGGTTGCTGTGGAACATCATCAATAATCTCCTCACATTGCAATGCCACTGAAGCCAGATTTGCAAGCTTATCCATTACAATTTCTTCCTGAATTTCTTCTTGGATTTTTTCTCCTGCAGGGTTTTCTTGCATTTCCTCTCCCACAGGGTTTTCTTGCATTTCCTCTTCTATGGGGTTTTCTTGCATTTCCTCTTCTGCAGGGTTTTCTTGAATTTCCTTCTCTGCAGCATCTTCTTCTTCCAAAGTTTCTACTATAATCACCTCTATAGGATTACTCACAGGTTGAGTCTTCTGTGTCCTCCTTCTTGTTCTTGAAATAGACGTAGGAGTTTTTGTTTTTGTTCGATGCCTCTTGGCTGTAGGAGGAATATGCGCTTCCTGTGGCCGGATAACAAATTCTTCATCTGATTCCTTCTTTTCCAATTCTTTTCCTTCCCTTTACAAAACAAGTGAATCTCTTTGAAGAGAGGCAGAGGGTTGTCCTTCGATTGACTCTACTTCAATATTTTCTTCTATAATAATTGCGGCTCCTTCAGCAACCAGCAAACCCTCATCTTCACTAGAAAGATCTTCTACAACTATCTCTTCTTAAACCAGTAGATTATTTTCAATGGGGGCTTCATCAACCCTAAATTGCAAAATATCCTCAAACACACCCCATTCCATTTGTGAAACATCTCTTAGGGACTGTTGTACCAGCAAATTCACCAGTCCATGATGGCTAACAAAGTGATTTCCATATTTTTTAGTCTCCTTAGCACTTATAGAAATGAGATGATACAAGAAATTTGGGACATTAACTCGCCGGTCATGATGCATATGACTAAGTAACTTGAAGTGAGGTGAATGGAGATTTGAATACCATCCTTCACATGTAATATATTTCATAATATACAGAGCTACCTGAGGCCAATGTGCTAGCAAAGAAACCCTTCTAGTCCCTTGCCTATCCACCATTAAGGGTCTGTCAATAGAAATTGTGAACTTTTCCCTAGCACTCCTTGCATCCTTCGATTCTGGAAAGAGTTCTCTTTCCTACAGCAACCCTGTGACCTCTACAATTCGCTACTCTGTAGCAATTACTCTCAACCCTTTAATTGTAGCTTCTCCTTCGTCAAAAGAATGCATAAATTCCACAGCTATTTCATCATTGAAATCCCTGATTCTCAAGAAATAATCCAGCCAGCCGTAGTTTTGGAAATAATGCACACAGACAACATCCTGCAGCAACCCTTCATGGACCGTTGGTTCATGGCAAATCAGATTACCCCCCATCTTTTATTATGATACTTTCGCAGCTTCACCAAAATGTTTGACAGATTCACAAAAACTAAAATCTAAATATCTTAATTTTGGTGGCATAACTTATTATTCACTCGCATGAAATAATAATCATCATAAGTAATGTCAGTTAGGAGATCAATTCAAGATAATAAATCTTATTGGGAAAAAGGACCACAAAGTACCCCCCCCCCCAACTTAACCTAGCACGTGTCCACCCAGGCTGACGAGATTTCGGGTTTGGAGTGGATTAAAACAAGATTAAAATCATAATGACCTAATAAATGCATAATTCAAATAAAGTACAATATACACATACCTGCAATTGGGCAAAAATGATGGCAAAATGAAATAAAGTGACAAGTAAGAAAGTGGGATGAAATGTAGTGGATGGAACTTTATGTACAGAGAACAATATTCCTCATGGAAATATTTTATTATGATATGGTAAATAAGTTCACTACAGAGGCTGCAGGAACATCACCTTTATCAACATGCTCAAATGCAACAGGAAGCTCATGAATTGATATCGAATCATTGGCAGTTGTTGCAAGAACCTTGCCAGTTGTTGTAGGAACTTGTATTTCATTTTGAGGAGCAAACTGTTGTAGGAACTCTTCTCTACTAGCTGGCTTGTGATAAAGTCGTAGTCAATGTCCATTCACTATGAGTTTAAATCAAATAAGATCTATTGTGGACAACCGAACTGCTCCATTGTGAAAAACTTCTTCTACCTCATAAGGACCTAACCACCTTGTTTGGAGTTTTCCCATAGCATCCTTATATCTAGAATCATACAGGAGTGCCCAGTCACCAACTTTGAATTTCTTTTCTCTGATATATTTATCATGCCATCTGGCTCTTTGGTTTTGAATCAATTCTGTTTGTTGAACAGATATCTTTCTCCATTCATCAAGAGCATTTAACTACTGAATGCGTTCCTTCTGTGCTTCAGACAATGTCATATTCAGTTGTAGAGTTGTTCTCAAGGTTTTATGCTCAAATTCAATAAGCATCATTTTTGTTTTACCATAAACCATCTCAAAAGGTGTGAATCCAATTGGTGTTTTCCATGTTGTTCTATATGCCCAAATTGCCTCTTAAAGCCGATGAGACCAATCTTTCTTGTGGATAGACACCATTTTAGTAAGAATAGCCTCAAGCTCTCTGTTGGTAACTTCTACTTGGCCATTAGACTATGGATGATATGGAGTAGATTTCCTGTGTCTTATATTGTATTCATTGACCAAAGCTTTTATCAATGTTGATGTAAATTGAGGTCCTTGATCTGAGACAATTTCCCTGGGTACTCCATACTTTGTAAATATTTCTTCATAGAGAAACTCAGCTACCTTATTATCTCTTGCATGTTGCATAGCTCTAGCTTCTACCCATTTTGTCACATAGTCTATACATACCAAGATATAAGATTTGCCATTAGAAGGTGGATCTATGGGGCCATCAAAATCTAATCCCCACTTGTCAAATGGTGTAATAGATATTTGAGGATATAGTGGCATCTCATCAGATTTTGTAGGTTTGCCCATTCGCGGACATCTGTCACACTTCCTTGTGTACTGAGCTGAATCCTTGTGTAGTGTAGGCCAATAGTAACCAGTATTGAGTACTTTTAGTGCTGTCCTTTTGGTAGCAAAATGACCTCCACATGGTTCATCATGACATGCATGCAAGATGTCATATGTTTCATCCTCTCTGACACATCTTCGCATGACTCGATTAGGTCCAGTATAAAATAGACAATCAACAATCCATGAAAAGTTAAAACTTTTTTCAACTAGCAACCTTCTTTCCTTAGGAGAAAAAGAAATTGGCATCTTAGTTGCAGCTAAATAATTGGCAATATCGGCATACCAAGGAGTATGAGCCTGTATGAGAAACAAATGCTCATCTAGAAAAGTGTCATCTATCATTGTAGAGTCTTCCTATAATTGAAGATGTGAAAGATAATCTGCAACAACATTAGACTTCCCTGGCTTATCAACAACTGTGATATCAAATTCCTACATCAATAATAACCAGTGAGCCAGTCTACCAGTGATTGATGGCTTATTCATGAGATATCTAATTGTAGTATGACTTGTATGTACAAATATGGGATACCCTATAATATAGTGTCTAAACTTGTTAAGGGCATATATGATAGCTAGCATTTCCTTTTCAGTAACTGTATAATTCAATTCAAGTCCTTGCAAATTCTTATAGATATAATATGTTGCATTTTCCAACTTATCAAATTTTTGTCCTAGCACTGCTCCTATAGCATAATCAAATGCATTGGTATGGATTTGGAATGGTAGAGACCAATTAGGTCCTTTTAGAACTAGTGCTTGAGTCAAAGCATGCTTAAGCTTTAAAAAAGCTTCATTGCATGCTGAGGTCCATTTAAATTTTGCATCTTTAGTAAGTAGTGTATATAAGGGACTTGCAATTTTGTTGAAATCTTTGATAAACCTTCTGTAATATCCAGCATGACCAAGAAAACCTCTCACATCTTTCTACTTCATAGGGTAATTAATATGTTGAATAACCTCAATCTTTACTAGATCCACTTATATGCCTTCTACATATATATGATGACCAAGGACTATTCCTTCTTCCATCATAATGAAACACTTCTCACTATTTAGAGACAAGTTGTAGTCTTCACACCGCTGCAAAACTTTCTTCAAATTTCCTAATGCTTGATCAAATTCAGAACCATAAGTTGTAAAATCATCCATGTAAATTTTCATAATAGCTTGAGAAATATCAAAAAAAATACTGATCATCGCCCTTTGAAAAGTGGCTGGAGCATTACACAACCCAAAAGGAAGAACAAAATATGCATAAGTGCCCCATGGGCAAGTAAATGTTGTTTTCTCCTGATCCTCAGGAGCTATTTGTATCTGATTATAGCCACTAAATCCATCCAGCAATGAAAAATATCGCTTACCAACAAGAGAATCCAATACCTGATCCACAAATGGTAGTGAAAAATGATCCTTCCTTGTGGCTAAGTTCAAGGCTCTATAATCAACACATACTCTTGATTTCCCTCCCTTTTTAGGAACTATCACCAAGGGTGATACCCATTGACTGTCAGAGATAGGATAGATAAACCCAGCTTTCAACAATTTTTGCAATTCTTCTTTAACTATCTCCTTCAGGGCAGGATTGATTCTTCTTTGAGGTTGTCTGAGGGGGTAACACTCATCCTTTATGTAAATGTGATGAGTACAAACTACTGGATCAATTCCATTTATATCCTTGTAATCCCATGCAAAGGCATTTCTATGGAGTTTTAGCAAGTCCACCAGGCTATCCTTCTAAGTATCTACTAGATTCTTATTGATGTTCAAATATTTATTCAATTCAACCTCTATCTTGATAGTAAGATCAATCTGATTTATATCAGAAACATGAGAATATGACAATTCCTATAGCAACAAGGTATGCAAGATATCAGTGGCTGCATGAAAGTCCAACCCTGCAATATTTGGAACCAATTCCTGCAATTCTTGGTCTTCTATTAATTTATTTATCAAGACCCTATAAAGGATTGATTCTTCATCATATAACTGCATGAGTGACATTCGATTAATCATCATAAGGTGATTAATAAAGTCAGTTTCTTCAAATTCCTCTCCCAAAATAGGCCAAACAACCTACTACTGCTCAAGCTGAGGTTATGCAGGGGAATACAAGGCTAATGTTTTTGTGGAACTGCCATCTGAAATATTCATGTCTCTTGATCTACACCCAATATATGCATCAGTTATGGCCAGCCATGGTCTTCCCAAAATGACTGGATATCCCCCCAATGTTGCTTTTGTGGATAAAATCATAAAGTCTGTAGGATATTCCCAGTAATCTAAAATGACCACTATATCTTCTATCATGCCATTAGGTCTTACTACGGAGCCATCAGCAAGTTGGAGAACTATGGGTGTGGCCCTTAAACTATTTATCTCTAGATGTTTCATTACTTCCCTTGTCATTACATTAATGGCTGACCCTAAATCAACTAAAACATTTTTTATTTGACTGCCATTAATGACTATACTCACAACAGGACTACCTAGATCAGAATACTTTGGAATAACAATTTTCCCTAACATAATATCAGCCAATTGACCCATAACATGAACTGCTTGTGGATCCTTTTTCTTTCTGCCAGGTTTCTTTAGGCATGCCTCTCTCAATACTTTACCATATATTTGAACATCCTTTATTGCTTACAGCAATGGAATTTTAACACAAATGTGCTTCAGTTGATCAAGAACATCAAAGCTTTGTTGTTGATCAGTTGAAACTTCTTTATCTTTCAATCTATGGGGAAATGGTGGTAATATTTGATTCTGAGGTATTACATCTTTAGGATCAGAGATTGGCTGCTCTTCTTGTACCTCAATAATAACTGGTTGACAGGGATTAGGTAGAGTTGTGTTAGATCAAAGGTGAATATCATCTAGTGATAAAGAATAGGTTGGGTATTGATTAACATCAGCTAAATAAGCTTGTTGTTGTTGCTGAGATTTGATATTTGGGTTAGGCAACGATTGAGTAGGCAACTATGTTGGCTTGGGAGGTGGTGCTGAGGCTACAGGAGGTGGCATTAAAGAAAGAGGTTGTGGCTACTGAGCAGGGGGCTGATATCTAAAAGATTGGGATGACCATGATGGGTTTCCCCTCCATTGAGAGGTAGGTTGCCAATTCCCTTGAAACTGGTTCCCTGCACACTGGGGGATTTGATTAGCAAATTGCTATCCTTGGCCTTGTGATCCATACCAATGTGGATAATTACCAAATTTTTGAGAATACTATGGTTGCCATTGGTTATTTGGTGCATAAGAATTACCACTATAACCAGAAAAGGAAAGTGGATCAGGTGGCATACCTTGTCTTTGAAAATTTGGTCTTCTTTGAGCAACATAGAAGACTTGTTCATCCTCACCTTGAATTGGTTTGAAATCAAGTACTTCAACATTTGCAACCATCTTACATCTGCAATCTTTCTTCTGCTGCTTACAATGAGGATAGAATTCTGCAAGAAATGCATCAGCTTCCTCATGCTTCTTCTTAGTTGCCAATGTATCCAGCTGAGTAACCATATTGTTTATAATATCCTCCTTGAAATCTTTTAACAAATGGCTAAGTTCCAACCTAGAAACTCCAATTCCAGATGATGATGATGGTGCTCCTGGCTTAAATCTCCTATTCTTCTTAGAAGTAGATCTGGAATAGTTCTTGCAAATTTGTCCTATTTCAGCCCAAGTAGATTGTGTAATGTCACCTCCCCCCATTAGATCTAAGGAATTGGTGCATTCATCACTGATACCCCTCAAGAATATCAATTTGAGGGAATCTTCATTCATAGTACTATGCTTGGACTTCTTGACACTAAACAAAAATCTTTCCAAATAATCCTCAAGGCTCTCATCTTTAGCTTGTGTCATTCTAAAG
Organism: Cryptomeria japonica; assembly: GCF_030272615.1. Lineage (NCBI taxonomy): Eukaryota > Viridiplantae > Streptophyta > Pinopsida > Cupressales > Cupressaceae > Cryptomeria > Cryptomeria japonica. The sequence goes on along the minus strand of NC_081410.1, from coordinate 301,495,577 downwards.
ATATCATCCCCATGACGATCAGTTCCTCTACAATAATCTTTGTATTTTGCAAGAAACAACTGTTTCATCTCATCCCATGTATTTATTGTGCTACTACCCAAGCTCATAAACCATCTCAAGGATGACTCCTTCAAAGTGGCTAGAAAAATTTTGAGTCTATGGGCATCTGTAGTATAGTCAAAACTCCTACAGAGAACGTCAAACTTAAGCAGAAATGTATCAGGATCCTCTGTCACCAACCCATAGAATTTAGGAAGTGAAGATGCTGGAATGTTCTTGAGGTTAGCTTTATCATGCTGGTCAGAGATGGGAAACTCAAATGTTGGGCCAGGTGGTGGTGGTGGATTATTTCCAATAGGAGGTGGGTTCCATTGCATTGGACTTGTGGCGGTTATTACAATAGGCAATTCTTCTTCTTGTGGACCAAAAAGGAACTGAAGACTACCTTCTGCAAATTCAGACTCAGGGTGATTCAAATTTTGTGGGACTTGATACAGCTCAAAAAAAGGGTTTATATCTGGAAAATTATCTTCTGCATGAGTAGTATGAGTGGGCAGAAATCTACCTCTGGTATCTCTTCTTCTATTATGCATGCAAATTCATGAAATTTCAAACAATTAACTAAAAACTAAAATAATCATAAAAGGCTCTTAGCTTGACACCATCCCCGATAGTGGCACCAAAAATGTCCACCCCAACTATAATGACAATAATAATACCTCTAATTGAAATCTCAATCCGAAGTTTGGACATTAATATGGTAGAGTTTACTATTCTCATGGCTAGTGTTCATTTAGTTGTCAATCCAGGAACGTAAAACTTGAAATGGGTCTGCAATATATATGCACTAAGCTCCTCAAATGATTATTCTGTATTACTGCAGAAAAGGTAGGAATGGAAATCATAAAAGGCTAAATGAAAGCTTTACAAAACTCTACTGAAATGATCTAATGAAAATAATAGGAATCACACCGTTCTGCCTTGGCTGCAGGAACAGTCAAAGGATCTATTTCCAGTGGCTGCAGGAACAATCTAGTCATGAACTTCTACTGCAACTAAGTAAAAACTAACTTCAATAATCATAAACATAGGATCACTCACCAAGTGGGCCCCCTTGGATGAGTGATATCAAACTCTCAGCACAAAACTATTAATAGATCAGAATAACATATTCTTATTCATTTCTTCCTAAAAGATGATTACATATTCTAAAAGAGAAAATTCAGAATGCGTGACAAAAACTCTACTCAATCCCTTTCCATTCTGTCTAACTCTCAGAAAAGAAGGAAGAGCTTATTATAAAGAAAAGATAAACTACAATGGACAACTCTAGTTATGCCTAGAAGAAGAGGTAGATAGCTGTCAGATGAAGGGGATAACAATGAGCTTGGCTCCAGGAATTGTGGATCTAAAACAGAACCACAATCTTTGCACGTCAAAGCGATATTTTGCAAATTAAACATGCACCAGAGTTAAACTCCCATGGTGAAGTACAACTGCTTCGATTATGCCATACATTATGCTCGCTTGAATCTCCTTCAGTTTGACCTCCAGCTATCTGAATGTGATTCTCTAGTCCTTAGGCACAAAAGAAAATCCTCCACCGCAGCATCAATTATTATCTACACTAAAATAGAAAAAACATGCATATGTATCTTACTTAACTAATACATTCATTAACTCACATAGAAAATAATCCTAAATAATCCGCATATCACAAGGACAAACCATTTGGCTGTAGGAATAAATTGGCATGGCTGCAGGAATTAACTGACAAAGTTTAAACATGATTTCTTAAGTTCAGTTTTAAAAGATGGATTACATATAGTCAATTCACAATATTTTACTATCACAATGCAACCCAACAGATACCAAAAACTTAAGAGTCCTGATAAAAAATATGTTAATACACCGACTTATCAGGGTGCAATTTTAGGACGTTACACACACACACACATACATACATATATAAAAAATTCACATAAAAAAAATTTAAAAGTATGTCTATAAATATAATCATATATTTATGCAAGTAAAAGATATGCATGTACATACATACATATAATCATACATTTAGGCAAGTAAGAATATTTATATAATCACAAGTGTGAGTGTGTGTGTGTATATATATATATCATGTTTTAAAAAATATTTTAAAATTTTTACAGAAACAAAGTTTAAAAAATATTTAAAAACGTTGTGGAAGGGCAAGTTTGTGGTACCCCATGTAAGGGGGTATCGCAACCCCATGGGGACTGCGACACCCCCTTACATGGGTTGTCTTAGCTTTTAGAACTGTGGCACCTCATGTAAGGGGTTTTCACAGCCCCTCCAAAAAACAAAACAAAAAACCTAATATATATTATTAAAAAAAAGAAAATTCCAAACAATTAAATGGGGATTTTAATCTCCCAAAAATCATATGGCTGCCACTCTTTTCCAACCTATAAATCTGCAAACATAAGTGTGATGGTGGGAAAATGATGAGTGATAGATCAAGAGGAAAACTAACCCTTTCCCTCAAAGACAGATGAGAGTTTCACTATTGATTATCCTTCAAGCACTTTTCACCATTACATTAGGGAGATAAGGGGTAATTCACTAGATCCAATCTCAACACAAAGATGATGGATTGAATTCTGAATGAATTAAGGATGTTATGATGATCCCCTTATTTGCTTTTGTTTGATTTGAAATGGAAAGGAAATTGATTGAATTATATAGTGCAAAAGTGACAAAGAATTGATTATAACTTGAGATCTGAATGTGGGATGAAGCTGTGCACCTAGATTTGGCAATAAAATGTCAAGATGAAGTCGCCTTGCAAATTTGACGAAAAGTTGTCTGGACAGTGGTGGGAATGTACATGATCCTCTGAAAAAATCATGAAATGAAAAGGGTTTTTTTGCCTCTGCAAATGAAGCTTGAATTTGAAAGTACAACCGCGCACCTGCAAACTACACAAAAAAGAGAGGGAAATGTTTGGGATTGGGAGTTTGCCTTTAGGTCCACCCCCAATTTTGGAATTAACCAAGTAATGAAAGAAAGCACTTGCAAGTAGATGTAAATGAAAGACTGAATTGTAAATCACCTCAAGGGAGGTTGTAGTAGCAATATTGATAGAAATACTTGTGTGGAATTGAATGTTGAAAGGGATATCCTCTTCAATGGTTGAATCTTTGTCTTGAATGCAACACCTAGTCTTGAAGGGAGACTTGAGAATGCTCAATACTGGAAGAGAATGCTTGAATTCTTGACCACTAGAAATATATGGGTCATTGAATTGAGTTATGAAGTAGATGACAACATTTTGGAGTTATGTGCTAAAATGTTGATTGATGCTCCTTTGGATGATAAATTTGAACACTTTGGCACTGCAGAGGAGAAGGCTCTTGAGGTTAATATTGGTATCAACAAGAAAAGAAGAGAAAAGAAGATAAACAAAATGTCTACATTTGTTCAGGATGTAATTCACAGGATAGATATAGAACTAGGTTCTGGATCTAAACAGATAGATCAACGGGCAATAGCTAGTGCTTTTGAGGTGAAGAGGCCTGAAACTTTCATTCCTTCTATCACTTTTGACTCTGATCTAGAGGATCATCAACCTCTTGCATTCAGAAGGGTACAAAGGAGGAAATATGACAAGCCTCTGTTAGAGGAGAAGAAGGTGGAACCAAGGAGGAAGCTAGTTAGAAAGGTAAAAACTGCACCCAAACCTCTGACAAAGAAGAGGCAACCTACTCCATCTGCTCCTGCAACCCCCAGAAAGAAGAAAAAGAGTGTGATAGATGAAGCAATTGAATCTGGTAATGTAACCATGATCCCCCCAATGACTTGTGCAAAATTGATTGATGAGATAACTAAAGATGGAATGTTGAAGAATGTGTCAAATTTCTATGAAGATTTAGAAGATAATGAGCAAAATGAAATAGAAGAAGCAATTTTGTTATATTTAGACATATATAAAAAGGCTTTGGTAGAGATTTTGAAGGAAATTCCCTTATCATTTTATAATAAGTTAGATGCAAGGAGATTGGATGCAATCAGGAGGGATAGAGAAATCAAAGAAATTGAACTTTTAAATATGTGTGGCTCTATAAATAACAAGGAAATGAAAAGATGTATAGATGTTTCTAATAGAACAATATTTAGCAGCAAAACCTGACAAATAGGCCTAATGATGGGTAGAGTCAATGAGATAGTAAATGAGACCAGAGATGGTTGGACCAAATTCTTCCAAAAGAATCCTGATTTTCTCACTTCTCAAGAAGAATTTGCTAAGGCAATTGCTCCCACCATTCAGGACAAATCTAAAGGGAAAGGAATTTTGGGAAGTTCAGTTCAAATTTTGAGTGAATCGGTAGGTAAACCCAAAATTGATGAGAGTGTACAGACTAAACTAGTAGATACTACATTTGTATAGTCTAAGAAAGGCAATATAGGTAATGTACAGGTTACATATAATATTGTGGATAATACTCCATCGACAGTAATAGATATTGCACCCAGTGGCAAAGCCACCGGTGCATTAGAGGAGGAGAAAAGAGATTCATCAGGAGAAGGTAAGGAAGAAAAGGAAAATGAGATTAAACCAACATTTGAATCTCCTACAAAACCTTTGGCAATTGACACTTCTCAAGTTGAGAAAAAATCAATTATAGAGATGAGTCCCACAGAGCTAATGATGATGGCTACTCAAAAGCTAATGAAGGAAGGATCTATAGATAAAGGAATAATAGATCAATCAATAAGAGTTTTGTATAGATTGATTCCTAAATGTATGATTGAAAATGAAGCAAGCCCTTCTGGCAAGCTTAAGGCACTAACATAGTATATATCTAAAAACTTTCAGTCATTGCAGTAGATTTCTAACAAGAAGGCACTTGAAAGATATACTCTAGCCAAGAAAGCCACTTTTGACTAGATTATTGAGATAGAGAAGAGGAAGGTTGAAGAGAAACTTGTACTCATTGAAATTTTTTTGAAACAATGTACTAACATCTACAGGGTCTATTGTAATATAGAGATTCTTACAGCAAATGTATATCAGAGGTTAAAGGAATTATATGAAAAGATAGCTAATATTGCTAATTATTTTGATGGAATAACTTCACTCACAACTTCCATTGATGGAAAAATTTTGACCTTGGAGAACCCAGTTTTTTTCTTTTGAAAAGGAAAGAGACAAGATCATTCAGAGAGCAAGGAGTCTTAGAATTTTGGTGAGTCCAAGATTGGATTTACTTGGTGTACATAAGAGGGAATGTATGGATATGCTTGTAAAGCCCACACCGAGAGAAGTCACTGAGAAAGAAACACTTGCACATTTATTGAGTGGACTTGTATCCATATCTGGAACACTCAAAACTGGCTAGGATACCTATGCACAGTTGCTAGTGAAAGATTACCCAGAAATTTTGAGATTGGTCAAGCTTTGATAAAGTAATCTATAATTATTCTTTAAATTCTTTCACCAGTCTTTGGCATTGCTGCTAAAGGGGGAGTATATTATGTGAAAAATATGTATGTAATCCTAAAGGGAGGATATCAGGCAAAGTATATTGTTGATAGGGTCAATCAGCTCAAGGAAGCATGATTCATTTTTCAGTTGAACCGATAGGGAATCTATTTTTCACATGAGTGTTTCCATCAATGCCAAAGGGAGATATTGCTGGCAACTAACACTCATTGAAATCTTATCTTGTCATTGATGGAAACAAGATTCTATTGAAGGCATATACTGGCATTTGGAGGCATACATCGACAAATACTGACATTGAGTATTCAGGGTCATCACCAGCACCGGCACCGACATCCAACATTTCAGTGAAGTCGACATCAGTCTGGATCCAAAAGGTTTTATTGTAAAATCATTTTTTAATTATTGTATTGGTCCGACATTGAATATATTTTGTATTGTAAGATGACATAAGGAATATTGTTTGTAAGGGTATATAAGTCAGTCTATTAGGTCATTTTGATATAGGATAGTGTATATGGTAGCAGAACTGTGTGATGTGAAGGATATGTATGAAGGTCATTTTGTATGCAAATGTAATATCATGCTATAATCAGTAGATAGTTTGTAAAGAATTCTTGGAGGAAGAGGAGATACTGGTAGAAGGTTCGGGGTTTATGAACTGGTACAAAACAAAGCTTTAACCAGAACTCTTTTTAGCATTACAAATGCATTTTGTGAGTTCACCAGTACTGTTTTATTTCAGCAGAAGCTTGTAGTCAGTGAGACTCTTTTGTGTTGAGCAATGTTCCTTCCTGCATGTGCAGGCCCCCATGCAATGTAATATCTTTCCTATGGCCAGTGAATTGATATTATGGGTCACAAATCCCATCGTGGTTTTTCCTCTTTGAGGTTTTCCATGTATATATTCAGTGTGTTATGGTGTTCATTCATGTGGCGGGTTTATTTACTTCATGTTATATGTTTCTTCATTTATTGGTTTATATATGTGTAAAGCGGAAAAATCGAACCCGAATCGTTCTCCCCTCCCCAACTCTGAGGAGAGAGAAGGGAGAGTCACTAGGGTTGATGGTTTTCACTTAGGAGGGACTTTACATTCAAAAGAGGGGTTGAAACCCACAAGATCCAATCCCACGCAATGCAAGATTGGATTCTATATGAGTTTCAAGGGTTGTGATAGCAAGGATACCCTCTTTTGTAAAGAATGTAGATAGAAAGATTGAACTAGGAATGCATGTAGAAACAAGAAAGATTCACTTATAAACAGAGATAGGAATATGATATGAAGCTGCGGACCTGGAATTAGCAGTAAAATGTCGAGACGGTGCTGTTCTGCAAATTTGAGCGAAAGTTGACGGGACGATGGCGCCCGACGTGCACACGGTCCTCCGAAAAATCCGTGAAACGAAGGGGGATCTGTTCGTCTCTGCACAAGGATTCCAGATCTTCAATTTCAGCCGCGTACCTGCAACCTACACATAGAAAAGCGAAGACGATTGGGGGGTTAGGGATGAGGGGTTTACCTTTAGGTCAAACCTCAGTTTTGGAATTAACCAAGAAATGAGAAATGTTGTAAATGTAATGTAAAACAAGTACTAATACCTTGTTGTAAGGATGTTTGTATCCTTATATGCGAAGGTATAGATGTTGTTGTATGTTGTATGTTGTATGTTGTAATATGTGGTCTCCTCTTCAATGGTTGAATCCTTGTCTTGAATGCAACACTTAGCCTTGAATGGAGACTTAGAATGATCAATTGCTTGAAGGAATGCTCGAATGTTTGAATGCTTGAATATCGTTTCCACGTCTTGTACACATATGTCCTTCCTCCTTTTTGAGAGGGGAAATGTAGTTTATATACTTGCCAATTAGGGTTAAAAGACTGATTTTCCCGACCTTAGGCTGACCAGGAAATGTTATTTTCCAAATTGCAAACAAAAAGGCCCGAAGTCCCATAGGAGACCGGGCCCAAAATAGGGCCAAGGACCAGGGCGCTGGGCGCCATGGTCCTGGGGGACCAGGGCGCTGGGTGCCCTGGTCCTGAAGGACCAGGGCGTTGGGCAATCTAGTCCCACCTCCCGGGATAGCAGGGTGCAAGGAGGGATCAAGCAGGGTGCTGGAAAAATGCAGTTTTTGGTGTCGTGAACAAGTTTCGGGGTCTCCATTCAGGTTCAGTGTTGCGTCGCCATCGTGAAGACCCAAATGCGGTCGAAATTGCAAGTGTCACAATTTTATGATGCTACAATATGTATGTTATAAAAGGTTCAAATCTTGTTACCGACAGAACACTGATTCACCCCCCCCGCCCTCTCAGTGTTCTTGGGTTCTTTGTATTCCAACACTTCCGAAGTTATGAAACCTACTAGCCCTATGTGCAAAGAATGTCACTTAGGGAAACAAACCAAGAACTCTTTCAAGAGTAAGAAGCATTTTTCAAATGGATTATTGGATCTTGTGCATACTGATTTGTGTTGACCTTCTAGAGTTAGAAGCTTGCAAGGATACATATATTTCATGTTGGTGATTGATGACTATTCAAGGATGATGTGGGTCACTTTCTTAAGGGAGAAGTCTGAAGCTCTAGAGAAATTCAATATTTTCAAAGCTATGGTTAAGAATGAGATAGGTTTGAAACTGAAGTGTCTGAGATCTGATAGAGGTGGTGAATTCACTTCCAATGAGTTTAATGCATTTTGTGAAGAACATGGGATAAGAAGATAGTTTTATGCTCTGAGAACCCCTCAGCAAAATGGAGTTGTGGAAAGGAAGAACAAAACCATTCAAGAAGCTTCTAGAACCATGATGTTGGAAGGAAATATTCCACATGTCTATTGGAGAGAAGTTGTGAGTACTGTTGTTTATACTCTTAACCAGGTCCATATCAAAGGTGATACCGGTAAGAATCCTTATGAATTATGGTTTGGTCATGCTTCTACTATTAAATATTTGAAAATTTTTGGAAGTAAATGTTATATCATGAGGGATAAAGATCTAGGAAAGTTTTATGCTAGATGTGATGAAGGAATATTTCTTTGTTATTCTAATAAAAGAAAGGCCTATCAATGTTATAACAAGAGACTAGGGAAGATAGTTGAGAGTGAAAATGCCAGGGTTGATGAAAGAAATTTGAGATATTACAGATATTATGGATATGATTCATATAATCAAAGTGATAGTGAAAACAAAGGGAAGCACCCTCAAAGTCAGAACCAAGTTCAGATCATTCCAGTGAATCTAGTGAATCAAGGGGAAGGAACTAGTGCAAGTACAAAAGAAAGAACTCAAGAGTTTGAAATTCAAGAAAATACTAAGAATCCTAGGTATGTAAGATTGAATCATTCTAAAAATTAGACCATAGAAGATAGAAATAAAGGTGTTCAAACGAGAAGAAGAATTGTTGAAGAATGGGTTGTATTGTTTGATTTCCAAGATTGAACCTAAGGATGTGAATGAAGTATGTAAATATAAACATTGGGTAAAAGAAATGGAAGAAGAATTAAATTAGATTTAAAAGAACAATACATAGATTCTTATTCCCAAACCTAAAAAACAAAAATATAATTGGAACCAAATGGGTCTTCTAGAACAAATTAAATGAGCAAGGTGAAGTTGTTAGGAACAAAGAAAGTCTTGTGTGTAGAGGATATTGTCAAATGGAAGGAATTGATTTTGAAGACTTTTATTTCTAGTGGCAAGGATTGAAGATGTTAGATTGTTTCTTTCTTATGTTGCTTACAAAAATTTCAAAGTCTATCAAATGGATGTGAAGTCAACATTCCTAAAAGAAGAGGTGTATATAGAGAAACCAGATGGATTTCTATTGACTGATCAAAGTGATATGGTTTGTCTGTTGAAGAAAGCATTGTATGGATTGAAGCAAGTGCCAAGAGCATGGTATGCTTGATTGGATAAGTATTTGTTGAAGCTAGGATTCAACAAAGGTACTGCTGATAGTAATTTGTATTTCAAAATTGATTATGATAACATTTTGATTGTTGAAGTTTTTCTTAATGATATAATCTTTGGAGGGAAAGATAATTTTTGCAAAGAGTTTTCTAATGAAATGTGGAATGAATTTGAGATGTCATGATTGGAGAAATGAAATATTTTTTGGGTTTGCAAATTTCTCAGTTAGAAAAATGAATCATTATATCCTAGTCCAAGTATGTAAAAGAGTTATTGATTAAGTTTGGTTTGGATGATACAAAGCCAACTGGAACTCCTATGGTGACTAGATATAAGATGACTAAGGATGATGATTCCCCTAAATAAAATTAGACCAGATACAGATCTATGATTAGTGGATTACTTTATTTGATTCAGACTAGGCCTAATATCATGAATGTCATTTGTCTTGTTGCTAGATTTCAAGATGATCCTATGGAATCTCATGTTGTGGCTCTTAAAAGAATTTTCAGATATTTGAAAGGAACAGTTGATTTTGGCCTATGGTATTCTAAAGATGATGATTTTACTTGGAGTGGTTTTACTAATATTGATTGGATAGGAGATGTGGAATGATAGAAAGAGAGCTAGTGGTGGTGCATTTTTCTTGGGAAAAAGGTTGGTTTCTTGGCTGAGTAAAAATCAGATTTCAATTTCTCTATTTACTGTAGAGATAGAATATATAGTTGTTGCTAACAATTGTACATACTTGGTATGGATGAAGTATATGTTGAATGAAATCCGAGTAGTGTATGATCAGCCTATTGCTATCTATTGTGACAATTAAAGTGCAATTAACATTTCTAAGAATCTGGTGTTGCATTCAAATACTAAGCATATATCAATCAAGTTTCACTTTTTGAGAGATAAGGTCAATGAGAAGGAAGTCAAATTGGAGTATGTTCCTACAAAGGAACATACTGTAGACATTTTCATGAGGCCTTTGCCTAAGGATACTTTTGAGTATCTCAAAGAGAAGATAGGGGTGATTTCCCCTCCTGATCAGAACTAAGATGCATTGTCATGCATCAATCTGATGCATTTCACAGTCATATCTTGTGATCTAGATTGATGAGTGGAGGATTCTATTCAGGGGGAGTAGTCAGTGAGTCAGTTTTGTGGTTTTGATTGAAAATATGCCTTTAGCATTGATGTCAAAGGGGGAGAGAGTCATGTGAAAAACCAAATGGGGGAGAGAGTTTTGGGAGAGAGAGAGTCATGAGGAGAGATTTTCTATTTCTTTGTCCTTGATTTTTTTTCACCATATGTTTTCATCAATGCCAAAGGGGGAGATTGTTGGGTGTTTGAGGAGATTGTTGGAGATTGTTGGTAGTATGCTGCAAATATGTGCTTGAGAGATATCCAAGAAATGTGTTGTCATTGATGTCAATATATTTCTCTATTTGTGACAGTGATGCAATGAAGTTTAGCGAGTTAGCTTGTTCAATATGGTGATGATTAGAGTTTGCGGATTAAACGTTTGTAGAGGATTTCTTATAGATGATTCAGTGCAATTTTCAGAGGTCTACATGAACATTTGAGTAAGTTATGGATATTTGTTTTGTGGATGGTTTCTAGTTGTTCAATGATGATAGTGTTCAGTTTTTTGATCTGCATTGCTCCACATTGTAATATCTTGATCTATGGATCCAGAGGAATGTTTGGAATGTTGATGTGTATCTTCAATTCAAGTGGTTCATTATTTGGAGATCCACAAGTTATTTTTCAAGGTTGACAATCATTGCAGTTAGTATTCTTGAGGTTTGATATAATGATGATGTGATTCTAGTAATTTGTGTTAATGTGGATGTTGATATGGTAATTCACGATTCTTGTGGATGTTTCTAGATTATCTTCCTTTTGTGTTAGTGGTTCGTATTGATCATTGAACTTATGATTGATGATTTTTCTCTGATGCGTTAGTGTTCTTCATGTTTTTGGCTGATAGGATGTTTTTAGCATGTTGTGGATGTTTGATGCATAACTTTGTTGGCGTTGTGTTGTCATTGATGTCAACCGATATATGCTTGCGATCGGTATGGGAGATTGATGTACAATGTTGTCATTAATGCATACCAAAAATGGTTTCATTGATGTCAACTAGCATAGTAGGTCACCGGTAAGGAAGATAATGTCATCTAGCATAATGATCATTGGAGTCACCAATACAAGTTAGTGTTGGCTTTTGTTGAAGACAAGTACCAAAGACCGATATGGTATGATGACTAGTAAAGTAATGTGTTGGCATTGAAATGTTGCCAACTGGTAAGCATGTGTCTGGTAAGACTACAGAATGAACACACCACTAGTATACTAGCATGATGCCATCTAGCAGGACTCACAATGGATGAAGAAGATATCACACGTTGAAGATATGACTGATAGAGAATGCCCAACCAGATGATATGTGCATGTTTGAAGATATGCCTTCTCGAACAACGAAGTCCTATTGGTGCATTGTCGGATGCAGATTGCAAGGATCCACTCCCACTGGTAAGTGGAGCTTATCTCCTATTATGCATGGAATGCATCATAGTCCTTCGAGATAAGACAAAAGATTAGAAGGTAGGTGATTGAAGGCTCACACTGGATGATGAAACACTAAGTTTCCTTAGGTGCATGAAATCAAAGATATGCATCGGATCAGCTAGGTAGGCATTTTGAGCTAATGGGAAAAAGAGGAAGAGTAAAGGAGTGATGGGTTTTTCATATTAATAAACTAGTTGAGATGATGTCTGGGTTGATGTAGATAAAGGAAATGGTGAATAGTTGTAGACATAGGATGTTGCCAGAATAAAGATGGAGTTTGGTGCCATCAGTGTGCATGGTATGTTACCAGTATACATGCAGAAGACTCTACCAGTATAGATGTCCATTGGTAAAGCTGACAAAGTGACAAGTGAAGAGCTCTTGTCTGATGAAGTTGAGTATACTATGGTTTAGCATGTGAAGTGACCAGTTTAGGTGTTCCATTAGAAGAGCAAAAGAGTGCAAGTTTGAAGGAAGACCGGTTAGGGTATAACCGACATGGTTAGAGAACCGATAGATGAACCTGATTATGTAATGATCAATGACAGAGTCCAAACCAAAATGATGAGTGAGAAGAGGTGGATGCCGATAGAGATGCCACATGGAGTCCAACTATCAAACCAATGGACCTTGCATTTTTGGTGAGGTAGGTAGTGACTAGTCGACATTAATATCGATAGCATGAATCACAGGTCGAGAGTAGAAGGGTGTGGCTTGAGACTGATGAGAGGACATAGATCTAATTTAGTGTCTTCATGATCAAGGCAGAGTATATAGGTGTTGATCAGGGTAGGTGAAGCTATTTGCATGATCACTTCATAGGTGATTGACAAGTGTAGACCAAAATAGGTGTCGTGTTTGTCAAATATGGCAAAGGTGTTATGGACACAGCAAGATTGGCCGAGTGATTGATCTATTGTAGGTGATCAATCTCTGGAAAGAGATCTGATTGCATTTGGTTTGCTTTGAGGTCGATGAAGGAACCCTAGTGTGCCAGAAGTTTGAATGTCATTTTGACTGGAAGGTATAGTATAAATGTGCAGATTGAAGACTAGATATATTGCTGCTACATGGGAGAGTAAAGTCAGTGAAGGGAGTAATAACTAGAGAGTTAATCAGTCAAGTACTCATCGACAAGGAGATTAAGTGTGTGAGAGAGAACCGATTAGAAGAGTTCAATCAATGAGGGTAAGGTAACTGGTAGACTATCATTGAGTCTGATAGTGAAGTGCATCGGTGGTGATTGAACTGACAAAGAAGATTATAGAGAAGAGAAGAGCAGAGTAAGAATCTATGAAGAATCGGTAAGCTGAGAAATGGTAGTGATCAAATAGCAGAGAACTACCAGAGTGAAGAAGATCGGTGGTGGATAGCAGTAGTGTGTTAGAGAGCAGAGAACTAGTAGAGAGTAGAGTAACGACAAAGAAGAGGTAGAGGTTGAACCGGTAAGGTTGCAGCAAAGAAGAAGGATTGCAGAGGTTATATAACTCATTTGTAACTGGAAAATTACTTTTGTATTTGATATATGATATTGTAATCACTGAGTTGGAGCTTTGTGCAGGGGTTGGTGCTCCTTGGGCTGGTGTGCTAAAATCAAGGGTTGGTGCTCCTTGGGTTGGTGCCCTCAAATCAGGGGTGGTGCCCTAAATGTTGTAACAAAATTTTTCCTTATGAGGCTGGATTGGAGCAGTAGACTCCAATAGAATTTCTCATCGAGGTTTTTCCCATGTTGGGTTTTCCTTGTACATCTAGTGTTATGTGATGTTCCTTTTTTGTGTGGTTGTATTTGTGTCATCCTCCTATCTAACCAGTATGTGTGCTTTATGTTAGATTTGCTAATCGGTATACACTCATAGGATAGGAATAGGTAAAGTTTGGAAACCACTGATTCACCCCCCCTCTCAGTGGCATCTTGTGTTCAACAATTGGTATAAGAGCATAGGTTCCCGGTTGATAAACTTTCTCCAGCTTGGGTAGATTCTGGTATTTGAACACAATGATTTGTTTAGTGTCACCACCTACTCCAATGTTTGATGGTTTAAAATTTTCTATTTTGAGTTGTAGAATGGAATTTTACCTATCCTCTCTAGGGAATGATGTGTGGATGTTGGTTGTAAATGGCTGCCCTAGTAAAGTCAGTCCTCCCACCGGTCCTCAAGCAGAAAGATGATATGAGTGCACTGTTGAATCCATAAATGTTATACTCAGTGGGATATTTGGTGATGTTTCTTCACATGTGGATAGATGAAAATAAGCAAAGAGTTTGTGGGATAGGTTGAAGAAGCTTTATGGCAATGAAACTAGCATTGTAGAACTGGTTTATGGAAGCAAGAAGATCAATGAAAAAAAACATGTGCAGATGATGAAGATAGATCAACCAACTATTGTAGCAAAAATGATGAAGAAGGAACCCACCTTTTCATTGCTCAAGACACAGAAAGTGATGAGCACACATTAGAAGGTGACAATACAGATGAATCTCCCCGACAAGATGTGTTTGGGAGTGATAGTGAAGATGAAGCCAAAGTTGATCTTGAATGTGAACTGGTAAGTGCACTAGAGGAGTTGCAAAATGTTAGAAATGAATTTAAGAGGTACAAAGATTCAGTTCATGAAGAATGCAATAGGTTGAGAACATGCCTTGAAGAATCAAATAATAATATCTAGATATTGACATCTCAATTAGAAGAGGCAAAAGGAATGACTAGTGAATTGAAATCAATCTTTGATGCCAAGGAAAGAAGATGTGAGGAGCTACAGATAGAAGTGGAGACAAAGGACAAAGAATGTCAGGACCTACAAGGAAAAATGGAGAGCATCAGGGAAGACCTTGAGAAGTGTCAAAATGAGCTCAAGGTAAGGATCCGATATGGTGGCAGCACTAGGCCTTGGACAAAATGTTGAGTAAACAAAAGCACTCCAAGGATACCAAAGGATTAGGATATGTTTTTGGTGAATGCTCCACAAGTGAGGATGTCCCTCACAAGGACATTCAGTTTGTCTCCTCTAATGGAGATAACAAGGTTCAGACCTTCACAATCTGAAGTGCACCAAGAAAGAAGGTTGACCTAACTACAACCTATGAGTACATGAGGCTAAAGATGAAGATTGGTGCAATAAGAAGAAATAATGCAGATCCTAAAGGAAAAAGAAATCTGAGAGAAGATAGGTTCACTCAAAACAAGAATACAAGATGAAAGCCTAAAAGATCCCACACCCACGCAAGACAAAGAGATGCTGGACCCTGGAGAAGTAGAGGTGAAGAAGCCAAACCAGTAAGATCACCTCATGTTTGGCATAATGAGTTTATAAGTAATAATTCTCCATTCTCCGGTTACTATTTTTCTTGTAAAGGATAAGGCCATAGGGCAGAGGAATGCAAAATGATGTCTAGGAATAAAAAATGTATTTCTTAGGAATAGTAATTTAGTTTGTAAGAGAAGTAATGCATATGGCCATAGTATGTCAAGATATAGAAATATGCATAGATCTACTCCTATGCATAATAAGAAGAGTCCATTTACTTCCTTAAGAAATGTAAACTATGTATGTTATAACTACAATGGACTTGGCCATAGAAGTCATGAATGTAAGAACAGGAAAATTCAATCACATGACAACCAGTATAGAAGCTATTCTCAACATGGAAATGGATATAGAGCATATGGAGGTCAAAGACCTGCATGGAAACAAAAGAAAAATGTCCCTGCAGGATCAGGAGGTCCATTGGTTCCGATAGTCGATTATAATAGCATGACCAGAAGGAGATGGTCTAACCGGTTTTTCAAAAGGTCCTCCGATCATGCATTTGGCATGAACACCATTTGCTTCTACAAAAATACTTCTGGTCATGATGCAAAATCTGTTAGAGAAAGGAAAAATTGACAAAATAAGGTAAGACCTGCTCCCAAGACTAAAAATGGGAACAAGAGTAAAGTCAAGTAGGTATGGAGGAAGAAGCCATAAGATGCAACCATGGACCGACACTGTGCATTGATCTCCTAAGTCTTAAAGGATATGTAGGACCTTAGGGGGAGTAGTACATTGACCATATCATTCATCCCCTTAGTGGAGAGGACATGTCAAAAGACAAGCTACTACTAGTAAGAAGGAAGAAAATGAGATGGCAAGTGTGTGTAGTGGTTGCCTTGGCTACACACCTACAGATGAGACATGGATCATTACTGCATGTGTTAGTGGATGGATAATTTACAATAGGGATCAAAAGAAATTGACACAAGAAGACAGGAGTTAGAGAAAGATGCTCCGGTAGAGATGATGGATTGAGATAGGAAATCAGTGTGTGCAGTATATTACCAGTATGGATACTAACTTGTATTGAAGGTTATGTAAGTCAATGAGGTCTAGGATCACTGCAATAACTCTGGTTGCATGGATTGAAGTGATTATGTCTTAGACGGTATTGGAAAAGTCCTGAAAGACATATGTTGGCCCGATAGTAGATCTTGTATGCATGCATCCTTTGTGTGCTAACCAGTTTGATATGTGGCATGATAGTGATGTAGTATGGCATTGTGTTCATATAAGATCATGTCATGAGCTATGGTGGACTTAATAGAGCTAAAAGATCATCAATTGATCACATATGTAGAGCTCAATCGGTATAAGGTGCATTTTGGAAAACCAGTTTAGAACCTAACAGGCAAAGATGACTCGAGATCTATGACTTAGGGGGTGTTCACAGCCACATTTCCTAATTGCTATCAGACATGTTGGACACAAGGGGAGTGTAAGTTGTTAGGATAACCTGTGAACAACTGAGAGGGGGGGGGGTTGAATTAGTTGTTGACAAATTATATCATTTAAATCCACTTAATAACCTTTAACTAGATTAAGTACCGGTAAAGCAGAAACAAATACCAGTAAACAATGCAACTTAACAATTAAATAGATAATCAATGCAAAGAAACCATACCACATAACACTATGATTAGTACATGGAAAACCCAGAAAGGGAGAAACCATGGTGGGAAGCCTACCCACAGTCAGATGATACTTCTGCAGAAATTATGTTTTACAATGAGGGGCTTGCACATGTAGGAAGGCACACTGCCTAGAGCATACTACTCATTACAAAAGAGTCTCACTAACTACAGAGGTTAAACCACCTCAAGATATATGGAAAACAATCTAGAATAATGAACTGCCAGAGATAGCATCTACATGCCTGATTACAGTCCCGATTAAGCTCAATACTGGAGGCCTTTGACCTCTTCCTTAATCCCAATTCGATCACCTATGATCGATCAAATATCCTTTACATATGACATTACATTCCATGACCATGAACACATTATTACAATGAGATCTCACATCATTTTATACCAACCCTAAGGCCAAAACTAATTAGGTCAGCCACCTACAAGATATTACAATAAGATCATTACATAAATCCATATTACAATGATATGCCATGTCGGCTTAAGACCAAAACAACAATAACCAATCCATAGATCATCTCAAAACATCTCGGTAATGTGTAGAGTACACATTAACATGATACCGGTCCATAACCTAGATAGGTACTGGGCCTATTCTAGGTCCACCATGCCAAAGAAATGTCTTCAAGCAGTTAAAGCATGATCAAGGAACATCTTCAACATCCTAAAATCCATCTAGAAGCCACACCAACACCACTTATGCATCCTATCAAGATTCCTCGTTAAAAGCTCTATCGGTTAAACCTTAAACCAATGTTGGTAAGGGTTTACAAGAGTGTATGATAGCATCCGATTACCATGTCAATACCAATTGACCAAAACATGCTCAAGGAACATGTAACACATGAAATCAAACATACTCCATTTATCCAAACATGCTAGAAGTGTCCAATAGATAGTCTCTTCTTTCGGTAACACTAGTTCTTCTACAGGTAACCAAAACCTATCTACTGGTAACTAACCATAATAGTTAGTGTTGACATCAATGACAAAACATCAATCCAACACATACTCAATTCATCCATAATGCCAATAATCTCTCCCTTTGGCATTGATGGCAACACTAGATGTGAAAAACATCTAAGTACCAAGAAATGCCAAACAAGTCTCCCCCTGTGGAAGACAACCAACAATATCAGTAACTCTCCCCCTAATGTATACAACTCCCTTTTATTTATTTATTTTTCACATCAATATTTGTCCCCGTTTGACATCAATGCCATAAATGTGACAAAAATATCAAAGTAAGAATATAAACCTCTAAATCTCAAAGTTGACTACTCCCCCTGAGTAGTAGCAACACTCATTAGTGTTAGAATGAATAATGTCTTTGATAATGCATGTCAGAATGATGAAAAAATGTATCAATCAAGTCTTTGCCGAAGGGGCATAAACCCCTAACCTGTCTCTCAAATACTCAAATGATTTCTTAGATAATGGTTTAGTGAATATATCTGCAATCTATTCTTTAGTGTTCATATAAACCAATTTGACTTCCTTTCCTTCTACCTTGTCCTTCAGAAAGTTATACTTTATTGATATATGCTTTTAGTCTTAGAGTGAAATACTAGATTTTTAGACATGTCAATAGTTGCAGAGTTATCACAATAGATAACTGCAGGTTCACTACAATTTACCTTGATATCCTTCAACTTTTGCTTCATCCACAAGACATGAGTGCAATTAGTTGTTGCTGCAACATATTCAACTTCTACAGTAGATAAAGAAATGCATAACTATTTTTTACTGATCCATGAAACCAATTTCTTTCCAAGAAATAAAGCTCCACCAGAAGTGCTCTTCCTGTCATCAATATCTCCTGCCCAGTCTGAGTCACTATATGCACATAAAGTGAAATCATCATTTTTAGAATACCATAAACCATATTTTGTTGTTCCTTGCAAATACCCGAATATCCTCTTTACTGCACATTCCTGATTTTGTTTAGGATTACTTTGATATCCTTAAACAATACTTACTGCATTCACATTATATGGTCTAGTCTGAGTTAGATATAATAGACCACCAATCATAAACTTATACCTTGTCAGATTTACCAGTGTAGAAGTATCCTTGATAGATAATTTCTCACTTGTCACCATAGGAGTACTTACCAGTTTGGAATTATCCATACCAAACTTCTTCAGCAATTCACTCAGATACTTAGTTTGACAGATAAAAATTCCTTTGTCAGTTTGAGTAATCTGCAAACTTAAGAAAAATCTCATCTCACCAATCATGGATATTTCAAATTCATTCTTCATATTGTTAGCAAATTCCATGCATAATTTATCTTCTCCTCCAAAAATGATATCATCAACAAATACTTCAATAATCAGAATATCATCATTAGTGATCTTATAATATAAATTACCATCAGCATTGCGTTTAGTAAAGCCAAGCTTCAAAAGATATTTATCCAACCTTTCATACCAAGCTTTAGGAACTTGTTTCAATCCATATAAAGCTTTCTTCAATCTGCAAACCATATCTTTATCGTTTGTAAGTGAAAATCCACTAGGTTGCTTAATATATACTTCTTCCTCAAGTTCACCATTCAAAAATGCACATTTAACATCCATTTGATAAACCTTATAGTTCTTATAAGCTACATAGGCAAGAAATAGTCTAACAACTTCAATTCTAGCTACAGGTGCAAATGTCTCACCGTAATCAATTCCTTCCATTTGAGAATATCCTTTACAAACCAATCTAGCCTTTTTCCTTACAACTTGACCATCCTCATTCAGTTTATTCCTAAAAACCCATTTAGTTCCAATAAGATTCTTATTTTTAGGTCGGGGAACTAAAGACCAAGTCTCATTTTTCTCTATCTGATCTAATTCATCTTCCATAGCTTTTAACCAATGTTTATCCTTACAAGCTCAATAACAGTTGTCAGTTCAACTTGAGAAATAAGAAATACCTCTTCATTTGCCAATATTCTTCTTGTCATAACTCCCTTGTTCCTATCTCCAATAATTTGATCTTTAGAATTATTTAATCTTACATACCTTTGTGTCTTCTGAACTTTAGGTTCACTACTCTGATCATCAGTCACAGTTGAATTTTTTGATTGTGTCGGTGTAACTGTCTCAGTTTCCTACACTGGTTGTGGTATTGTCGATTCAGTTATGATCATTTCTATTATCGGTTCCCTGTCATATGATATAGATTAATTTTTGTACTGCTCATCCACTTTAACATTAGCACTCTCCACAAATTTCTACAATCTTTTGTTATAGCATCTATATGCTTTACTTTGAATTGAATAACCAAGAAATATCCCTTCATCACATCTAGGATCAAACTTTCCAATTGAATCATCTCTTTTGATATAGCATTTACTTTCAAAAATTCTAAAATATTTAACAGTAGGTGTATGTCCAAACCATAATTCATAAGGGGTCTTACTGGTTTCACCTTTGATGTAAACTCTGTTGAATGTGTAGATTGTTGTACTCACTGCTTCTCTCTAGTAGATGTGAGGCAATTTGGCTTCCATCATCATAGATCTTGCTGCATCCAAAATGGTTATGTTCTTTCTTTCCACTACTCCATTTTGCTGAGGATTCTGAGGTGCAGATAACTGTCTCCTAATTCCATTTGTCTCATAGTAACTGTTAAATTCATGAGAAGTGAACTCACCACCTTGATCTGATCTTAGACATTTGGTTTTCAATCCAGTTTCTATTTCAACTTTTGCTTTAAAGATCTTGAATTTCTCAAAGGCTTCAGACTTCTCCCTAAGAAAATTCACCCACATCATCCTAGAATAGTCATCAATAATCAACATGAAATACCTATCATGTTAAAAGCTTCTAGTCCTTGCTGGACCACATAAGTCAGTGTGAATCAAATCAAGTACATCATTAGATTTATCATGTATTCTCTTAAAAGAAGTTCTAACTTGCTTTCCCATTTGACATTCCTTACATACCGAATTATGAGGCTTCATAATCTTAGATATATCTCTAACTGCCTTAGTTGAACTGATCTTAACAATACAATCAAAATTAACATGACACAACCTCTTATGCCATAACCAACTCTCAACAATATGAGCAATCAAACATGTCTTATTACCAGTGTTTAAGTGAAAGATATTACCTCCAGTCTAAATACCGGTTTCAATCTCCAAACCGATCTTGTTAATGATTTTGCATTTTCTATCTTTAAACTGAACTTGGAAACCCTTGTCCACCAATTGACCAACACTCAAAATATTATGCTTTAAAATTTCTACGTAATAGACATTATCAGTGTTATGCTTGACATCCAAAGAAATAATACCTCTACCTTTGATCATACATGATTTTTCATCTCCAAATCTGACTTGACCACCATTGTATTCTTGCAGTAAAAGAAATTTTCTCTTATCACCAGTCATATGATGTTATCATCCACTATCAATTACCCATTCATCCTTATCTTCAAATTTTGCTGCCAGGGCCTTTTATTCATTTTTGATAGCCGATTCTAGTTCATCCTCCTTTAAAGCAAGAACACCCATTCCTTTCCATTACCATATCCACTAGCAAAGACTTCTGCTGGTTCATCTCCAGAGTCATCACTTACTCCTTCCTCATCTGCTATGTAGCATTGTTTACTTTTCTTGAATCTATATCTGTTCTAGTTAGGCTTAAATGATTTTTTTAACTCTTTCCTCAAATCTTCCATTCCTTTTAGGACATCTAGATGCAAAATGACCAATATTATTACATTCAAAACATTTAAAAGGCGCTTTTCCTTTGTACTTACTTCCTATCGGACCTTTAGGTACTCTTCTAGCAAATAAGGCTTCAAGTTGCTCAAACTCTTCATCCTCTTTCCTCATGTCTTCCAATTCTTTTACATATAGGACTTTTCAAACACTTTTTCCAATGGATGATGATGATGATGATGCATGAAAGGTAGGTTCAAATTTAATAGCTCCAGAAGATCCAAATTCTTCAAGCTCAAAAGCAAATAATTTCCCAATTAGAATGTCTCTGTTAACTGAAGAGTTTGCCATTGTTCTCAACTCATTAATTGCAGTTGCCTTCATTTTGTAAGCTGGTGGAAGGGCTCTCAAGACTTTGGAAACTATTTCATCTTCACTCTGAAATCTTCCACAACATTGAATTCCCATAACAATCTCATTTACTCTTTCCATAAACACAACAATTCTTCCATTATCTTCCATCTTTAAGTTTTCATATCTTACCTAGTAACCATCAAGTTTAGCAATTTTGACAGTAGGATCACCTTCTTTCAGAGTTTGTAATTTATCCCACATAACCTTTGCCAATGATTTATCGATCAATCCCATGATCTGTTGATCAGTAAGTGCACACAAGAGGGCCTCTCTAGCTCTACAATCATTCTCAATATTCTTGTCCAAGTCTACAGGAGCAGAATTTCCAGATGCCAAATCATAAGGTGTATATCCTTTCTTAGTGATCTCCCAAATATCCTTGCCAAGACATCTAAGATGAGTCTCCATTCAAATTTTCCATATCCCATAATTTCTTCCATCAAGCTTAGGGATTTCTCTTCTAAAAATAGTTGCTAGTGGATTAGAAGTGTTAGCTGCCATAAGATCTA
The DNA here is from genome assembly GCF_030272615.1 of Cryptomeria japonica. Classification (NCBI taxonomy): domain Eukaryota; kingdom Viridiplantae; phylum Streptophyta; class Pinopsida; order Cupressales; family Cupressaceae; genus Cryptomeria; species Cryptomeria japonica. Next base: position 301,473,074 of record NC_081410.1, on the reverse strand, counting down.
CCTCAAGTGGTTAAGCTTCTGCAAAAGAGGACCAAAGCTCTGATACCAATTGTTAGGATAACCGGTGAACAACTGAGAGGGGGGTGAATTAGTTGTTGATAGATTATATCATTTAAAACCACTTAATAACCTTTAACCAGATTAAGTATCGATAAAGCAGAAACAAATACTAGTAAACGATGCAACTTAACAATTAAACTGATAATCAATGCAAAGAAACCATACCACATAACACCATGATTTGTACATGGAAAACCCAAAAAGGGAAAAATAATGGTGGGAAGCCTACCCATAGTCAAATGATACTTCTACAGAAAGTATGTGTTACAATGAGGGGCTTGCACATGTAGGAAGGCACACTGCCTAGAGTGTACTTCTCATTACAAAAGAGTCTCACTGACTACAGAGGTTAAAGCCACCTCAAGATATATGGACAAAAATCAAGAATAATGAACTACTAGAGATATCATCTACCATGCCTGATTATAGTCCTAGTTAAGCTCAATACCAGAGGCCTTTGACCTCTTCCTTAATCCCAATTCAATCACCTATGATCGACCAAATCTCCTTCACATATGATATTACATTCCACGACCATGAACACATTATTACAATGAGATCTTACATCATTTTATACCAACCCTAAGGCCTAAACCAATTAGGTTGGCCACCTAAAAGATATTACAATAAGATCATTACATAAATCCATATTACAATGATATGCCATGTCAGCTTAACACAAAAACAACAATAACCAATCCATAGATCATCATAAAAAATCTCGGTAACGTGTAGAGCACACATTAACATGATATTGGGCCATAACCTAGATAGGTACCACACCTCTTCTAGGTCCACCACACCAAAGCAATGTCTTCAAGAAGTTGTAGCATGATCGAAGAACATCTTCAGCATCCTGAAATCCATCTAGAAGCTGCACCAACACCAGTTATGCATCCTATCAAGATTCCTCACTAAAAGCTTTGTCGATTAAACCTTAAACCAATGTCAGTAAGGGTTTACAAGAGTGTATGATAGAAACTGATTACCAAGTCAATACCAACTAACCCAAACATGCTCAAGGAACATGTAACACATGAAATCAAACATACTCCATTGATCCAAACATGCCGAAAGTGTCCAACAAATAATCTCTTCTTACGATAACACTAGTTCTTCTACCAGTAACCAAAACTTGTCTGTCGGTAACTAACCATAATAGCTAGTGTTGACATCAATGAAAAAACATCAATGCAACACATAATTAATTCATCCATAATGCCAACATAAGTATCTATGGTTGTACCAATATGATTGAGACTTTGGGATGTGCTCATCAGTCTTGGGTTGTGAGGTATTTCAATGTCTATCCAATTTGTACTTAATTGAAATCGCAACTAGACCGCCAAGAGTGTTCCCTACAAAGAGGGAGAGTTACCTGCACAGGAGAACATGTGTTTGGTATCAAAGAAGATACAATTGGTATCAATGTCAACTTAAACACTTGATATCAACAAATTGGGGTCAAAATAACTTCTGCATATCAAAGGGGAGATGATGCAATCTGACTGGTAGGTAAGTTGTATTCACTGACACATGCTCCTTCAATTGGTATCAGACTTGTATATGCAATAGGTATCCGGTTTGTACATACATTTGGTTGCTGAGAAATTGGTATTAGTTTGTGTGTGAGACTTCCATCTCATGTGCTATGAATTGAGAGGATGCAAAGTATGAAGGTCAAAGGAGGAAAAGAATCAGGTAGAGAAAAAGGGGGAGAGAAAACTCTGTTAGTGCCTGGTAGAGACAAGGAGGAGAGAAACCCTATCAGTGCCCTTTGTCATTGTTTTCAAAGGGGGAGAGAATTTGTAGTATGTCAAATATTACATATGTGAGAATCCATAGCACACACAAAGGGGGAGAGAGAGAATTTGTAGTATGTCGGATACTACATGTGTTGAAATCAATGCCAAAGTGGGAGATTGTTGGTATTGTGCTATCATTGATGTCAACTGGTATAGGATGGCAACTGGTATGGGAGATTGATGTGCAATGTTGTCATTGATGTCAACTAGCATAGTAGGTCACTGGTAAGGAAGAGAATATCATCTAGCATAATGATCATTGGAGTCACCCATACATAAGTTAGTGTTGGCTTGTGTTGAAGATAAGTAGTGGAGACCGGTATGGTATGATGACTGGTAAAGTAATGTGTTGCCATTGAGTTGTTGCCAACTAGTAAGCATGTGCCTGATAAGACTGCAGAGTGAACAGGCCACTAGTATACTAGTATGATTCCATCTAGTAGGACTCCCACCGGATGAAGAAGATATCACAGGTTGAAGATATGACTGATAGAGAGTATTCCCAACTAGATTATATGTGCCTATTTGAAGATATGCTTTCTCAAATAGGGAAGCCATATTGGTGCATTGTCAGATGCAGACGGTAAAGATCCACTCCCACTGGTAAGTGGATCTTATCTCCTATTATGCATGGAATGCATCATAGTCCTCAGAGATAAGATAGTTGAGTAGAAGATAGATGATTGAAGGCTCACACCGGATGAACCAGTGAAACACTAAGTTGCCTCAGGTGCATGAAATCACAGCTAGGTAGGCATGTTGAGCTACTAGGACAAAGAAGGAAGAGTAAAGGAGTGATGGGTTTGTCATGTTGACAAACCGGTTGAGATGATGTTCGAGCTGATGTAGATAAAGGTAATGGTGAACAACTGTAGATAGAGGATGTTGTCAGAATGAATATGGAGTTTGGTTGCACCAATGTCCATGGTATGTTACCAATAGACATGCAGAAGATCGATATATATGTCCATCGATAAATCTAACAAAGTGACAAGTGAAGAGCTCTTGTTTGATGAAGTTGAGTATACTATTTGTAGACACCTAAAAATGGTCAACGCTTGCGGAGTCATACTTTAACATTTGCGCATTGCCTCATTTTAGGTTTTTGCATCGCATTAACATTTCTCCTATGATTCGTACTTGGTTTTTATCATTTGCAAACATCAAGTCATTCTTCTACATTCTTCAGTTATCTCGCTCTCGAATTTGGTCTTGTCAACAACACTATCCAGTCATGATTTTAATCGATTCTATCTTATTGCATCAATGTGCATGCTCATTTGTCATTATTTTGGACATCATCAATCCTAATTAGGGTTTTGTCCTCCTGTCAATCTTGCGATCGATTTGTCATCGATTGTTGTCCTCTTATCAATCTTGTCGATTTATTATCAATCCTTCAATCTTGTCGATTAACGATCGATTTGTCATCGATCGTTGTCATGTTCGATCTTGTCATTTTGTGATTGATTTGTCATCAATCGTGGTCATTTTCAATCCTGTCATCTTGCAATCTATTTTGCCATAAATCCTTGTCCTCTTGTCAATTTTTGCAATAAATTTATCATCGATCGTTGTCTGTCTCAATTATGTCAATTTGGATCAATTAGTCATTGTTCCTCGTCAATTGGCGCATTTTATCAATCAAATCATTTATCACATTGGTCATTTATCAATCCAAAATCAAATCAAATCAATATCAATTATCCTTTGTCATGACCTAATTGTCATTCTCGCATTGCTAATTCGTCTTCTAGGGTTTCGTGATTTCATCATTTAACCTTGTGTGTCATTTCTTCCTTTAGGATTAATAAATTGTTTATTTATCCTAAGTCTTCTCATTGCAATTAAATGTTCATTTAATTGGCTAATTATTCCTCTTTGTGAATTAATTAATAAATGACAAATTATTAATTAATTTACCTAATTTCTAATTTCCATCAATTTCTTAATTCCTAAATTCTTAATTCTCTAATTTCCTAATTTTCTAATTCCTAATTTCAAATTCTCCTATTTCTCTCCTAAATTCATGGAAATGACATGACAATTTGTCATAAATTTGTCATAATTGACAATCAATCAATTTTGACATAGAAGTTGTCATAATTTGTCATAAATCATCAATCAACAAATTTTGCATAGAAGGTGCATAATTTGTCATAAATTTGTCATAATTGACATAATTGATTTGCAATTTCCATTTGAATTGAATCATGCTAATCTTGTCTTTTCTCCAATTCTTCTATAAATTGGATGATCTTCATCAATCAAAGCTAATTGGTAATCAGACTATCGAATTTCTAGTCAATCACATTTCTAGTACTCTTGATCAATAATCTTGTCTACTTGCTTTCAATTATGTGTGTGCACTTGTAGGTGAGATCCACAACCAAACCATTTGAAGAGGAAAGAAGAACAATGGAGCCACATGAAGGAGCATTCAAATCATATCTTTGGTTTGCTTAATTTCTAGTTTTGAATGTTTTTTATTTCATGTCTCTATTGAGTGTTGTTTAGGATAGATCATTACATTTGAGTTTTCATGATTGAGCTAAGGGTTAATATTCCTATACTATTTGTGATGATTTCCTATTTCCTAACGTACATTAATTGGTGAACCCGACATGAACACTAACCATCTAACCTCTTTATGGTGTTTTTGAGTGCTTTCAAGTTGATTTGTAGGCCAAAAACCCAAAAATAGGGTCGTGCAGGGTTTTTTGGAGACTTCTGCGCCTATGTGAAGCAACCTGTGCCTATGTTGAGCATTCTACACCTATGTTGAAGACAACCTGCACTTGTGTCCTGCATTCTGCACCTATGTCCTAAGTTCTGCGCCTGTGTAAAGTCTAGAACAGAGGTAAAAATGCAGTATTTTACTTGAAATTTGTTTAGTTTTTGCATTCTGTTTTCTGTGTTTTGGATTTTGGTACTAATTATCTGTACAGAATCTTGGCATATGCATGGCAAAGACAACAAATCAAACTACTAACATGTGTTATGCAGAATCAATAGTCAAAGACAACAAATCAAACTTCTAACTTGGGTTTTGCAGGTTGCCTTGGAGAAACAACTAAACTTGGTGTTTGTTATTAATGTTTTAGGCACCTAGTGATTTCTAATAGGTTGGAATGAACATGTTTTTGATTTTATTGTTGAGTGTGACATTGGAGTAGGAGAGTATGCTCTCATCCTTTTAGGGTGATCAGAAATCCAGATCTTCGATACCATGCTTTTGTCTTTGATTATGCGTCTCCTTTAGAGGGCCTGCCTTCCCGACCACTTTGCTTTTGCAAGAAAGTGATAATCGTGAGAAGGGAATGACCAAAAGTGAGTACGGCTAGAATTCCTTGGCATTCTAACTCACTATAAAAAATAACCCAATGAGCGAAAGCTTTGAAGGAAGTATTACGTGGGAATTGCAGTTACTTGGGAAGTGATGACCCTTGGACTCTTTCTCATATCAACATCTAAGTAGGACCTCACGGTCTAAATCGTGCTTGCGCGACTACATTTTTTTGGTATCTTGATGGGCTTAATGTCTCAATCACGCTTGCGTGACATCAAGGAGTAATGCTTAACAGAAATCCTTACTACACACCTTGTTTTAGAGGCCAAAAACCCTTCTATTTGCTGGAGAAGGACAAGTTCGGATACTTGGAAGAGATACTAAGTTCGCCATGGGGAGATTTCCATGGGGACTGATGCTTGGCTGCCTTGAGAAGTGAGTGTCATGGAGGGGAGCCTATGGGGTCAAGCATCTATATATTCTCCTTGAATCCCATAATGAGTCTACCTCTCAAGTACCTAATGTCTTTGCCTACCATAAGAAATGTGGAAATGAGCATGATTTCCTTGAGTCTAAGTTGCAATATCTTGTATTCTTTGCTTGTCAAAAGTTGAATTGTATCTCATTTCAAGAACAAAACAAATTGATCCAACATAAGATTAAACACAAGAGACATTCATCCAACAAAGGTTCAACAAGATTCAAAACTCATCTTCAAACATGGTTGTCAAATATTGTTCAAAATCTTGTCTCAACAAGCATGTTACTTACATTTAGGTTCATCCTAGGTTGCATTTTGCAAAGTTCATTGTCAAGTACCAAGGTTAGGTTTCACCTAAGTCATACTCTTTTCAATAAGGGTCATCCATTTACATATGTCCTCTTGCATTAAAGTCATACCATTGTCATACATTGCTTACCCTAGGTCTCTTCATTAAGCTTAGGTCATTATCATATCATATTAGGGTCATTTGCATAGTAATTGTCCCTTTGCATATAGTGCCAAAACTAGGTTTTGCCATACTTGAGTAATCCAATTCTTTGATAAACCCTAAGTCATTGTTAGGAGATCTAGACCTTATCAAACCTTTTGTCCTTTGTCATCTATGTCATTTCGTCAAACCTAGCTTAGTATCCAAGCATATAGGGGAGACTTTGTCATTTGTCCTTTTGTCACTTAAGTCCTTTTGTCCTTTGAGGTCTAGATATCATTCCAATTTCCTAAGGGTCCCTCTCTTAGATTTGCATTCAAAAAGTTTGTCAAAATCTTCAAAAACAACCAAAAACATAGATTGCATTTTCATCTATTCAAGTTTACACTTAGTTGCATATCATACATTATCTTTGAAAATTCCAAAAACATTTCATTTGCACAAGTGACATGCCGGTTGAGACAATATCAAAAATCTAAAAAGATGGGTGAACCAACATATCAACCCATGGACAACATAGCAAATTCGCAGTTTCAAACTAGTCAAACAACACAAATTGAAGGTTCATCAAACACATCTCTACCACCATATGGAACGGTTCAACTTGGACCACCTCCATTATATGAACCAGTGTTTGTACCTATGAAACCAGGACATGGGAGTGTTCCACCAACTCCAAGAGGAAGTGCACCTTTCAATTTGAATCAACCACACCTGCAACATGACATTCAAACTCAAACATTATATGAAGAACAAACTCTCTCACAAGGATTTGGTTCAGATCAAGGCTTTCACCAAGAAAAAAATCCAAATGTCCAACTAGATTCTTCATTCGATTCTGATACTTCTGATGATGTTGACATGTTCCTTCAAGATCCAAAGATAACAAAAAAGATGGATAAGTTCTTGAACAAGGTCTTTAAGATGTTTCCACAAAAGTATCTTAACATGATGAGTAATGTGACATCTTCAAGTGACCAAATCAATGTGCAAGAACAACAAAGCGGGGAGTTGTTAAGTTTTTCCCTGCATCCAAATGAAGAAAATGCACAACAAGTAACTCAACCTACATTGATGAGTAAACGTGCTTCAAAGGCATTGACAGTGACTATTCCTCAAAAGTCACCATTTGAGACAATAAATAATCCACTATTCAACACAACACCTGTAACACAAGATCAAATGAAGAATACACCAATATTCACAGCTGTCCCTCAACAAGAAGTGGTTCCTTACATGCATAAAGTTGGATCAAAATCTAAGATGCAGGAAAGCTTCACAACTGGAATGCCTAATGTCACCAATGTTCAAAATAATTCCACGATGCAACAAAGTTCTTATGTCCCGTTAAGTTCAATATCTTTGCCGAACACTATTGCGACAAATCCTTCGATAATGGCGACACAAAGAGGTATGGATAATGGTTTGCACCAACAACAATTGTTGCAACAATTGAGTAATATACAAAAGGTACAATCGAATGTGCAAACAAGTAATGTGCAACAACAACAATTTCGCATGCAACAACAAATTGCAGCACCTTTGGCACCATTACAAGTTAATGCAAACTTGCAACCATCACAATGGATTGGACAAACAACACAGCAAGTTAATGCAAGTGCTATACCCCATCCTAAGGAGAAGCAATGAAAAGCACCTAAACAAAGTTTTTTACAAATGATGGGATATACACCGCGACAACAATTGGCACAAAGTCAACAAATTCCGATTCATCAACATCAACAACATGTGCCTCAGTATGTGCCAAGGCAAACAAGCTATCCTACTTTACAACCACAATTGGCGCCTGTGCAATATCAACAACCTACTCAATTGCAATATCAACCTAGGCTCCAAGAAGCACAATAACAAGGTCAATATCAAGGCATAGCACAACCGCAGCAACAAGCAATGTACCAAGAACTTTATATGCCGGAAACACCAAAAACGGCCATTTCAGAGTATCAACAACCGATCGGAAATGCGATGTATCGACAAAGGATACCAACTGGGATTAATGATGGACCTCTAAATTCTGATACAATTGCGCAACAACTTGAGAAGTTGCAACTAAAAGTTGACACATTAGAAACTAAAGGAACAAAGAAGTTGTATACAGATCAAGATCTATGTCCTAATCCATTTGACAAGAGTGTACACATGCCTCCATTCCCTAAGCATTTTGAGGCACCTAATTTTGAGAAATATAAAGGGAATGGCAATCCAAAAGATCACATTTGAGCATTTTTTGCGGCATGTACTGAGGTAAGATATGAAGAGATGTATTTAATGCGCTTATTTGCATGAAGTCTCATGGGACAAGCTATGGATTGGTATTCACATCTCCCAGGAAATATAAAGACTTGGTCTGAATTGGCTCAAAAGTTTTTATCTCATTTTGCGTTCAACATCGACAGTGATGTGACCATGTCAGATTTATGCAACACCAAGCAAAAGCAAGGTGAATCATTAGTGACTTTCTTGCAATGATGGTGAAGCTTGTATAGTCGTTCTTCCCTTGATATACCCGAAGAACAACAAGTGAATCTATTTATCCATAATTTGGTCCTAGAAATGATGTATGAGCTAAAATTGAAAAGTCCCAGTACTATAGAGAAACTCATTAAGAAAGGAATGAGCATTGAAATGACTCTGGTAGCTAAAGGAATTATCAAGCTCAATAAAGACAATGACAATGCCAATTATTTGGGGGATAGAAACAAATTTTGGTATAAGAACAAGAATGTCACTAATGATGGAGTTGTTGATGCAAGAGCGGTAAATGCAAATCAACCCCCATTCATGATCAAGAAATTGAGTGTTCCTAATATGTCAACTATGGAACAAAATCAATCACCGATGAGCAATGTTACTCAATAGCCACAATACCAACAGCATGCTCAACAATAGCATACTCAACAATATAACCAACAACAAGGCCAACAACAAAACCAGCAGTGCAAACCCTTCCGATTGTGGGATGGGCCTCCTCGACAATTTACACCATTGGGAGAGCCTATTGAATTAGTAATGAGACAATTGATACAAGAAAAATTTATTAAGCTACCAGAAATCAAGGCAGAACTAGCGGTAAAACCACATTGGTGGAATGATAATGCATACTATGAGTATCATCGGTCCAAAGGACATAAAACTGCATCATGTTTTCAATTGAAACATATGATTCAATATTTATTAGAGCAAGGAGTAATTGAGGTAGATCCACCCCATCCGACCTCTAACACTGATCATACTATTTTCAAAACTCTGTTGCTTGATCATGACAAGGGTAAAGCGTCTTCTTCCAACTCTGCCCAAATGGCCAATTATGCAAATACTGGTTATAACAATGTCATTAATTGTTTTCATGCATCAAATGAGTATGTTTCTACTCTTAGAATAAAGGGACAAGATCCTTCTTGCGCAGTCACCACTCGTTGATCCAAAATAGTCCTGAAAGGAGCTCCTGCAGCTCCTCCCAAGCCAACTCTTGCAAGTCAGTATAATCTTTTGGATCATCTAGGAAAGACACCTACACAAATATCAATCCTTGAGTTATTGAAAATGTCTCCCATGCATCGTGCAGTCCTGGATAAAGCTTTAATCGAGTCCAATGTCCTGACAGATATTGATGTTGACCATTTTCAAGCCCGAATTGGACATTTAGCTGTTTCCCAAAATATCGCTTTTTCTGATAATGATATCTCACCTGATAAGCTCCCTCACAATGATCCTTTACACCTTGAAGTCTTTGTTCATAACTACAAAATCTGATGAGTCTTGATAGATGGCAGAGCAAGTCTTAATATTTGTACTTTGAGAGTGGTTGTTGGCCTTGGATATTCAGAAAATGACATTGATGCTTCAAAAAGAATAACAATTAAAGCATATGATGATGCTGAGCGCCCATCAAAAGGAATAATTATATTGCCTATCAGAGTTGGTCCAGTGACAGAAAACACGTTCCTGCAAGTCCTAGACCTTGATCTCCCTTATAATATGATCCTTGGCCATCCATGGATCCATGCAATGAAAGCAGTTCCATCTACCTATCATCAATGTTTAAAATATCCTTACAATGGAACTGAGATAACAATTCCAGGAGATCCTAATCCATTCCAGTTTTGTGCTACTCTAAGGGATACTCCTCAGCAGCAAGTCCCAATCAATAGAGAGGCCAAATCACATAACTATGTGGATCCTAATCAATTATTAGATGCTGTCAAAGGAAAATTGAAGATACAGGACCAGGGGTGTGGAGAATACTCAATGGGTCAAACATTCCTCATCGAGAATTTACCAATATCTCCAAAATCATATGGCAAACTACATTTATTGCAAAAGGAACCTAAGGTGATTATTCAATATCAGCCTCCTACTATATTTACAAGATGGGGAGAACTTGACAAAGAAACTGTAGATGATGATGTCATAGATTGGCTTTATAAAGATCCAACTGAGACCCCACCTGTCAGATTACCAGTGGAATGATATGGCAAAGGATTTACTATGTTGCAAAAGAAAGGATATGATGGTTGCAGTGGTTTAGGCCTGAACAACAATGGGAGGCTAGAACTTGTCATACCCAAGAGGTGACCTCCAACTTTAGGGTTAGGTTTTGTACCGTTGCGAATTGGATCCACATCTACCAAAGTGCCCATGTGTCGAAAAGGGCGTGATTCTGATGATGAAATAACACCTGAGGATACCCGACCTGAAATTGATTCTAATGATTGGGAGTGGAGTTCTTTTTCTTCTAGCTCCTATGCCCTCGACAATATTTTCATTGACCCTGATAATTTGCCTATGGAAGACAAACATGAAATAACTCCTCTTCCTAAAACCTGTCCCCATGCTTGGATAGAGACATTTTGGGATCCAAGCTCTGAATCTGATACAAGTAGTTCGGATAGTGATACCACTGATGTTCATATCTTTACCATATCAGCCCTCTCTCTCCTTACAACTGACGATGACATGCCCCTCATCTATCCCCAGCTTATCCAACATGACCAACAAGAACCGCTCACATTGGACTGTTTTCAAAATGATGAAGCGATTACAGAATTCCTTGGACTACGGGAAGGCATACCACAAGGTGATCATAAGGTAGGATTTGCTATTGACCTGGATTCCACAGCATATTTTGGGGAGTCAACTCCCTCTTCCAGTCATCAAAATAGAAAAAGAAAAGAAATAGTAAAAAATCAAAAGAATAGATCTTTGGGTGAAAACCGTAAGGCACTCTCTGATCATACAAAAGTAAAAATAAAAGACGTACCTGCGGGTGAAAACCTCTCTGAGGTGCCCAAAGGTGGAAGAGTGGACATACCCCTATCAAGTCAGGACAAATCAACATTGCTAGTGGAAATGACTGAGGAAATCAATTTGGGTACACCTGACAACCCTAAGGTCATTCATTTTGCTGCTTCTCTATCACAACAGGAAAAAATAGATTTTGTCAATTTCTTTCTTGAGAAGAAAATCAGCTTTGCATGGTCCTATGCAAATATGCCTGGTCTTGATCCAGAATTAGTCCTTCATCATTTGCCATTAAAAGCAGATGCCAAACCGGTCAAACAGAAACTAAGGAAAATGCATCCCCAGGTGGCTCTTTTGGTCAAAGTGGAACTAAAAAACTTACTAGATGTGGGCTTTATCAGACCCATTGATTATGCAGACTGGATTTCAAATTTAGTACCAGTTAGCAAAGTAACTGGGGGCATCAGAATCTATACAGATTTTAGGGATCTCAATAAAGCATGCCCTAAGGATGATTTTCCATTGCCAAACATAGATATCATAGTGGACATGACGGTGGGATATGAGATGCTTTCATTGATGGATGGTTTCTCCGGCTATAACCAAATTCGCATTGCTCCTGAAGATCAGCATAAGACAACATTCACCTATGCTTGGGGTACCTACTATTGGAATGTGATGCCCTTCGGTCTTAAAAATGCAGGCACAACATATCAAAGAGCAATGACGACAATTTTTCATGATTTCATGCACACTTTGATGGAGGACTATGTTGATGACTTGTTATGCAAATCTCTCACCAAAGATAGTCATCTAGCCATCGGGTCTAGCCATCCTGGGCTTGATCTTTGACCGAATGGAGACCTACAAACTCAGGCTCAATCCAAAGAAGTGTGTCTTTGGTGTCACAGCTGGCAAGTTACTAGGGTACATTATTTCTTACAAAGGCATTGAGGTCGACCCTGCAAAAGTCAAAGCAATAATGGATATGCCTCCACCTTCAAACCTCTGACAATTAAGAAGTCTGCAAGGAAAGCTTCAGTCAATCCACCACTTCATAGCTCAGTTGGCTGACAAATGTCATCCATTCCAGCATCTATTGCATAAAGGTGTCGCTTTCAAATGGACTGAGCAATGTCAATCAACCTTTCAAGCTCTTAAAGAATATTTGTTGTCACCACCTATTCTCATGCCTCTGATAGATGGAAAGCCATTTTTATTGTATATTTCTGCAACTAAAATGGCATTAGGAGTTCTCTTGGCCCAACAAGATGAGAATGGCAAAGAGCGAGCTATTTACTATATCAGCCAGACACTGGTAGGCTATGAGCTAAATTACTCAACTATTGAAAGGGCATGCTTAGCGGTGGTATTTGCAACGCAAAAACTCTAACATTATATGCTAAGCCACCAAACATTGTTGGTTGCAAAAATTGATCCCTTAAAATATTTGCTTAGCCGAGCAGCTTTGACGGGTCGCCTAGCAAAATGGGTCATGATTCTCATTGAATTTGACATTGAGTATATGGAGCGAAAAGCGATTAAAGGACAAGTCATAGCAGATCAACTTGCAGATGCCCCTATTTCTGATGATCATCCCATGTTGACCGAGTTTCCAGATGAATCAGTTTTTGCTCTCACATCTTCTAATGAATGGAAGTTATACTTTGATGGGTCCCATACCAAGTTTGGATCCGGAGCCGGCATCTTGTTTGTCACCCCTCAAGGTGATGATATTCCAAAGTCCTATAGAATAACTTTCCACTGCACCAATAACATTGCAGAGTATGAAGCACTAGTTACAGGACTCCGAGTAGCAGTCCACTGGAACATCAAGAATTTGCAAGTCTATGGAGATTCTCAATTAGTCATCCGACAAGTGAATGATGACTACAAAACAAAAGATGAAAAGCTTATTCCCTATAAGCATATGGTAGATTTCTTCAAGACCAAATTCATGGCTATCCATTTCAGTCAAGTTCCAAGAATGCAAAATAAGTCGGCAGATGCAATGGCTACGATTGCCTCCATGTTAAATATGCCAAAAAATATGGACAAATGTGAATTTTTAGTTGAACAATTGCTGGTTCCTTCTTTTGACATTCCGACAGTGGATATGATGTGCGTTCTTGTTGGTCCCAACTCCCCATGGTATAATGATGTATATCAATATTTGAAATCCCAAACCTTACAACCCAACCTTTCTGCTAACCAACGCCGAGCCTTTATCCGACAGACAGCCAAATATGTCATCATCGCCGACACCCTTTACCATCGTTCCTTTGACCATACCCTCCTCAGGTGTTTGGATTCTCACAAAGCACAAACAGCTTTACACGAGGTTCACGATGGTATATGTGTGGGCCATTTCAATGGTCTAAGCTTAGCCAAAAAGTTGATTCGTGCTAGGTACTATTGGCCCACTCTGGAAAAAGATGTTCATGATTTTTTTAAGAAGTGTTACAAATGCCAGATTCATGGAAACTAAATTCATGCACCAGCCCAAGAGCTTCATTCTGTCATATCTCCATGGCCTTTTTCTCAATGGGGATTGGATCTTATCGGCAAGATTCACCTGACATCTGCAAATGGACACAAGTTCATCATTACAGCTACAGAGTATTTTACAAAATGGATCGAGGCTATCCCCGTGACCTATATAACGGGTCTCCAAATTTCAAAATTCTTGTTGAATTATATCATATGCCAGTATGGGGTTCCCCTTGCCATAGTCATAGATAATGGTCATCCCTTCAAGAATAAAGATGTCAAGGAACTTTGTGCAAAGTTTCATATCCAACACCGTTTCTCCAGTCCATACTATCCACAGGGGAATGGTCAAGCTGAAGCATCCAATAAAACCATTATCAAGATCCTGAAAAAGGTTGTCAACGACGCTGGTTGAGATTGGCATGTACAGTTGAATCCAGCACTATGGGCCTATCGCACTTCTATCCGCACACCTACTGGCGCAACACCTTATTCCTTGGTGTATGGTGCAGAAGCCATCTTACCTTTGGAGGTGGAGATTCCTTCCTTGCGTGTTTCCTTGCAACATCTGATTGATGATGAGACACACAGAGTCTCTTGGCTGCATCAGCTTGAGATGTTAGATGAGAAACATCAGACAGCCCTGACACATTTGCAAGCATATCAAAATCGTCTCCGTCGCTCTTATAATAAGAAGGTCAAAGGGCGACACTTCGAAGTGGGAGACCTAGTTTTAAAGGAAAACCCTAAGAATGCACAGTCTGCTGACATCATTAAAGGTAAATTTGAACCTAATTGGGTTGGTCCTTTCATAGTAACTACAGCATATGGCTCGGGGGCATATCATCTTGCTACCCCAGAAGGTGAACCTCTATCCAATCCTATAAACAGCATGCATCTTCACAAGTACTGGGCATAATTTTCTATCAGTACTCTTCAAATATGATCCTGAAAAAATACAAAAAAATCATAAAAGCAAAAAAATACAAAAAAATCAAAAAAGCAAAAAAATACAAAAAAAAAAAGTGAAAAAGCAAAAAAGTAAAGCAAAAAATGATTCGCCCTCTAGTAAAAACTTGGCAAACAGGCGCTTGGGGCAAGTACCTTGTGAAAACCTGGCAAACAGGTGCCATGTGTAAAATGAGATCGTTGCTCCGTCATCTATCATGATCTCTCAACTATGCTTTTTCTCAGCCAGTTTCTCACGTCTATCTTTGTCTTGACCCAATGTTCTCTCCCAAAACTGTTATTGGTCAACATCATTGTCTTGCATACCCCAGTTTCTTGTACATATGTTTTGGTCCCGATCTATGTATGTCTTTCAGATGCGCATTGGGTGTGTTTCCCTTGTCATGATCGATCATTGGAACTTTTGCATTTAAAAAATGTCCTGAAATAATCCAAAAAAATCAAATAATGTCCTGAACAAAATCTCTAAAAAAATTGAAAAATGTCCTGAAATAATTCAAACAAATTGAAAAATGTCCTGAAATAATTCAAAAAAAAAAAAAATTGAAAAACTGTCCTGAAGAAATTCTTAAAAAGTCATAAAAAGTCCTAAAAAAATGCACAAATTTTTTTTCAAAACATTAAAATCCCAAAACACGCATTTTGCAATAAATATCCTTTTGTGCAGAAGACAAATCACTGAGCATACATCCAATGACACACAATCCAACACTGCGCTTTATTGAAATCATGCGTTAATAGATGAACTTTTCAATCAAACCAGACATTCAAACTAATCCACATTGTCATATCAATCAACCTTAAAATCATTTGTCCTTGGCACACTATCATGGGTCTTATACACGGTGTGGTATACTCGAAACCAGACTGTGTCCTGTCTTAGACGGGGTACCACATGTCCTGAAACCAGACAGCATGATCGTCCTATTAGCACGTTCAACTTTTGACAATGAAGATCAAGGTGTTTGTTTGATTTGTTGGAATTTGTGCATCTTATCTTTTTATTGATTTATCTTTGGCTTCGGTCATGTTCCTATGTTGCTTGATGATATCACTGAGTGATTTAGAGTGACCAGGATGGTTCATGGTCCTTTTCCTTTTGATTGTGATTGTTGTTTGTTTGCGATGTGTCTGTCTTTTGCAAACAAGGTTGCATTTCAGCTCTGGCCTTCA
Organism: Cryptomeria japonica; assembly: GCF_030272615.1. Classification (NCBI taxonomy): domain Eukaryota; kingdom Viridiplantae; phylum Streptophyta; class Pinopsida; order Cupressales; family Cupressaceae; genus Cryptomeria; species Cryptomeria japonica. The sequence goes on along the minus strand of NC_081410.1, from coordinate 301,457,094 downwards.
ATGCCATGATGCTATGCATCCGTTTTGCTACATAAAAATAAAGGTTCTCACCCACAAAGTGCAATATTGAAAGCAAGTTTTTTTCTTCATCTCTTACTAACATTTCTTCCATCCGGTCGGATAGTCAGTTCGGTCTAGTGCTCTGCTTTCCAACCATACATACTGCATCCTGCATCCATTGGTTAGTACATTTGCATTATATCAAACATCACATCAAGCATTTTATCCATTTCATGTTATCAATGCATCAAAACACATAAAACAAAATATACATCCATACATTCTCCACAATGGTACATAAACAGTGCATAAGTCATCCATACATAGAAAACAACTATAAGTCATAACACATTTGCATCCCATCATATCGATGCATATCATATCATATATCACAATAATATCGGAGTACAAAAATTAGGCTGTCTGTCCTAACTATGGCCCGCAGGCTGACTACAAAATGTCAAACTACATAATGTCTATTGTCTATCTAAGGAGCACGTGCCTCTATCACTGGGTGCTCCCTCTGTCCTCCTCATCCTTGCAAGGTCTTACAGATGATGTCCCTCCTGGTCCTGGCTGTGGTGGTCTCATAGGTCCACTCACTCCCATGCTGCTCACTGACCTCCGAGAGCATGCCCTGCTCTCTGTCCTCGATCATGCCCGATATGAAGGTGCTCTCTGCTCTGGTGGAACTGCACTCTCATATAGTGTCCTCCAATGGTGTATCTCCTCTCCGGTCTCTACCAGCATCCCGAATCGACCCAATATACTCAGTGACTCTCTGTCCTTCTCGCTGTGCCTACGCTATAGCTGTATCTCAAGCTGCTGTGAGTCTGGCTATCTCCACTCTGAACTGGTCTTGCTGTCTCTCTAATGTCACAATATGATCTTGTTGACTCGCTATGGTCACCCTGCACATCTCCATCTCCTCTGTCCTAGCTGTCTCCGGCTCTATGGGTATATCTTGCCATGCCTCCTTCTCGTCATCTCCATCCTCATCTCCGTCCTTGTCATCCTCATCATCGTCATCTCCATCGTCATCTCCACCCTCATCATCTCCATCATCCTCATCCCCTCCCTCATCCTCCTCATCCTCATCATCTCCCTCCTCCTCTCCTATGAGTGGGAAGTCCTCCTGTCGCCTCGGTACTGGAATATCCGGATCTGTCAATGGCACTGGCTGCTGTCGTGCAAACCATCTATCATACTCATCTGTCATACCAGCATCCACCACATCTGATCTCCAATCCCATTGTCTCTGTTGTAGCTGTGAGAAGTCTGCATATGCTGTGTGTGGCTGAATCATACTCCCCCATTGACTCATCTCTCTGTGAGATCGGGCAAAGTGTGCAGTCCTCCTAGGTACATCCTGTCTCTCTCCAAACTGTCATCTCACTCTCTCTGGCAGGTACAACTCAATCACTCTCTGGTGATTCACTGGTCACCCAATCAGGTACCTCTCTTGTCTACAATAAAATAGCTCCTCACTGTCATCTGACCATCCCAGACAATCACGATATGGCCTCCATATGAACTCTCTCAGTCTGTCTAGCTCATGTCGCTAGTATAGTATGTATCCAAAAGGACCATGTCTCAGTGCTCCCCCATAGTAGTACACATATGGTCGGTGTGGTACTACCTGTCTATCTGTAATCAATCGACATATGGCTATATGCTCAAATGCCCATACCTGTAATAATGTGACCCCATAGCTCAACGTCTACACTCCCTGGTATGCTATCTGATGTAGCTGAAAATACAGCATAGCCAGCACACATGGTCCCCATGCATAGACTGTCCCCTCTGTCGCCATCCGCTCTAGCACTCTTCCCCATCCAATAGGGAATCCATGTCCTCATCTGTCTCCTGCTAGTAGACATGCTATCACCACGGCTATCACCACGTATCATCGATCATACTCTGATGCCATAGTCTCCTAGCCAATCTCTCTCTCCACGATATCTAGATCATCTGCGTCACACTCAAACAATCTACACAATGCATCTCTCCCTGTCACTGGGTCATACTCTATCATCTCTCCATGAATTGGAATGCGGAGGATACGCCATACATCCTCCAGTGTCACCATCGCCTCTCCGGTCGCCAGATGGAATGAGGAAGTCTCTGAATGCCATCGCTCTGCCAATGTGGTAAGCAGTCCTATGTTTTCCCTAATCTCGGGCATGAATGTGACATAGTATATCCCAAGTCCTGCTAATGTATCTCTGTTTGTGCTCCTGAGTCTATGTCGTAGCATGAAGCAGTCCGGTCGGTTCTCCCGTGTGATCAATGGATACTGTCGACTCTGCATCACAAATTAGGGCACATTTTGTCAGTTTTAGGGTTTGCTCCTATGGGTTGCATTTCCTCATTTTCATGTCTAATCAGGGTGTTTTTCATCTACTCTGACCTATCCTACCCTTGTCCCCTTTTTCCAGATCATTTGCATGTCTTTTTTACCAAAATTAGGGTTTGCATTGCACAATTGCGCCTGTGTTAGGTAACCTGCACCTGTGTCAGGTAACCTACACTTGTGTCTCCCTACACAAGCACAAAAGACCCCACACAAGCGCAGGATTCACCCTACACAAGCGCAGGAGTCCTCTTCTGCATCCCCTGTGGGCCCTGCAATGTCCTGTAAGCACTCAAAATTCATCAAATTGAAAACATGGGTTTTTGAGATCCATACCACTGCTCCTGCGTCGTCTGGTCATCTAAATGTGCATACACATTCACCAAGGTGATCCGCCATTGGAATGTTCGCCATCTATCTGCAAGTGTCCTTGTCCAGAGCAACAAATCCTCCTTGTCTAGTGCAAATGAGCAAATTGTCACTCTCTTGGTCTCATTTATAGATCTTTGTCAGTGCATAGATGGACGTGCACCCTCTCTATCTTATGTTGGTCGTGGTCTTTTATGTCTTCAATTGCTTTTCCTTCATGCATCCGATCTCCGATTGTCAGTCTGTTCGCTCCTATCATTTTTATCGATCAATTGGCCTCTTTTCTACACGTTTCCGGCCAATTCCTCGAGGGGGCATGCATATGTCATTATTATTGTCTGGGGCATTTTCATTATTGTTCTTTGAAACAACTCTTACAATCGCATTGTCTCAAAGAGGGGCAAAATGTAGACACCTAAAAATGGTCAACGCTTGCGGAGTCATACTTTAACATTTGCGCATTGCCTTATTTTAGGTTTTTGCATCGTATTAACATTTCTCCTATGATTCGTACTTGGTTTTTATCATTTGCGAACATCGAGTCATTCTTCTACATTCTTCAGTTATCTCACTCTTGAATTTGGTCTTGTCAACAACACTATCCAGTCATGATTTTAATCGATTTTGTCTTATTGCATCAATGTGCATGCTCATTTGTCATTATTTTGGACATCGTCAATCCTAATTAGGGTTTTTTCCTCCTGTCAATCTTGCGATCAATTTGTCATCGATTGTTGTCCTCTTATCAATCTTATCGATTTATTATCAATCCTTCAATCTTGTCGATTAACGATCGATTTGTCATCGGTCGTTGTCATGTTCGATCTTGTTATTTTGTGATTGATTTATCATCAATCATGGTCATTTTCAATCCTATCATCTTGCAATCTATTTTGTCATCAATCCTTGTCCTCTTGTCAATTTTTGCGATAAATTTATCATCGATCGTTGTCTGTCTCAATTATGTCAATTTGGATCAATTAGTCATTGTTCCTTGTCAATTGGTGCATTTTATCAATCAAATCATTTATCACATTGGTCATTTATCAATCCAAAATCAAATCGAATCGATATCAATTATCCTTTGTCATGACCTAATTGTCATTCTCGCATTGCTAATTCATCTTCTAGGGTTTCGTGATTTCATCATTTAACCTTGTGTGTCATTTCTTCCTTTAGGATTAATAAATTGTTTATTTATCCTAAGTCTTCTCATTGCAATTAAATGTTCATTTAATTGGCTAATTATTCCTCTTTGTGAATTAATTAATAAATGACAAATTATTAATTAATTTACCTAATTTCTAATTTCCATCAATTTCTTAATTCCTAAATTCTTAATTCTCTAATTTCCTAATTTTCTAATTCCTAATTTCAAATTCTCCTATTTCTCTCCTAAATTCATGGAAATGACATGACAATTTGTCATAAATTTGTCATAATTGACAATCAATCAATTTTGACATAGAAGTTGTCATAATTTTTCATAAATCATCAATCAACAAATTTTGCATAGAAGGTGCATAATTTGTCATAAATTTGTCATAATTGACATAACTGATTTGCAATTTCCATTTGAATTGAATCATGCTAATCTTGTCTTTTCTCCAATTCTTCTATAAATTGGATGATCTTCATCAATCAAAGCTAATTGGTAATCAGACTATCGAATTTCTAGTCAATCACATTTCTAGTACTCTTGATCAATAATCTTGTCTACTTGCTTTCAATTATGTGTGTGCACTTGTAGGTGAGATCCACAACCAAACCATTTGAAGAGGAAAGAAGAACAATGGAGCCGCATGAAGGAGCATTCAAATCATATCTTTGGTTTGCTTAATTTCTAGTTTTGAATGTTTTTTATTTCATGTCTCTATTGAGTGTTGTTTAGGATAGATCATTACATTTGAGTTTTCGTGATTGAGCTAAGGGTTAATATTCCTATACTATTTGTGATGATTTCCTATTTCCTAACGTACACTATTGTTTGGCATGTGAAGTGACCAGTTTAGGTGTTCCACTGAAAGAGCAACAAAGTGCAAGTTTGAAGGCAGACTGGTTAGGGTATAAACAACATGGTTAGAGAACTAGTAGACGAACCTGATTGTGTATTAGTTGATGACAGAGTTGAAACTGACACAATGACTGAGCATAGGTGGATGTCGATAGAGACGCCACATGGAGTTCAAGTGTCAAACCAATGGACCGTGCATTGTCAATGAGGTAGGTAGTGACTGGTTGACATTAATGTCGATAGCATGAATCATGGGTCAAGACCATAAGGGTACGGCTCGAGACTAATGAGAGGAAAAATATCTAATTTAGTGGCTTTATGATTGAGGTTGAGTGTCCAAGTGCTAATTAGGGTAGGTGAAGCTATCTGCATGATCATTTCATAGGTGATTGACAAGTGGAGATTGAAAAAGGTGTCGTGTGTGCCAAATATGGTAAACGTAATCTGGATGTAGCAAGATTGACCAAGTCTGATTGATCTCTTTTCAGTTACCTTACAAGGGTAAGGTAACCGGAAAGAGATCTAATTAGATTTGGTTTGCCTCGAGGTCAATGAAGGAACCCTAGCACACTAGAAGTTTGAATGTCATTTTGGCAGGAAGGTATAGTATAAATGTGCAGATCGAAGACCAGATCTATTACTATTGCATGAGAGAGTAAAGCTGATGAAGGGAGTAAAAAGCATAGAGTTAATCAATCAAGTGCTCATCAACAATCATAGAAGAGACTGAGTGTGTGAGAGAGAACTGGTTAGAAGAGTTTAACCGATGAGGGTAAGGTAACCTGTAGAGTGTCACTAAGTTTGACAGTAAAGTGCACCAGTGGTGATTGAACTAATAGAGAAGATTTTAGAGAAGAGAAGGGTAGGGTGAGAATCTGTGAAGAACCAGTAAGCTTAGAATAGGTAGTGATTAGATAGCAGAGAATTGGCAGAGTGAAGAACACCAGTGGTGGCTAGCAGAAATGTGTTAGATAAAGTAGAGAGCCAACAGAGAGAAGAGTACTGACAAAGAAGAGTCAGAGGTTGAACTGGTAAGGTTGTAGCAGAGAAGAAATATTGTAGAGGCTACATAACTCATTTGTAACTAGGAGATTACTTTTTTATTTGATATATGATATTTTAATCACTAAGTTGGAGCTCTGTGTAGGGGTTAGTGCTCCTTGAGTTGGTGCCCTAAAATCAGGGGTTGGTGCTTGTTGGGTTGGTGCCCTAAATGTTGTAATCGAATGTTTCCTTATGAAGCTGGATTGGAGTAGTAGACTCTAGCAGCATTTCTCATCAAGGTTTTTCCTCATACATCTGGTGTTATGTGATATTCCTTTTGTGTGCGGTTGCATTTGGGTCATCCTCTTATCTAACTGGTATGTGTGTTTTATGTTAGATCTATTAACCGGTATACACACATGATAGAAATAGGTAAAGTTTGGAAACCACTGATTCACCCCCCTCTCAGTGGCATCTTGTGTTCAACAAATTCTTGGAGGTATAGCATGTTCTAGGTGATGATTTAGGTCCATACTATATCTTAGCTGATATTGTTTTGGTTAGTATGAGATAATTTTTATCTGATCAACAACTATATCATTGCAATTATTTTATGTGTGTTGAGCCGATCTTGTTGATCTTTCCAAGGTTGATGACATCTATAAATATATGTAATATCTTTCTATTTAAGTGTATTTGTGGATGAGAGTGAGTGAATAATGTATTAATCTTTTGAAAGTAGAGAAGAAAGAGTGTGAAGAAGAGAATGTTGTTATGTGCTTAATCAAAACTGTGACTGTATCATTGTAAATTGTACACCCTTAATTGGGTAGTACAATTCCATGATTAGGTTAGCACCCATCTTAGTGTGTTTGCATTTTACATTTTGAATTCTCTTTAAACATTTAAATAATTGATTTAATTAAATCTAAATTCTTCTTTTATCCCTCTACCATTATAAAATTGGGCCATTTACCCTAAGTGTGCCCCTTTTTTATTTTAATCTTCCAATTAATCATTTCATCAAATACCCTAATTATGTCCTATTTTGAGCTTCAAGGCCCAATTTAACATATCTAGACATCTCAATTCCCACATACTCTTGTAATTTTCTCCAAAATCACAATATCTTGCTTCCTCAAAAATTTGGCAAAAAATTAGTCAGACCGTGTGTTCGGACCAAGTTGGTACCTACTTGATCCTGACTTTTTCTGCCCAAATTTTAGGAGCATGTTTTGGTGGTATTTTCATATTAAAATCCAAGAGATTGGTGGAAAATATTATTTCTAGGTTAGCCTATGACTCAAAAAAAAGTTAGGGTCTCATACATAAATCCTTCCTTTCCTAATTTGAAGGATCAAAGATATAGTGATTGAAGAAGACTCTTATGAAGTGAAACTGCATGTTTTATGAAGTCTACAAAAGCAAATTAATCATTCACCAAGTCTACATCAATCATTTTCAACATCCCTTAGGATATTTGAAGACATTGAAGAATAATAGGAGATCACAGACTGATGATTGGTTTGTACCTCTCCCTTAGGGTTTAGTATGGTTTCATGTTGTTTTCATGTTGTTTTCATGTCTTTGTATGAGCTTCATTTTTAGATTTACATTCATGCTTTAGATCTCTACTTGATTTGTGATTGTGATTGGGATGTAATTGACCCTCTTTTCTAAGTTGATTAGTTGAATTGAGACTAAATGCTAGAAATGAAGGCAAAGTATGAGAAAAAAATGAGCTAGACATTTAAGAATTCATCACGCACCTAGATCTGAGAAGTTTGAGATGATTTAGAGTTTCTCTGTGAAATCTATCAAAAGTTGCAAGGACCATGTGTCTAGACCAAGTTGCTCTCCTATTGGTCCTGCTAACTTTCCATGCATCAAAAAGGGGTACTCCATCTCTACAAATAAAACATAATTCCAAAAGTACAACTGCGCACCTGCTTCCTGCACATAGAAGGAAAGGGAAATGTGTTGGGAATAGGGGTTTTCCTTCATGTCAAACCCCAGTTTTGGAATTAACTAAGTGGTTGAAATAATGTAATTGAAATGACTGAAAATATATATCCTCCTCTTTGAGGGGATGTTGAATTGCTTGAAAATGAAATGCTTATACCGCCTTGTGAACTTTTGCTTGCCTCCACATGGAATTATGATTTCATGAATTAGGATGATGATCTCCTCTTCAATGCTTGAAATCTTGACTCTATTGTTGCTCTGAAGCTTGAAAGAAGACTGAAAATGCTCAATTTCTCTTGAATTCTTGAATTATTGATCTCTTGTGTGTGCATGATAGATGGATTGTCAAATGAGGGTAAATGTTAGAATAAGAGATCACTGAGAGGGGGGGTGAATCAGTGATCTACTAGAAATTGAAACAATAAACTTATTATTTATCCACCTGTTAGCAATGCATAATAGATAAGAACATAAAAATGCAACAATTAAAGCACAAATTCACAACACTAGAATTTTTACTTGGAAACCTAGAAAGGGAAAAACCATGGTGGGGATAGAACCCACAATATTCATATACTATGGCCAAGAGTACATAAACATTACATAGATGGGAATGCACATGCATTCAAGCTCACTGCCTAGAGCTCATTGCTCAATAAAGTTGCTCGGAGGGCTAAAACCCTCAAGGAAGTCTCACTGACTTACAATTTAATTACAATAGGAAAGTACAATGAAATGAACTCTTAGAGAGCATCTGACAATGCAAAATGAGTTCCAGTTAGGTTCTAAATATCTAACTGTCTTTGCTCTATTGAATACTTTGTTCGGGTCTTAGTCAGATACTAGTTGATTTGAAAGCACAGTGCACATGTGAAACTATGCTCAATTGCACCAAAATGGATCACCATACACATAACAAACCAAAAATCAACTACCACAATGATCCTTATATAACCGGTCTTGCCACAAAAACAATCTTCTTCAAGTTCGCTTCAATAAGTGTAACATGTAGATCAAGTTGACTTCAATCACGAACACACCATAGCACCAGAATAAAAGATTATGACCACACACTTCGTAAAGGTCTTACCAAACATTGAGATCACAAAAATAATCACCACAAATACCATAATCACCAAAGATCATTATGGATCAACAAATTATTGAAATACCCTATTTTGCCTTGTTTTGCTGGTTAACTGTCTACCAGTTACCTCCATCTTCCAGATATCCTGGATCACGACTATGGGTTTGAACCACCACAAAGAGTTGCCATCAATGACAACCCTAAACAAATAATTAGCCACGGAAAGTCTCCTAAAATCACCAAAGAAGTGTCAATTGCCAACAGTAAATCCCTCTTATATACTTGTCCATAGGATTAATTGACTAAATTACCGACATGAGTCGACATAGAGGGGATTTTCCTACTTCAAATTTGAGTTAGGCCAGGAAGTGGGGTCCAAGATAGGCCCCATTAAGGTCGAAGAGGGTGCCATGCCCTAGTCCTGCTCTAATTTTGGGCAGGATCAAAGTGCAAGTAGGGTGCATCATTTAGTTGCATGAAGATTTTGATATGTATGAGCATAATCAGGTCTCTGATTTGGCCAAGGGGTGCAAACACTAAGGCAAAGACCCAAATGTAGTCAAAAATTGCAAGGGGGTGAAATTTTATGACATTTTAGTTTAGCCCCCACTTTAGCGAGAGAATGAGCTTACACAAATACTTGTGGTGAAGTACAAGAATAAAGATTGAAATATGTTCACCACGTCAAAGAGAAAAGATTCACAAGGCCCCCAATGGACTTTATTATATTATGACTTTAATGATAAGGTAAAAGGGAAGATCATGAGAGAGAAAGAGAGAACCATAACTAAAACTAGTAAGGTTCTCTTACTATGAGTCATGAAAAGAAAAAGCACCAAAAATTCCAAAAAAAGTAAATTTTCGCTACGTAACTTTAAGTATCAAGAGAGAATCATGAGCATAGTGTATACCCCCATGTTAAAGAGATTGGACATACCTTGCCAGGAGAAATTTGTTTAAGGTAGGATACACCCAAAGAAGACAAGCACATTATCACAATAATTTAGCCCCCAAGAGAGGACAAATCAAAGGATAATTACCATAGAACACAAAACATGAGGTGGTTTCACCTAACTTTGGAGTCAATATGATTTTTTATGATAACTCATGTATATCATGTATATATATATGCATATAATTATCCTCATCCCTAAAGAGAGGAAACTTCCAAGGAATAATGGAACATGTTATTGTAAATAATATTCATTATGGATATTATTACACTTTACTTAAGTTAACTTAGGAAAATGCATCTCTTCGTAGTTTGGATTTGAGACACTTAGGGAAGTGTGCACATAGGGATAGAGCTTGTAGGATAAATTCCACCTTTTGTGGTCTTATTTTCCTGTTACACTCCAGATTTGGTGGGTCATCCACCTCTTGTGGAATATTATTTTATTTCTCCTACCTACCCCTAGTATTTTTTACCTACCCTTGTTTCTCATTGAGCCACATGTCATGATTGTGTGCTCGTACATCAATATAGCCTTGCCTATATAAGCAGGCCTATATTCATTGTATTGGTTAATCCAGTTGATCATTTTCATATTGATGAGAATACAGTTTGTTCTTGTCATTATTTTGTCTCTATTTTAATACTTTTCATTGTGCCCTTGATCTTGGCAAAATCTCACACGGTATCAGAGCCATTGGGGCTTCATTGATTGGATTTTAGAGACATCATGGAAGGCTTCTATTTTCAGATCTAAGGAACTAAATTTTTTGGAGGCATCTTATAGTGTTTTCAACCTCACCATTGTGTTCAGGAGGCTGTTTCCATAAAAATCAAGTATAAATTTGACCTATTTTGGCGAAAATCGATTTTTGGGTGTGGAGGAAATTTTCTTCCCAATTCGGGTGGTACACTTCTGCCTAGTCAGCAGCACATAGTCAGCACCTAGTCAGCACCCAGTCAGCATTTTCTTTGGAAATATTTAGATCCCTCTCCATTGAGCAGTTTGGATTTTTGGGTCAACTTTGGAGGCCCATAACTTGCTCAATTTTGCTCCTTTTTGGGTGCAATTTTTTTTTGATTTGGGCTAATTTTGCGTACTCTTCGCATTGGTGTGGTTATTTTCTAGTTTTGGTGCATAGTTTTTTCAAAAAATTTAGATTCTATCAGTTGTACCTATCTAATCCTCAATTCTGCAACCTCAAAGGCCTCGTTTGAGCTCATACGACCTCCTTTTTAGGTGCCGCTTTTTTTGAAAGTGCATGTTTTTTCATCTACTTTCATAATCTATGATCAGATTTTAGATATTTTAAGTAGAAATTGTACTTTCAAATATTGGTCTTATTTGGCCTATTTGGTACTTGTAAATTGCTTGGATCTTAGTTTAGATCTCTTGCATTATTAGTTTGAGTCTCTTTTGACCTTATTGAGGCAATTGTAAAATTGAAATCAAAAGTCCACTTTGCCATTTTTTGCAAGTGGCCTATTGTACATGCACTAAGTATAAAGTGCTAAATCATCACTTTTGGGGGGGTGTCTTGTGTTATTGTGCCTCTCTTTCCTTGTGCTCTTTCATTTTTGTTTTAATGAGTCCTCATAAATTTCCACCTTTAACTCCACATAATTATGCATCATGGAAAATTAAAGTATAGAGCAAATTAATGGAAAAAGGTCTCACACATTACATAGATGGAACAATAGCAGCACCACCTGATCCTAAGGTTGATCCTAATGCTCAATTAGAATGTCTCACTAAGAATTGCATGGCTCTTGGAACTTTGCACAAGTATGTATTAGATAACCTCATCTTTCATATTGAAAAGTGTACTACAATCAAAGATGCTTGGGATATGTTTCAGAAATTGTATGGTCAAGTTGATGAAATCAGAGGTTAAGATTGACAATGAGCTCACCAACTTGGATCCCAAGAGTTTTGATACAATCCAAGATTATGTCACTAAAGAAAATGAGCTAAGAGAAAAGCTTAAGGATTGTGGAATTGACAAAAAGGATGCTCAGTTGATATTTAACTTGTTGGACAAGCTTGCACTAGAATATGCAACATTTGTGTCTAGCTTCCAAACTCATTGTTTGACAGTGGGGAGTTCCTATGTTATGCCTTCATTTGATGCTTTCATAGAAATGTTGATATTGGGACAATCTAAGTTGTTGAACATGGGGTTTCTCAAGTCTTCAAAGTCCAAGGCTTTGGTGGCTAATCAAGGGAATAAAGGAAGTCAAGGCAAAGATTCTAGCAAGAAGAAGAAGCAATCTAAGTCATAGCCACAACAAGAAAAAGGACAATCATCCTCTCCATCACAAGGAAATTTTTCATCCTCTTCCAAGAAGGGGACACCACCTAAGAAGGATAAGCCAACTTGTGCATATTGCAAGAAGTATGGTCATGATGAGCATTGATGCCACACAAAGCAAGTTGATGAGTTAACTAATCTTCTTAAGAAAAACAACATCAACTTACCATCCACCTACACAAAGAAGGATTCATCTCCTTCCTCTTCCTCATAGTCTAAGGGAAAAGGGAAAGCATTTGTGGCTACAACAAGTTCTCCACAGCAGTGGATACTTGACTCGGGTGCCTCATATCACATGGGTTCTACAAAGGAGCAGTTTTCTTCATTGGAGCCATCTAAGGTACTTCACATTTACATAGGTGATGATACACAAGTAGAGATTGAAGGGAAAGGTTTAGTTGACATGGATGATGGAAGATTTGATAATGTTCTCTATGTTCCTAACTTGTCTACCAACCTTCTCTCTATCTACCAAATCACTCACTGTGGGAATGGGAAAAAGGTTGAGTTTACACCAGATTCAGTTATGGTAAAGGAACTTGATGAAGATGCCTTGGTAGTAGTGGGATAAGTCAATGACAACTCAAGGCTTTATTCATTCTCCCACTTTGTGCCAAGTTCACCTTCTAGGGCCTTGCTTACTCATTCAAATTCAAAAAGTAAGCTATGGCATCAACGGTTTGGTCACCTCAACTACCGCTATCTTCAGCAGCTCAGCACTAAAGACATGGTCACAGGTCTACCTTGAATCAATTTTTTAGAGGGTGTATGTTCAGGTTGTTCCATGGGCAAACATCCTGAGGAAAAGTTTGATAAGGGGAAAGCTTGGAGAGCTTTGGAAGTTCTTCAACTTGTTCACAATGATGTAGTAGGTCCATTTCTAGCACCTTCATTTAGTAAGGCTTGCTATGTCCTCACCTTCATTGATGAATACTCCTGCTTCACTTGGGTCTACTTTCTTATTCATAAGAGTGAAGTGTTTGACAGATTTTAGGACTTCAAGACTCATGTGGAGAAGCAATCCAGGAAAGTGGTGAAGATTCTTGGTACAGATAATGGAAGGGAATATGTGAACAAGAGACTTGAGGATTTTTGTACATTTGAGGGGATTGATCTTCAGCATTCTATAGCATACACTCCATAGGAGAACGGAGTTGCAGAACGCAAGAATAGAACTCTCAAAGAAATAGCTAGATGTATGATTCATGCACGTTCTCTTGATCCTGCTTTTTGGGTCGAGGCTATCAGTTGTGCCACACACATCCAGAATCAGGTTCCTCACAAATATTTGCAAGGTATTACTCCTTTAAGGCTTGGGCTGGTAGGAAATTGATTGTGAGACATTTCAGAGTCTTTAGGTGTCCAGCATGGGCTCGCATACCTCCATAGAAACACAAGGCATTGGAACCACAGAGTTGACCTTGCATATTTGCTGGATATCCTAAGGGTGTTAAAGCATATAGATTGATGGATCCTGAGACACATGAGGTGTTCATTGAGAGGAGTGTTCACTTTGAGGAAAGCTCTCCTAGCTTAGCCTCTCTACCTCCTCCACCTTACTCCATTATGGATAGTGATGTTAGTGATTCAGATGATGAGACTCCTTCAACTTCAACTCATAGGGTTACACCTCCGCAGGGTCCACTTGCAGTTGAGGAGCCTTGTTCTCCACCTCCACCTAGACCTCGTTGGGCTTGACAAACACTTGAGTCCATGAGTTCTCTTGTTGGGGATCCTTCAAATACATGGAGAACTCAATCACAACATTAGGATCTTCCACATGCATTCATTGCTACTGCTTCCGATCCACAGACATTTTGGGAAGCATCAAGGGTTCCTGAGTGGGACCAAGCTATGGAGGAAGAGTATAGTTCCTTGATGAGGAACAACATGTGGGATTTAGTCCATCTCCCTAAGGGGAGAAAGATGGTTTGATGTAAGTGGATCTATCAAACCAAGTTTGCAGTGGATGGTAGTGTGGATAAGTACAAGGCTCGACTTGTTGCGAAAGGTTTCTCTCAAGTTGCAGGTGTTGACTATACTGAGACCTTTGCACCCATCACCAAGATGAACTCCATTCACTTGACACTTGCTATTGCTATAGCTCATGGTTGGGCTGTACATCAGATGGATGTGAAAAGTACTTTTCTTCATGGTGATCTTGATGAGGAGATTTATATGGAGCAGCCATAGGGTTTCATCCAGGATACTTCCTTGGTTTGCAAACTAAGGAAATCTCTCTATGGCCTTAAGCAGGCCCCCAGGACTTGGTACGCCAAGATGGATTCCTTTCTTCTCTCTGCAGGGTTCACCAGGTGTCATTCTGATCCGAATGTCTACATTTTGCGATAGGATGACTCTCACTTGATACTTGTGCTCTATGTTGATGACTTGATCATTACAGGGAGTACTACATCCATCATTAGCATGGTCAAATCTGCTTTGCATGATAGATTTGCTATGACTGACTTGGGTCGTTTGCACTACTTTCTCAGGATAGAGATTTCATAGACACCTTCCAGGATTACACTATCACAGCCCAAGTATGCTCTTGATCTACTTGCACACTTTCATATGGCTGATTGTAAGCCTGCCCCAACTCCCTTTCTTTTAGGAGTAAAGCTTGAGGCTCATTGTTCTTGTCCACCAATTGATGCCACTTTGTATCATCAACTTGTGGGTAGTCTCATCTACTTGACCCATACACGCCTTGATATTTCATTTGCAATTGGCATGGTTTCTCGCTTCATGCAGGAACCACATGAGCTTCATTGGAAATCTGCCAAATGCATCTTTCATTACATCTAGGGTACACATCACTATGGGATTCACTATGCAACAAGCACAGGACTTCACTTGGTTGGTTACAAAGACTCTGATTGGGCTGGCGATCTTGATGATTGTAAGTCTACTTTCAATTACAGTTTGCACCTTGGTTCAGGCCCCATCTGTTGGTAGAGCAAGAAGCAACATGTTGTTGCTCTCTCTTCGACTGAGGCTGAGTATCAAGGTGTTGTTAACATAGCGACTGAGACCATTTGGCTCTAGCAGATTCTCATAGAGTTTGGATTCACCACTCCATGACTGATAGTTCTACATTATGACAATCAGAGTGCTATTACAATCTTGAAGAACCTGGTCCAGCACCAATGGACCAAACACATTGAGATTCATATGCACTATATCCGAGAGCTCATTCAGGAGAAGGTCATTGATTTGCAGTGTTGTCCTACAGTGGAGCAGGTTGCTGACATATTCACCAAACCTTTCACTGAGAGTAAGTTCCAGTAGTTGTGAGCTCTCTTGGGGGTGTAGGATGTGTCATTAGGGGGGTTCAACTCACTTCTCCTTCCTCTCTTATAGGGGGACTTTTTCCTCTTTGAGGTTTTGTCCTTCTTCTTTGAGAGTCTTTTGTACTTTCATCTCTCTTTTGGGGGGGAGTTTTTTCCCACTGGGTTTTCTCCTTTTCTCCATTTTTGAGAGATTGCATTGCATAGTTTTTCTTGCATTTGCATATTGTACATGGGTACCTATCATGGCCTAGTAGCCGGGACCCATCTTGCATTGTTGACTTAAGTCTTCATTCCCCTAAGTTGCACTTAAGGGGGGGTGTTGGTGTAAATAAATATTCATTATGGATATTATTACACTTTACTTAAGTTAACTTAGGATAATGCATCTCTTTGTAGTTTGGATTTGAGACACTTAGGGAAGTGTGCACATAGGGATAGAGCTTGTAGGAGAAATTCCACCTTTTGTTGTCTTATTTTGCTGTTACACTCCACATTCATTGGGTCATCCACCTCTTGTGGAATATTATATTATTTCTCCTACCTACCCCTAGTATTTCTTACCTACCCTTGTTTCTCATTGAGCCACATGTCATGATTGTGTGCTCGTACATCAATATGGCCTTGCCTATATAAGCAGGCCTATATTCATTGTATTGGTTAATCCAGTTGATCATTTTCATATTGATGAGAATACAGTTTGTTCTTGTCATTCTTTTGTCTCTATTTTAATACCTTTCATTGTGCCCTTGATCTTGGCAAAATCTCACAGAACACATGTGTCTTTTGAGTCAACATGGAAGAGACCAAAAGAGATCTCAATTATTTGCATCATCCTCAAGTAGAAAACACTAGGGACAACAAATAGAAGAATAAGGAAACAAATAGAAGAATGTGACAAATAAGTAAGAGAGGAGAGAGAGAATATACAATGCTAATGAAGCTAATCAAGCATGTCATCCTCCCCTAATCTTATTGATCATTATTTCGAGAAGGTGGAAAACACGCAAGAGGATCCAAATTGATCATAGTAGATGGAGCTATCACAAGTTCCAAACAAGGACCATGCTCTAATCATGAGTCACTTTGTTCATTACTAGGAGCTAAGATTAATGCTTTTAAATTTTTTACAAATAAATAATTGTCAACATCAACATATTTGTATTCATCATTAGAAATATTAGGATCAACATTTTCATCATTAACAATATTTTCACCTGTTTCTTCATCAATATTAATAAGAGTAAGAGCTCTAATAGGAATAGAACTTGAACCATCATTTAGTTTAAGAATTTTGCATCTTGGAGAATTAGGCTGAACATGTTGTTTAGGAGAAAATGGAATCATGTCAACAGTTGGTATTTTAGGAGAATAAATGGTTTGGAAAGAAACTTCATGAGCTCTAGCATGATGTCTTTGTCGGCATTCTCTCGCACAATAGTTTCGTCTAGTTTTGGATGAAGGTTGAGGAGGTTTAGGTTCATCAGGTATAGGCTTTGTCTCTTCTTTTAGGGAAGGATGAATGGGTTCAGGTCTTTTAGGTTGGACAATAGGAGAGGTCAGTTGTTTCTTTCTATAAGATGAAGGAGGAGGAACCACACCATATAAAGGAGGAATGGGAGGTTTAGGAAGGAGACCGGGTCCATCATGAGGAGGAGGGATAGGTATAGCCTTAGGAGGAATAGATTTATGTGTAGGAAGAAGAGTTTTTATACCCTTGGGAGGAGGAGTAGACTCATCCATAGAAGAAGGAATATATTCTTCTTTAGGGAGAATAATATCTCTTTTCTTAGGAGAAAGGATACTCTTCTCTTTAAGAGAAGGAATAGATGCGTCTTTGGGAATAAGATTATTTCTTTCCTTAGAAGGAAGAATAATCTTATTCTCAAAAAGGGGCATATGATCATCAAGAGGAATGATAAGTGTTGGATTTATAGGTTTACACAACAGTAAAATCATTTCATTTTTCAAGTTTTGATATGATCTAAAGAGAGAATCACTTCTAGGTTGAAGAGGTTGGAATCATTCAGACCAAAATTTCAAGACAAACATCTCCATGCCTCTTTGTAGGTTGATATATACTACGA
Organism: Cryptomeria japonica; assembly: GCF_030272615.1. NCBI lineage: Eukaryota > Viridiplantae > Streptophyta > Pinopsida > Cupressales > Cupressaceae > Cryptomeria > Cryptomeria japonica. Next base: position 301,439,681 of record NC_081410.1, on the reverse strand, counting down.
TTAATAGTTGTGATTTCACCATTATGAGGAAATTTCAAACACTTATGAATAGTAGAAGAAATCACTTTCATGGAAGAGAGTTAAAGATGTCCCAACTTCACATGAAATTGATCATATATAGGAATAATAGAAAATTAAATATCAAAGCATTTAGTGCCAACATCGATAGGAAGTGTTATAGAACCAATATCAAGACAATAAAAGTCATCAAAAACTTTAACTATCAAATTAATATCATCAAATATCACTTGATGTAATTGCAAAATATAAAGAAATTCTTTAGTTATCACATTAACCATGTAGGCAGGATTAATAAACACTCCTCTAGAAGGTATACCTCTGACTTTTTTACTTATGTATAATGGGCCATTGGGTGCTTTAATGGTCTCACTAGGATAAAATATGATGCACAAATCCTTAGGAGGTTCTTGTTGATCTAAAAGGTTTATCACATTATTATATTGAATGGTCAAATCATTGGGAGAGAAAGTCTGAATCACATTAGTGGAATGGGATGGTAAAGGATTAGTGAAAATCTAATAGTTTTGGTTAGGAGGAGATACAGATTTTTTTCCTTTATCATTCACACCTTCCATAGATATGGTATTGTTATCATTCAATTTTTCAATCTTACTTCTCAATGAAAAACATTTTTGAGTATCATGACCAGGATGATGATGGTATTGATAAAAATATTTAGCATCAAAGTAAGGGGAAGTTTTTTATATAGATCAATTGGTTTGATTTGGGGAAGTTTTAACACATTATTTTCTATTAACTGACACATAATTCTATGCAAATATTCATTCAAAGGAGTAAATTATTTTTCTCTTTTAAAGTATCTAGACAAAGGAGGCACACCTGTAGTGGTTACTAGTTGATTGTTGTTGTTATCATTAAATTTGATGAATCCTTTGTTTGGTTTTAACTTCACAAACGGTTGTTAGGAACTATCACCCTTATCACTCGGAGCCATGGAAGGAGATGATTATTCCAATTTACTCACAGTCAGTTGATAATTGTGAAGTACTATGCACAACTATGGAAAGGAAGTAAATTCAGTTAAGAGAAGCTTATCTCTGATATCTTTCTATAAATTAACAATAAAATCTTTTGAATATCTTGATTAGGCATAGGAAAATAATTTTGATAATAGGAATGCTTATATCTACCAATAAAATATGTCACTTTTTCTTTAACACTTTGTTTAAAATGCATCAAATCAGTCAAAGTAACTTTAGGACCAATTTTATTGTGAATTGAATGAAAGCATTAGCTAGTTGTTGAAAAGAAGTAATAGAACAAGGAGGCAAAGAACAATACCATTGCAAATCTCTATCCCTTAATGTTCTAGTAAACAATTTTTCTAACAATCTTTGATCATGAGAAATGTCACTACACAAAGTTTAGATTGTTTTAAGATGAGTTAAGGGATCACCTTTTCTATTATAAAGTTCTAATTGAGGGACGTCTACATGTTTAGGAGGGACAATTCTAACAATGTCATTAGATAATGGGCTCGCTACATCAAATGTGGGAACAATATACTTGGAATGATTCATAGTAGCTATTTGTTGTTGTAAGGAATACATTATTTGAGAAAGACTATTGATTGTAGCTTCGGTAGAAGGATTGAAATTAGAGATGTTGGATTGAGAGGGTAGAGTAATATTTTTGAATGAAGGAAGAGATTGAGAACAAGGAGGTGGGACACTATGATAAGTAGCTAATGGATAAGATTGGGTAACACATGGAAGACTCATAGGATAAATGAAGGAATTATGGTTGAAGGATTTTCTCCCTTGACTAACATTTATAGGCGGTGAGTGTAATTGGGTAACACTCATGGTAAGAGAAATGAAAGAAGAGGTATTGCCCCCATAACTAACATTTGTAGGTATAGCATTTTGTGTAGAGGTAGCCATGATGTTTGATGTGAAGGTAAGAAAACTAGTGATAGAAGTTGTCAAAGGAATGGAATGATTAACTTGAACTTGACTAGGAGGTTATGTATAACCTAGGTTTGCAGCACAACTCTTCAAAAGAATGATATTAGAAGAAAAAATATGAGAAATACCATGCAAGATATCAACACCATGTTTATCATTTTGAATCATTCTTTTTAATCCTTCAATCAATGGGAGAGCTCCACTTTTCGGGTATTCTTGACTAATCCATTGTTGAAGATTGTCAAACTGATTGTCCATCTTCGCCAATTGATCAATGGATTCCCTAGATAGTCATTCCTCCTCATTATGAGAATTATAAAAAGGATAAATAGTAATATCTGGAGGATTGGAAGAACCATCAATATCCTCATTTAAAAAGTTAGCCAAATTAGGCTCCATCTCCTCGGTAATTAAACCTTGGACAACCTTAATTCTATAACTTCTCTTAACATGGATACTATAGGTAGGACTAATGTTGAAATATTGAAAGAATGAATTTAATTTTAAAAATTAGGGTATATGTAATTAACCACTTGATTTAAAAATTTAAATTGAAAATGGAAATTTAGATTTGATTTTGACCTTAGGGTGACCTAAAATCAATAAAATTTCACAAATCTCTGGAATTGTGCAATAAAATACAATCAATACAAGCTCCCAATATATGAGGAGAAAAAGTCGGGACTGTTGGGAGTATTTTAAAACTGAGTCAAGTTTATAGGCCTATTTCAAAATTTTGCTCTGCATGTCAGAAAAGTACCTAAATAAGTCAGTTTGAATGCCTAGTTAGCAAGGGGGTAAAATGGAGCCAATTGATTTTCAGAGGGTAAGGCTTGGGATTTATGTCCCACACCTTTCATTTGGCCTATTTAGTGATGTGCAACTTTCAGAATTCAATTTGGATAAGTTTACTAGGTACCCATTTCGAGGGGTGAGCTGAAAGTGCATTCGAGGCACAAGTGCAAATTTTATTAAGTAGCCTACTTTGGGTGTTTATATCTTTTGCCCTGTTGATTGTCATGGAGAAATTCAAAATGGATTCAATTTTATGCATAAAAGTGAGTTACCCTGCAAAATTTCAAGTCTTGACGAATCCGTTTGCTCCATTTTCATAGCCAAATCCGTTTGTAGTTTGTGATGTTTGCACAAGTGTAAAAATGTCTCAGTGAATGTCATGTCAGAATGTTTGTTCCAGGCTAATGTTGGTATAAATGGTGAGCTACATTTCAAATTTCAAGGCTCTATCAATCCATTTGATCGGTTTTCAAATGGACTCATTTTGCCATCAAATTCAGTTATCCGCACTTTCAGTGTTAGATCAGTTAATGTAGCCATTTTGGTGAGCGCGCCGTTTGCATCCTATCAGTCTGGTGATCAAACTGAGAATTCAAAGATTTAATATGTACTTAAAGGTACCTATGTTCCAAATTTGAGAGCCTACGGAGGTCGTTTGATATTTTTGAGAAAGGCATCATGTGTTGCCAAAACATTGACTTCATCAGGTCCGCAGTGTCGACAAAGCCAGTTGGCCATTTTCAGAAATTAATATCTCTTCACTCGGGACTCATCTTGAGAAACCATTTGGTAGATGTCATCCTTGTATATCAAAGTACACGCCTGTCAGATGGCGAGCTCCAGAAAGGTGTTTTGACAGGTTTGAAAATTACGTCTTCGCGATTAAATGCGAAAATTGTGGCGTAATTGCCTGAAGGATGTAAAATGCAATTTTATGATCCGAAAATGGTGCCGATCATTTCCAGAGGTGTGTTTGAGGTTCCTGAGGTATTTTAGAGGTCAGTTGCATGAAAACGAAATTTTTTTTAGTTGGACCCACTTTGGGGCCCGACCTGGCTCATGCCCGCGGATTGATTTTATTGGCGACTTTGTTCACTGAGAGATTTTTAGAATATTATGAATGTGGATTGTGATCATGAGATTTATCATAAGAGTTGAAAAGACTGTAGACCTTCAGGCAATTTCAAATTGGTGATTCTAATGCCCAAATCCTCCTTCAGCGACAAAGAAGAGATATTAAAAATGCAAATGCACTTGGCAGCCGTGGTGTTGAGAAGACCATTTAAAAGTTTTAAACCAAATGCATTGGCATGTGGAAATTCATTAAACCTTTCAACCAAATGTAATTTGGGATTTTGAAAGCCAAATTCCACAACCTTCCCAGCATTCTCCTTGTTGTGTGTGATGTCTGGGAGTGCATTTTAAAACTCCAGCCAATGCAATCAGCAGGTGTATCTCCAACATTTCCCCTTTGATGAAGCAAATGGTAAAGGCATATTTGCGAGGCATAAATCCAATTCCAAAAAACAATGCAAAATCTCCCTGCACAAATGAGAAAGGGGCAATTCAGAAACAATTAGCAGCAAATAGCAATTGGCTGGAGGAGAGGCAAATAAAAAAAAATAGAAATATTTTCAATACAAATGAAATTTGGCAACCAATCTTGTTTCCTCCTTGCTGTGCGTGGACATTTGGAAGGCATTTAAAATTCAGCAAAAGCAACAGCAAGCCATAAACCCTCTTCACGTGGCATGGTGATGGTCTCATGAGAGAAAATAGAAAATGCTTCCAACAAATAGTTTGGCAGCCCTTGCGTGATTAGTGAAGGAGAGGGAATGTTGAAACTCCAAGTTAATGCAATTGCAAATGGCAACGTGGCTGGTAAAAGACTTCTTTCCTCCAGTGTGTGGCATGGTGAAAGGCGTTTAAAACTTAAGCAAATGCCATTGGTGGGAGGCATTACCAGCAGCCACAAGCTCCAATTAATGCATTTGGTAATTTGAAACAGGTGAATTTAGAAGTTCAACGCATATTCTACCCAAGTCCTCCTCTCTGCATGGATATTGGGAGGCCAATGTTCAGCAACAGTAAACTATCAAATTAGTGAAACACTCTCCTCCTCTTCATGGTTTTCTTTTTTTGAACAGCATAGTCTTTCAAGCAAATGCATTGGCAGATGGAAAATCCTAGTGAAGACCCTATGCAGAGCATGATGGAGGAGAGTGGGCATGTGTGAAATTTGTATGAAATCTCCAAGCAAATGCAAACACCAATGTAAATCTCTATGCGTGGTGGAGGAGAAGCAGCGTTAAAACCAAAGCAAAGGGCATCGAATTCCAAGCAAATGCAAAGAAATCGCCATCAAAACCCAGGGAGAGAGCTTCAAAGCACAGTCCCAGGCAAAACGTTTTATCCCACATTCACTGTGGAGGGTAACTTTGTGGTATTTAAATGCAAAACCTTACAGTAGTATAATGTCTAAGCCATAAAGGCTTTTGACACATGGTGCCCGATGGCGCCCAAGGCGGGCCCACGCGTGAGCATGCTTCCCAAGGTGATGGAGGAGTTGACTGGATGAAGACCAAGTGGACCCCATGCAGGCACGCTTCCCGAGGCAAACAGGCAAAATTTTGCAGAGGAAGGTCGGGTTAACGAGCGAGCAGGTTCGAGAGAGATCGACGGCTCGCGCTATTTCGTGAAAGGAAGATGCACGTAGTTTAAACCCCGCAAAATAGCAAAAGTGAACGAGAGGCGTCCACGTGTTGTGATAGGTGGCAGTCCAGCAGGCGGGTCCCGGTGAGGTGGCGCATAGGTGTCAGTCCAGTGGTGATGACGTGGCGGCCAAGTGGCAGTGACAAAGCAAATGACGTGGTGGTGATGAGGTGTCATCCCAGGTGGCATCCGGTCAACCCCATCGACCAATCAGATCCCACCACGTGGCAAGGCGTCAGAGCACAAATGGAGGCAAAAAATCAAATTTAAAATGATTAAATGATATAGTTTAAACTATAGAGAAATTCAAAAAATTTAAATGATGGGTCCATGTTGAGGATTAATTCGCCCAGGGCCCAATTTTTTGCCAAAGTATAAAGTGTTATATGTTTTCGGAAAGCTCTCGGAGTGAGGAATCTGATTATGAGGTTAATTTTGATAAATGTGAGATGTTTTAGAAGCAGTTTCCATGGGAACAAAATTCAATTAGAGAGGAGACACTTGGCAATTCAGTTGCAGATTTGATTTTCTTCTCTCCTCCTTTTTATTCCGAATTCTTCTAAGTTGTAGGAGTTCCAAAAATTTGGAGAATGGCTCCATTTTTTCATGGCTTCCAATTCTGAGTATTCTTCCAGATTGTACAGAGAAGGGTTATCCTTTCAGTAATGGAGTTCAATTCTTTGCTATAAGTGTTCTTAGCTGCAGGTTCTTGTGTATGTAAGGCATGCACAAATTCACACAGAAGTTGTCTCTGGATTTGTATTTTCATTATATTCAGATCAGATCCTCAAGGAAGATGAGATTTGTTATCTCAAGGAGGTAATTGCGATTGTTTGCAGGGATTCTTCAAGGAAGAATTTAAATTCTGTAATAAATCATGAATAATGGAATATAGTGTTTGGATTTGATATTTTCTGTGAGTGAGCTGAGTAATGCATTTATGCAAGGCATTAAATGCATGAATATTTAATAATGAAGATGGATTTGCAGTATAAGGTTTCATTTATAGTTTGATGTGTGACTCTGTTGCCCTTGGATAAGGCACTGATCTTACAAGTTTGGGGATGTCTTTCAGATCAAACAATTTAAAAGATAAATCTATTTCCCTTTATGTTTAGGGGTGTGTTCTTCTCATTCCAAGCTCTATTTTGATTTATGATTTATACAAATCTAGCCAATCGATAGTGTGTTCCTAATTTGGTGAGCTTGTGGAGTGGTTTGTCTGCTCATTGTTGATGCAGTCTTATGTTTGTGATTGTTGTATTCAATGCATCAAAAGGGTGTCCCCCCCTAGGTCTAGCAGAACCTGAAGTGCAGGAGGATCATTAGGATCCTATGTTATGTTGTCCAAGCCCTGAGGTGTTTCATTGATTGAGATTGGCTATCTCATAGATAGATTTGCAGGTGTCTTGGGTTATCACTTTTGGTGAACAACAGGGACCAAGTAGGTAATGACTTGGCCCGAAGACACAATCTGACCAACTTTTTACCAAAATTTTGGGAACACAAGATATTGTGATTTTAATGCAAATTCAAGAAGGATATGGGAATTGGAGATGTCAAGATATACGAAAATAAGCCTTGAAGGTTGAAATAGGGAAAACTTAGGATGCTTGATAAAATGATTAATTGCAAGAACAACAAAAAGGGCATACTTAAGGTCTGACTTTTATGAGGTTTAGAAGTAAGACATGAGGCTTTATATTTAATTGAATCAATTAAATGCTTAAAGGAAAATTTGAAATTGCACAAGATTAATTTAATTTAAAAATAACGGTTTGTTGTATAAACCTCTTAATTTTAAAAGTTTAAATTTAAAAATTTGAATGTTTTAAGGAGGGAAAGTGAATTTTGAAGTTGAAGCAAGGACTCAAATCTGAAAATTAATTCGAGATCTACACAATCCACAAGTTCAATTTTAAAATTAAAAATTAGGATTTTTTATCTAACCACTTAATTTTAAAAATTGAACATGTAAATGAAAACTTGAATTGTAAAATTTAAGAGTTCTCAAATCTCAAACAATCAATCTAATTTAGACAAATTACAAGCTCAATCTTGAATTAAAAAATTAGGGTTTTTGTGAATTTAACCTCTGATTTTTTTAAAATTACAAGGAAATTAAACTTGTAATCGAAATTTTGAATTTTAAATTGCATACACTCATATATAAAAACAAAGATTTACAATTAAGGGCCTTCATGTCGAGTTCACCAAAATTTAAAGCGTAAAATTGGGAGCTTAGCAAATTCTCCACATGCAAGGGAGGATTCACTAAGATTAATTTTGCTTGAGGGAGAGTTTACATTCAAAAGAGGGGGATGAATCTACTAGATCCAATCCTAAATGATGCAAGGACTAAATACTAAGTAGATTGGTTGTGATTGGAATGTAAATGACCCTCTTTTGTAAGTTGATTAGTTGAATTAAGACTAAATTATAGAAATGAAGGCAAAGTGTGAGAAAACAACAAGCTATAGATTCGGGATTTCATCGTGCACCTAGATCTGAGAAGTTTGAGATTATTTAGAGCTTCTCTACAAAATCTACTAAAAGTTACATGGATCGTGTGTCCAAACCAGGTCACCTACCTATCAGTCCTTTAATTTTTCCACATGTCGAAAAGGGTCTTTCCATCTCTGCAAATAAAGCTTAATTCTAGAAGTACAGTTGTGTACCTACTTCCTACAGACAAAAGGAAAGGGAAATGTCTTGGGAATAGACGTTTGCCTTCAAATCAAACCCTAGTTATGGAATTAACCAAGTGGTTGAAATAATATAATTGAAATGATTGAAAGCAGAAATCCTCCTCGTTGAGGGGATCTTGAATTGCTTGAAATTGAAATGCTTATACCTCCTTGTGAAGTTTTGCTTGCCTCCAAATGGAATTATAATTTCATAAATTAGGATGATGATCTCCTCTTCAATGATTGGAATCTTAACTCTATTGCTTCTCCAAAGCTTGAAGGAAGACAAAAAATGCTCAATTTCTCTTAATGCTTGAATGCTTGATCTCTTATGTGTGCATGATGGATGGATTGTCAAATGAGAAGAGAAAACCCTCTTATATACTTGCTTGTAGGATTGATTGACTAAATTTCTAACATGATCTGACATAGAGGGGATTTTCCAGATTCAAATTTGAGTTAGGCCAGGGATAGGGGTCCATGATAAGTCCCCAATAAGGGGGACCAAGGCACCATGCCCTTGTCGTAGTGAGGACCAGGGTGCCACACCTTGGTCTTGACCTAATTTGGGGTAGGATCAAGGTGCAGGCACAATGCATTATTTAGTTGCATGAAAATTTTGATATGTATGAGCATAATCAAGTCTCTAATCAGGATGAGGGGTGCAAACACTAAGGCGAAGACCCAAATGCAGTTGAAAATTGGAAGGGGGTGCAATTTTAGGATGTTACATTTATTTTCAACATCCCTTAGGAGCTTTAAAGGCATTGAAGAATAATAGGAGATCACCGACCTAATGATTGACTTATACCTCTCCCTTAGGGTTTGGTATGGTTTCATGTTATATTCATGTCTTTGTGTGAGCTTCATTTTTGGATTTAAATTCATTCTTTAGATCTCTAGTTCATTTGTGATTTGAAGCATTTGCATTTAAATTTACAAGCATTTAGAGTTTTACTCTCCAAAGCGTAGGGTAGAACTCTAGATTCTTTATTACTCTCATTTAGGATGTTACATACACACAAGATTCTTGCACACACATTTTTAGTACAATATCAGTTATTTGTGGAGGTGTAGGTTTAGATTTTTCCTTTTTCTTCTTCTACACATCCTTCACACCACCAAATTGGGGTTTCCAAATTACTCTAGCAAATTCATCTTTCTTTGCTGCCTTGTGAATTTCTGAATCATATTCAGTCTTTGATTGCACCGAAGTGACCACCACATACTCTCTCATTCTTTTGTTTTTGCCTCAGAACATCTTTTCCCTTTGAAGATACACCAGAGGGTTCAACTTTAGCAGTAGGTGTCTTCACCAAAGCTAGAGAAGGTCATGTTACCTTATTTTCAATAGGAGCAGTGCAAGTTTCTATTTCTTTCCTTTTTCAGTTGCATCCCTTTCAACTCTAGCAGGCCTAACCTTTTCACGGGGATGGCCTTCCTCAACAAGAATATCTTCAACAATCTTTTCCACCTTCCTTTTCCTTACTAATTCCTATTAATTTGGAGTGCAACTCCATTGACTTCTCTTTACAGGTTCCAAACCTCTCCTCCTTGGTGTCTTCCAGAGAATTTAGCAAGTGTTGTGCATATGCTTCCAAGGTAGCCTCATCGACCTCATACCACATTGGCATTATCCAAGGTTGGATTGCTTCCATTAGACATTCATCTTTGTTCACCATGAAGCAAGTTGCCCCCTCATACTTCTTAACAATTTCTTTGGGGATCCTTACTCTCTGTTTCATTTTATCCTGAATTATTTTGAAGAAAGCCCATAATGCAGCATTCTGATTATCTTGATCTCCAAGACTATCAAGTCCTTGCTTAATCTATTGCATAACCGGTCTATCATAAGCCCACTAGACTCTGTCAGTTTTGGGAATTTGGTTCATGAAGTATAGGGATAGACAAATAATCAAAGATCCAAATTTGAAAACATGTTTTTTCATCTTGTTTAGTCTTATTCAAATTTATCAACAACTCCTCCAACAACACACTGCATAGGTCATAATGACCATCTTCCTTAACCATTTGGTAAGAAACATGAATTGTGGTGCTAGAAACCAAATTCAGTCTGTTGGATTGATATACCTTGTAACCAATCACTATAGCAGCAAATTTAACATCTTCTTTTATTGTACTAATCTTCATTGATCTCCCACTAAATTCTACACCGGTTAGCTTGTTCAAAGTAGGGTTTGTAACCTTTCATAATCCTAGCTTCTCATCGGTTTGATTTAAATTGGTAACTACCTTAATTTCTTCCACAGTGATCTTATAAGGTTTGTCTAGCCACATAAATTCAATATGGATCCTGCTCAGTACATATCTAACTCAAACCAAGGGAGAACACCAAGCAATGTTAGTAGGTTAGTTTAAATTCAAATGATATGAAAAACCCAATAAAATGCATAAAACTAACGCTATTATACCTTGCAAGAGAGGAGTCTCTTTTGTTCCTTTGATTTGGACTCTTGTTGAAGCCAAGAATTTGCCCTTCCTTGACTTGTTTGGATTAGTCCAATATTGGAATGTGGATGGCTCTCCAAATTGCACAACAAGGGATTGATATGGATGAAGGATAAGTGATCAAAGATGGATGCAAATGTGATTATAATGTGGATACTTTTGATGGATTACTAAAACTAGCAGCATGAGATTACTTGGATTAGAGATATCAAATGAGAGCATGGAGACCCCAATTTATTGAATTGGATGGAGGAAAATGGACGGTCAAGATTGAAAAGAAATGGAGGGCTAGGATTGAGAGGAAGAGATCACATGGATCAATGGAAAACAACATGACAAGGGGGGTGGAGACCAAGAGATTTTCCATAAAGGCATTTCTCATCTCCACCCTCCTCAAAGTACATAGGTAATAGTTCCCAATGTACCTAGGAGGAATAAAAGGAATTAAAAATTCTTTGGGGGATGCACATGGAAAAAAAAATCTCAAGATATTGTGTGCATGGGGATTGGAAAAGGGAAAAGGAATTTGAAAATTCCTAGTGAAGGTGAGAAGCATGGGAGAATGTGAGATTTTGAAAATCTCACATTCACCCAAAAAGAGGGGCATTTAAGGTGGAAGGTGAGAAGGGGGACAAAGAGGATTTAGCCATAAATGGCTATAGTTGACTTTTGTGCCTAATCATGGATATTAGGTACTAGCAAGCGATGAGGGGGATTATTTAGAAGAATTATGTGAGGATTAGGAGCAAGTGGGATTTGTTAGAGGATTTGACTAGGAGAGAGAATGAGTGGGAGTAATTAAAAATTGGAGAATAATGCTAAGTAAGATTAAGGGAGTTTCTAGAAGAATTGATTAGATTAGAGATGGATTAGGATAAGGTGACTTGTAGGAATCACCTAGATTAATTAATTAATTGAAATTAATTAATTAAAGAGAGGATTAAGAAGAGTTAATTTTTGAGTACTTTAGAGGAAGAAGGGAGAATTCATTTATTAAATAAATCAATCATTGGACTATAGTGAATATATTAATTAGATTAAATTTAATTAATATTGAGAAGAATAAAGGCTAACACAATTAAATAAATAAATTATGTAGGAGGGTAAAATTAATTAAAATAATTAATTTAAGTGTCTACATTTTGCCCCTCTTTTATGCAGCAGCAAAAATTGGCAATGGGTAAAAGATAGAAGAAAGAGGATGCCCTGGCGTAAAGCATGGGTGGTGTATGCCCCCTCGAGATTTTTTCAGAATTTTTTGAGAAAAATATGCAGAAAATTCTCAAAAAGAAGAAAGAAAGAGAGAAAATAATGAATGGATGCAAAATAGAAGAAGGGGAGAGACCAAGGAGCAGGCCCGCAAGGGGAGCCCATATAAGCCACACAGGGCCCAATGAAGGGTCATTGTCACACATAGTTATTGGAGAAGATTAGAGCCTAGAAAGCAGAAGGAGAGGTGGACCGCATTCCTACACATGAGCATTGTGCAAAGAGGGTATGTCGGCATGAGAGACCAACCAACTATGGTCCACTAGTATGTACCGTAGGCCCACCTTGTGATTTGATAGAATTAGGGTAGAATTTGAAGGATAATAGTAGGCTAAAATTTTAGCGAGGAAGACGTGATGATCGCTATTTTAGCCTGTGTGCCCCTAGGTTAGCATGAGCATTGGCGAATAGTGCTAGTGCTTGTGAGGATTGGGGGTTTGAGGGTATTTGGGGAGGTCATACATGCATGATGCAAGCACACACGTTGGTCAAGGTTAGCACATAGGTCTGGGGGGAGGGAAAGGGCTTTAACGTGTGTGATTGTGGTGTAGCGCAAGCACCATGGTTTTGGCACGTACGTTAGATGAATCAACGCGAGCACCAGGAAAGGTGAATAATGAATAATTAGAGGGGTAAAAGTATAGAAGTTGTCTTAAAGGGTGACCCAGATGCTTTGGGCATAGGATACGTTAGACTTAGGAAGAATCACAAGGGCTAATGAAGTGGTTTACCTAAATGCAGATGGATTTAAGACCACTAGGATCAAGAGAGCACTGGCCAGCGATGATGAGGCTGTATAGGCATTTATCTTCAGATGAACTAGAGATATTGAGTGCTATAGGATTGGATTTTGTTGGTTGATGGCCAAGGATTAGAGCACACACAACCATGATGACTGTACTAGTAGAGAGGTGGGATAGAAGGACCTGTACTTTCCATCTGCCCATAGGAGAGGACATTGTTGCATTATTGGACATGTGGAGAATCTTGATGATCCCCATTCGTAGAGTGATTCTTGAGTATAGGCTAGACACAACAGACTTCTATCTGTGGGAGGTTTGGGAGTGGGATGCACTACCAATGATGGACAAGACATGCATGCACTTGGGGAGGGCGATGGAGATTTGGCATATTCCATGTCTGGTGCTTGTGATCTATGGATTCATCAGTGGACGAGTGATGCCTAACCTAGGAGGACATGGGTTTCCAATTGGGTGGAGCGGGTGTGTGTACTATATGATACATGATTGTGCAGAGTATGCATGGGGAGTGGTGATGCTCACACAGTTATATCATGACATTCATCTGGAAGTCTATCAGAATTATGCAAGTATGTCTGCAAGGGTGACCTTGCTTCATATATGGGAATGGGAGCACATTGTAGTTACTCAACTTCTTGGGGTATAAGATAGACAACCACAAGGACCTTCTATAGATTGATAACGGGTATTGTTGCACTATACCTAGATAGGGGCTATATGGTTTTCGCGACACATTTTTTTATGAGCTAATGTAATTTACCTAGCGATCATTTTTGGATAGCGAGCGCTGGAGGGGAGACTGGAAGCTACATTGGGCTGGTGTTGAGATGTGGCTTTTTGACAGGTCAGTGTATGTTATGGAGCATTATGGATCATATAGGGTGGCCCGATAGTTTGGAGAGATTCAGGATATAGTGGGTGATGTGCCATTATACCCATGACTTACATGAGAGGTATGAGTATGGGGGCAAATTGTGAGTCCTTTGGAGGGTAGGACTAGTTTTCATAATGTGGCCTACTTGGTCTGGGATGAGCGGAGGGCTGCAAGGGAGTATCCAGGTATGATAAGAGGATACATGAGCTGGTGGGAGGCTAATCTACCAGTGTGACTGACCATTCCAAGGGTACTGGAGGACGCTGAGGTGCAGCCAACCGTAGACGAGATAGTTGGGGGAGATGAGGATGCTCCTAGGGATAGGGTTGTTGTAGGAGGAGGTAGGGGTGCCTTGAGGTAGAGGAGGGGAGGAGCATGATGGAGAGGGCCATAAGCATCCATTCCAATATAGGCACAGGTGGTAGTGACAATGATAGGCTAGGTGGTAGTGACAATGATAGTGGGGAGGAGATGAGGAAGCGGTTATGGACATCCTTGATGTACAGGTGCAGGATACTAGGGTAGAGGATGATGACATGGTGTCTTAGGTAGATTTTGATAGGGTCATGCAGTAGAAGGATGCCACCAAGGCAAGAGTATAGTCTCTTGAGGATGAGTTCCAAGTGGAGAGGGTGAGGGGGCTTAGTTTGTAGGCTAAGGTTGGGAGGTTACAACGAGATTGATAATTTGACAGAGAGACTTCAGATGACTTAGACAAAGAGAGGATTTGTGGAGGGAGGGGGAGGATATGAAGAGGATGTTGGAGGTTGCAAGGACAGGGATAGCCATTGGAGAGTTGTAGAGGACACTACAACAATAGGATGAAGAGTTGTAGAGTGTTTGAGTCAGGGTTCAGAGTGCAGAAGTAGATCTGACTTGCCTACAGGGAGAGAGGGACTTAGCGCGACATATGTTATTCCTTGTAGGGTTGGGCTAGAAGTACTTAGACATGATGCATCAATGAGAGAGGGTAGAGAGGGCAGGGTGGGAGGCTACATATTACATAGGATTATACCATGGAGTTGTCCTGGTAGATCAGAGAGTAGCATCGTACACAGAGAGTGTACAATCCCATAGGACCCATAGCCAATGCCTGACTCAGAGCCAACAGACAAGGGTATTGGTGAGTATGAGGCCACCAATGACAAGGGGTGCAGGGAGATCCAGAGGAGGAAGAGGGGATGATGAGGGGTCTAGAGAGACAGGAGGGGAGAGCTAGCTCCATGTGATATTATATATTATTTTTGACCCTTTGGGAGGGGCATTGTACTATGATTGCTATATTCATTTTTGAGAGACATAAAATATATGATTATTTTGGCAGCGTTTATATATGCATGTACTTTATTATGGACATTGTAATGTACATTATTTATTTTTTATGATGTGATGTATTGATGATGATTATACATGTGTTGTGCTGACCTATTTGTGATGCAGGATGGATGCTTATATATGCATGTGTTTATGATATGTTACTGACAACTTTGATGGATGCATGATGGTTATCTTGGTTTATATGAGCTATGTAGATGTATTTTTTTTTGGATTTTATGATATGCATGATGTATTATTTTTTGGATTTTCTCATGATTTTGAAGAAAAGAAAGACTTATGATGCCTAATTGCTTTTGTTTTATAATGGACTTAAAACTTGAGAATGCATAATTCAATTAAATAGATTAATTTATAATGAATATGTTGACTATAATGGATAACCAGAATAATAATGAATAGTGCTAACAAAATTTTAAATGCAAACTAATTTATGGACACACCAGACAAAATAAAACTGAATAATGTAGCCAAAAATTTGTCATGAGATGAATAATACAAAAAAATTTGGCATATAAGCTAAATGATGTGCAACACTAAAAATGAGTAATGCAACAAGATTTGACATGAAAACTAAATGAATAATGCAACACACAAAAGATTAATGGACCAAAATAAATGAATAATGCACCTATATGGATAATGTAGAATTTGTTTGGGAATATGCCAATCATAATACAATGACCTTAGGTATGATAGAAGAACATGGGGGGAATAAATTGAGGTCTCCAAAATATGAAAGGGAGATATGATCGGAAAAAATGCGATGATATCAGATGGATAGGGAGATTTGTTGTGCACAAAATGTGGAGAGCCAACCTAGTTTGATATTTCCAAGGGTAGTCTACACCACTGATTATAGGAACCAGGATGTCATGAAAAACCCAAGGCATGGACAGACTCTCAGACAAACAGGAATTCCTTACACACAATCATGTAAGTGTTGATAAACACTAATCCAGGGTTGATGGTTCATACAAGGAAAACCTTCAAACATGCCATACCACAAAAACATGCCCCAATATGCCCCTTTCCACAACATATCAAGATATAGATTGATCTTGGTAGCCATGGGTAGGAAC
Source organism: Cryptomeria japonica (assembly GCF_030272615.1). Lineage (NCBI taxonomy): Eukaryota > Viridiplantae > Streptophyta > Pinopsida > Cupressales > Cupressaceae > Cryptomeria > Cryptomeria japonica. The sequence goes on along the minus strand of NC_081410.1, from coordinate 301,423,748 downwards.
AATCATAGGACAAACTGATGCAAATCAAAGCAAAAAAATCAGCTCGTGCACACAAAATGCACCAGGCCAACTGACATCTCTTGCCAAGAGTAGGACTTAGAATTTGTGGATATACTGCCAAATAGAGGAAGGATGCATCCTGATGGGCAAAAGTGACTGATGGATGTGAGCAGGCAATAGAGTAGATGGCATGGACATCTAAATGTAGATATGACACTCGACTCTTGAGACTTGATGGAGTACATGTGGATGAGTGCTTGAATAACGTGCAAGTCAAGAAGAAGTTTAATCTCAAGATTGAGGATTAAGCTTAGTTTGATGGGAAGAAAGCTCAGTTTGATGGGATGATCAAGAAGAAGTTTAATCTCAAGATTGAGGATTAAGCTTAGTTTGATGGGAAGAAAGCTCAGTTTGATGGGATGATCCTTGTTCATGATTTAGGCAAAGACTCGTCATCATATGGGTGGTTATTCTATTGAGTGTGGATTAGTGGATTAGTGGACAGTTTTCTTGTTGGAATGAAGGGGACAACCGCCAGCAAATAGGTGATGGATGCCATGGTAGAAGGTTTATGTAGTGGCAAATATGGATATCTGGCGGGTGGGTGGGGGAGATAGAGTCTGACCTAATAGACGGTGAATCTAGATTATTTACCTTGACACCTGTGAACGGGTTTTCACCAAGGTACTTGCCCATAGCACCACAAAGTGGTTTTCACTAATAGATGAATTGATTTTTTACTTTTTGCTTTTTTTTTTTTGTATTTTTCTTGATTATTTTATTTTATTTTTTTATTTGGATTTTTTTATTTTTAGACAATTGGTGACCTTCTGAGGACTAGGCATAAAATCTCTTTAGGTGCATGATGTGCATAAGCTCATCCAAGGGATCACCTTTGGGAGTAGCCAACTGTTATGATCCTGATCAATACTTTGTTGTGATTGCATAAGTTCCAAGCCAATTAGGCTCGAACTTTCTCTTCTTTTCTCTGTCTTGAAGATTTTTCTTATTTTCCATAAGGACAAGATCACCAACTTTAAATTTTTGCGTTGTAACCTTCTTGTTGTAGCTCATGCGTAGACAATTTTGATATACCCAGAGATGATTCAAGGCCTTGAGATGCCTTTCATCTTGCAATTCCATCCCTTGTAGCATGGCCGCTCTATATCCCTCATTAGGGAGGATATTCTAGAGGGATACCCTTAGGGAGGGTATCTCAATCTCAAGGGGTAGGACGACTTCAGAACCAAAGACTAGGGAGTACGGGGTGGCACCTGTGTTGTGCAAATACTTGTGCGGTAGGCCCGGAGGGTGGGATGGTGTTGCAAGTGCCAATTACAGCCAGCTTCATTGATTGTCTTTTAAGGATTTTGATTAAGATTTTATTAGAAGCCTCAACTTGACCATTGCCTTGAAGGTAATAGGGGTGGAGAAGTGGTGCTAGATATCAAACTTCTGATAGAGCTCTTTAACATCTTGATTTTTGAAATGTCTTCCATTATCTATGATAATAACCTTGGGGATTCCATATCGATAGATCAAATAGTTCAAAATGAAATTAGAGATCTGTTTGCTAGTGGTGAAGATAAGAGGGATGGCCTCCACCCACTTGGTGAAGTATTCAGTGGTAGTGATGATTAATTTATGGCCATTGGAGGATGTGGTGTGGATTTTACCAATGAGATCGAGCCCCGCTATGAGAAGGGTCAGGGTGTGATAAAACGTTGTAGATCTTGTGATGAAGTGTGAATCTCATCACCATGCTTCTAACAAGGGATACATTTCTTCATATAATTGTATGCATCTTCTTCCATTGTAGGCCTATAGTATCCTATTTGCAAGAGTTTTTTAGCCAAAGTGAGACCCCTTGAGTGTGCCCCATAGATACCTTCATGCACTTCACGTAGTGCCCATTTAGCCTCTTGTTTGTCTAGACACCTTAGGAGGTAACCATCAAAATGCCTTCTGAATAGGATGTCTGCAAGGATAGTGTAATAGGCACAATGACGGATAAAGGTTTTTTGTTGGTTTTTGGTGAGGTGTGGAGGAATGGTATTATCTCTTAGGTAGGCAAAGGTCTCTTGATATCAAGGGGATTTAGGACCAATGAGTACAAACACCATTTCAGACTTAGGTAGGTCATATGCTGGTATGAAAATTTGCTCGACCAAAAACTCACATTTTTGACTATGTGTCAGGATGTGGAGGGAACCAATAGTGGTCATTGCATCCACAACTCTATTGTTTGTGTGTGGAATCTGATCAAACTTGATTGATGTAAAGTGTTGCTTGAGGTCCTCAACCATACTTCGATAAGGAAGAAGCTTGTCATCTTTTGTTTGGTATTCATCATTGACTTGCTTAATGATAAGTTGGGAATCACCATAGACATCTAATTCCAATATCTTCCATTGGATAGCCAAATAGAGTCCAGTGATTAGTGCTTCATATTATACATTGTTGTTGGTGCATGCAAAGGCTATCTTGTATGATTTAGGGATGCAATCTCCTTGGGGTGTGATCAACAATATGCCTACCTCCAATCCATTCTGGGTGCAAGAACCATCAAAATAGAACTACAATTTGGAAGACATAGTGATAGTCATTATGAACTCATCTAGGAATTCTGTGAGGATAGGGTGATCGCTTGGAAGAAGAGCTTCGACTAGCTGGTCTTCCATTACTTGTCCTTTGATTTCTTTTCTATCTACATATTCAATGTCGAACTCACTTAGTAACATGACCCATTTAGTATTTCTTCTAGTTGGAGCAACCTTTGATAAGAGGTACTTGAGAGGGTCAATCTTAGCAATCAATTTTGTTTTATTGTTAAGCATGTAGTGCTAGAGCTTTTGTGTGTTCAAGACAAGTGCTAAGCATTCTCTTTCAATAGGGGTATAATTGAGCTCATACCCTACTAATGTATGACTGATGTAGTTTATAGCATGATCTTTTTCTTGCTCATCTATCTATGCCAATAATGTCCCCAATGCCACTGCGGTAGTTGATATGTACAAAAGGAGTGGCTGTCCTAGAATAGGAAGCATAAGAACTAGAGGTGATGCGAGGTATTTTTTGAGTTTCTCAAAAGCCTTTTGACATAGGTAGTCCCATTTGAATTTGATATCCTTATGTAATAGGTGTGCAAATGGGTGACATTTATCGACAAGCTATGAGATGAAGCACCTGATGGATTGGAGCTTTCCTTGAAGGCTACACAGGTGTTTGAGGGTCTTCAGGGGAGGAATTTCCACGATAGCTTTCACCTTTGCAAGATCAACCTCTATGCCTCTGTGGGAAACAATGAATCCTAATAGTTTCCTAGATGTAATGCCAAAGACATATTTCTTGGGATTTAAGCATAGTTTATCAATCTTTCAAAAATCTTCCTTAGAATAGGGATGTGCTCATGTCTTGTCTTGGATTTTCCTAGAAGATCATCCACATAGTCCTCCATGATTTTTTGCAAAAGGTAATGGAAAATTATTGTCATTTCTTGTTGGTATGTGGCTCCAGCATTATTGAGACCAAAAGGAATGACTTGATAACAAAAGGTGTCACATGGTGTTGTGAATGTTGTTTTGTGTTGATCTTTCTTTGCGATCTTGATTTGAGTGTATCCAGAAAATCCATAAATTAGTGATAAAATTTCATGTCTTGTTGTGAGATCTACAATCATGTCTATGTTGGGGAGTGGGAAGTCATCCTTAGGGTAGTCTTTATTCAAATCTCAGAAATTTGTGTAAATGCGGATGCCCCCAGCAAGTTTGCCAACAGGTACAACATTAGATACCCACTCAGGATAATCTATTGGTTTTATGAATCCAACATCCAACATCTTCTGATGCTCTTCTTTGACAAGGAGTGTGATGTGTGGATGCATCTTGCATAATTTCTGCTTCACTAGATTAGTATTTGGATGGATAGCAAGATTGTGGACTACCAAGTCGAGATCAAGGCCCGACATGTTAGCATATGACTAGGTGAAGTTTATCTTTGTTTCTATGAGAAAATTGATAAATTTTCATTTCTCTTGATCTCACAAGGCCTTAGCAATGAGCACATTCTTTGGGGTGTCTTCAGTGCCCACATTGATAGTGTACATTTAATCGATCAATAAGGTTGGCATGTCTTGTTGTGGAGGAACAATGGTAGGGAGGTCAAGTCCCTCATCCTCAAGCACTTGGTCTAGGTTTTTGCTTTTGGATATGCCCTTTGTTTTTTACTTTTTCCTCATCCAAAGGTGCCTCAGGAAGGGTTTCACCTAAGGAATCATTATTTTTCTTTTTATTATCTTATTTGCAACTAAGGGCATTGACCTGACTACCAAAGTATTTGTTCTCATATAATTGAATCCCATGAACTCTATTGCAGTCTTCTAAATTGTGCATAGTCAGGAGAGCCATGAGAGCATTATCATTGGCACATATGTCTAAAGTGGGTTTGTCTCATTGGTCCCAGTCTATAAGCTCAAAGTAGACACGTTGCATCTCATGTGGAGTGGAAGGGATTATGTGAGTGATGGTGTTGATATGGGTGTCAAAGAGGATATCACCTTCATACTCAAAAGGCATTTCATAAAATTCCTCTTCATCAGAGTCTTTGACATCCAAGGAGGGACTTGAAGGGGTACCAATGATAGTGATCTTAGGTACTGGAGTATAGTCCATGCCCCTATTATACTTGTATGAGATGGGATTTATCAGTGCTTTGATTCCTTTTTCTTCCGGCCCTAGGCAGTGTCCGTTATATACCATCTTATTCACTATGGCTGATGCTTTTGGATACATCTTCTTGGGAATCTTTGTTGGTTTCTCATCCTCTTCAAATTACAACCAAGAGGAAACATCTATCTCGAGACTCTCCTCATCAAATGGGCCCCATTTCTTGAAGGTGGTGTCCTTACATTGCATAATGGGTTTAAGATCTTTTTTTATTTCTTTGGGCTTGCCAAATGACTTGGGAGACAAGGGGAGATTGCCTATTAATAAGACATCCTCAAGTTTGTATTCTCTGCAGTCATTATCTACGATCTTGATCTTAGATTTTGTTTGAGATAAGGTGAAGGCAACTTTGGATGTGTCAGATGGAGGGGGTGGGGTGGGTCTAGTTAATGGGCAATGGTATGAATGTTTTCTCTCTAAAAGCTTGCAATATTGACAAGGTTGTGGATTGCCTCTGATGGTGTTCTCTCTATTATTGAAGGAAAATTTAAGGCATTGGTGGTAAGTAGAGGGAACAGATTGAAGGGAATGAATCCATGGGTGACCGAGGAGAATGTTATAGGAGAGATCAAGATCCAAAACTTGGCAAGGGGTCTCAACTATAACAGGGCCCACTTGAAAAGGTAAAGTGATCATTCCTTTGGAAACCCTTTCTGCATCACCATAGACTTTGATTGTGATTCATCTTAACGTATCAACTAGGTCCTTAGAAAGTCCCAATTATTTTATTAACTTGTATGTATAGAGGCTGAGTTCAGATCCACTATCTATCAAGATGTGTTTAACCTTGTGTTTCTAGATAAGAGCTTCAATATGCAATGGTTTGTTATGATCATCATCAGTGGGAGCATAATTGAAAGTGAAAACAAGGTGTTGTTGGGCAGAAAGGTTTCCAATGAGGGCTTGGAATTGGACAACATTGATATTATCAGGGACACGTGACTCAAGGAGAGCTTGTTCCAAAATCTCCTTGTGGACAAGGGAGGTCTTGAGGAGCTCTAAGATGGAGAACTATACAGGGGTCTTCCCAAGATGCTCAAGGAGGTCATATTGGTGGGTGGATGACATGGGAAGGATTTGGTGGAGGGGGAGCTCCTTGAATTACTACTCTTCCATGATGGGTGGTGACATTGCAGTCATTTTGAGAGTGGGAAGTGGAAGGTGCACCATCTTTAATGACTATTTTAGCAAGGTTAGGTCTTCTTTCCGATTGAGGAGGGGCAGGACCACCTTCAATAGTGATCTTAGGTCTATTTTGGGAAGAGGGAGGATTATCTCCTTGGACAATGATGATGTTGGCATGCTTAATACAACCCACCAAGGAGTCAAAAATGGATATATGATTGGTATAATCTTAGTTCACAGCATTAGATGATGATACCTTGCCTTTGTCATACTTCGGGAAGGGTTCATGGTACATCTTGATTTTGTTGTTATTGTTACCATATTTTGTTGTTGTTATCTCAATATCACCCTTATCAATGAGATCTTCTATGTAGTTCTTTAGTTTCATACACTTACGTATATCGTGACCATTGATGCGATGATAGTCACAATACTCATTCTCATTAGACCACCTAGGCTTGGGTTGGTTAGGATAAAAGAGGCGAGTTACCAGAAAGACAACTACACTAGCTTGGACAAGATTTTGGAACACAACCGCAATGGGCTTAGCAAGGGGAGTATACTCCCTTGGGGCCTGATTGTTAGATCGGGGTGGTCTCCCCTAGACTAAGACATTGTTGGGGAGCCTCTGAGATTGATTTTGATTTTTTTTTTGAGTGTTGAACTGGTGATTAGTGGTGGTGGAATTTGAAGGGGCGACCATGGTCTGGACCTGCTTTGCATCAGTGACACCATTGTTGACTATGTTCTTGTTTTTAGACCAAAATTTTGGTTTATCATTGTGATAAGAGGAAGTATTTTGACTTGATTTTTGATAATGTTTTAGAGTGTCATCCTCTAACAAGACACGTTCAAGAGATAGTCCCTTGTCAGTCAACTTTTGAAAAGACTTTATGCACTGCGATGTCAAAGGTTTTGATAGTTCGGGTATCGGATTTTTTTGAAATAATTTGATTTGGTGTTGTTATAGAATATCCCACTAGAATTTCTTGATAAGGTGTCACCACCTCTGCAAGAAGTTGGCAAAACTTTCCCCAGGCCTCTATTTCATGTTACAAAGGTCCATCATGGAAACATCATTGACAATGTTGTAAGCATAGTGGGCCACAAACTTTTCTGCTAAGTCCGGAAAGGAGGTGATGGAACCTCTGGGCAGGGATGAAAAACATGCAAGATTATTTCCCATGAGACTCTTAGGTAACGATCTATGAAGATATAAGTCTCTATATGAGAATTCCTGACATAAGATGTGAAACTCATGGACATGATCTCGAGGGTCCCCCTGACCCTCTTACTTTGTAAACTTAGGTATCTCAAACCCTGGTGGGTAAGGTGCAACTGATATCCAAGGATCAAAAAGACAAGGATAAAATTACTCAAATGAATAAGGTTTTCTTTTCTTAGTCCCTTCCTTCATGTTTTTGATGAGTTTTTTCATATCCTGAATTTCCTTGATTATATCATGTTGCGGGTCTTGGACATGATGGATCGTGCTTGCCCTGAGTATCTAGTGAGTCATTGAAGGTATACCACCACCACTAATATATTGGTATGATGAAGAAGCATGAATATGAGACATGATGACTAATGTGATGGGGACTTGAGTGAAAATTGGTCGTGACCCACAGATTGTTGTGGCAGGAGGAAGAGAAGTATTGATAAAATTAGTGGCATTTTTAAGAGGAATAGAAGATTGTGGAATATAAACATGTGGTTGAGTAGAAGAGGATGGTATAGAAGCATGTTGGAGAATAGACTTGATTGGGTTGGATAATGGTATAGATTTCAAGAAGGAAGAAGATTGGATGTAAACTAGATACTGCGGGTGCTATTGATTGAGGATGAATAATAGGAGCAACAATGTGAGTAGAAGGAAATTATCCTTGTTGTTGTTGATTAAGAATGGATCTATCAAAATTAGGGGGAAGGAAAGCTCCATTTTCAATAAGGGTCTTTAAAAGACCACTAGTATTATGTCGGATAAATTTCTCCATCATTTCTTGATTGTACGAATCCTCTAGGAATGTTTGCACTTCTGAGGAGAGGTCATCTTGATCAACCATGTTAGCATCCACTTGTGGTTGTGGATCTTGAATATTGGGTTGTACAGTTTGCCCTTGTATGGGATCTTGTGTAGGGTCTTGATATAGGACACTAATGTCTGGCATTCCATACTGTTGTTCAACCATTTTCTTCTTTTGAGATCGAGTTATGAACATACAAGAATAATCTTAGAGAAGATCTATTGGAAGAAAAGTTTGATGAAAGGACTTAGCTAGGATTTTGGATTTTGATTTGATTTGGATTTGGATTCGATGAAGTCAGATGGAACGATTGATGGGGTCCTTGGATTAGGATAAAAGTTTGATGAAGATTACACCTTAGTCCTTAGATGAGGATTTTAGGTGGGGGATGTTTGATGAAAGCCATAAACAAGGTGTCAACAAAGTTGGGTGAAATTTAGACCTTAGGATAATGATCAAAGTCTCTTTCTACTAGGGATTGACTAATGATCCCAAGAAAAATAAAGACGTAGGATAGGAGTCTTGATCAAATCAAAAGGTGAGGCAAAGGTACTTGGGGGAGATTCTTTCCCAAGCACAAAAGCCAAATGATTAATTTATTTAAGATGAGGTCTAAATAAAACTTCACAAGGTATAAAACCTTAGAGTGAGATTGATTTGATTGAAGGATGATTGATTGGAGGATGACTGATTAAGGATTGATTTGATTGATTGAATTATGAGGTTGATTGATGTGCTAAGCCCTTAGAAAATTTTTAAGATGAAATATCAAAGAAGGGTGATAGTGATGACTAGAAGAAATTGATGACTAGATTATCCTTGGGATGGGAATGACTCAATAAGTGATAGGTTCAGATGACAAGTTGTATGAAGGAATATGACCACCCTGATTTTGATAATAGTTGGTATTGAAATATAAGCTTGATCCTTGGTGTAGAGAATAGACTCTTAGTTCCTCAATAACATCAAACTCATTGCTATTACCATGAATATAATCGTGATATCGATGCAAAAAGGTCTTGTGCTAGAGCAAGAGTTTGCGATAGGTATACCAAATTTTTTTATGTCTAATGAGTTGGGCTTCAGTGAGCTTCTTCTTCTTGATTGCATGATGGATTGACTTCTTGGGATGCTTGTACAACTTAGGCTTATGAAACATGAGGTGAAAATGTGGTGGACTAGATTTGGACTTTGACTATGCAAGGTGCAAAAATTTGGATGGTGGAATGTTTGTCAAAAATGGAAAGTAAGGGGATTTTTTATCACTATACTCTTGGCAAGAAAATATCAAACATAGCAACAAAATTGGCCAAGTGTGACTCAAATACAATCATTCACCTTTATGGCATTTCCTGAGGCTGGTAAGGACAATATTCATGGATTTCACCTAGTTTCCTAGCTACGCTTACTCAGAGCGGATACTTAGATGCTTGACCCCATTGGCTCCACTCTCAACACTCACTTCTTTGGGGCAGCCAAGCATTAGTTCCCATGAAAAACTCCCCATGGCGAACTTTGCATCTCTACTAAGAGCCATAAAAATGTGAGTGCCTTCGGAGGTCCAACCTCCTGCACCAATGAATAGAAGGTTTTTGGCTTCTAAACACAAGAGTTATTAGTCAGGGCACATATTTGTGTGCCCATACATGTGGCACTCTATGCTCTGTAGTTACAGAAGGCTCCTAGCCTATAGAGGTTACACTCTATAGGGTTAATGGGGAGACATAGTGTCGGTATGAACTAATCAGCACACATTATTTGCAACTTTCATCAAAAACACATTTATTTATAGTGGTTCTGAAGAGCTTGGCTTTAGCCCATTACCACTTGGGTTATTCCCCTCTCACCAATGCCCATGTTGAGTGCCAAGAAAATTAGGAAGGCAGGCCCTCTAAGGGTAAAAACATGCAATTAAAATGAAACGAAGCACGACAAACATGGTGTTCATTGTCCCTTAATAAAACAAAATGTGTTGCTAATCTAAAGAAGACACTTGTAGATTTTAAATGCCCAAAACAAAATGTGTGCTAATCTAGATTTTCATAAAAGACAACTAGACTAGTGGAAAAAAAATTCTTTGCCCAATGTGCTGCAAAACAAACAATTAGCAGTTTCAGTTTTTAATCTTGGACTGAATGTACAGACCTGCAAAACTCAAAATTTGATCAGAACATAAAAATCCTATGGGCACAATGGACACATCGATATACAGGCAGACACGCTAAAGATCCTGTGCAAGCGTTGAAATGCCTGTGTGCGCGCTAAAGCAGGGTTTGCCTCCTAAAAACAAGAAACACAAAAAAAATAGTATTTAATTTTTTTAAACCAAGATTATACCTAAGAGGTCATGCTGAAATAGAAATGCTCATGCTGAGCTATGAGCGTACACACATGGAACAAAAAGGATTAGTGGGAAAAATAGAAAACTTATCAAAATTCAAAATTTTAAAATTTGACAGAGGGTGGGAACCATTCTAGTGGACATGTTGAATCAGAATGCAGATGCCAAACCACCTGCACAAGCATTGATTGCGTAGTTAACAAAATTACGTACTAAACATAAATACAAAGAAAATTTCTTTTATTTTATTTTAATTGATTTTAAATTTTTTATTTTATTTTGATTTTGACTGATTAAAACAAAAAGAGAAAGTAATTCTAATCTATCAAACAAGAAAGCTTTTTAACAGAGCAGATACGCCAAAGGAAAGACTACAAAAAATGGTGGGTTAGTGAAAATTCAAATTTAAAACACCTGTACTGAAGCACCGACGTATGCGCTGAACCAAAAGCATGCACACTAAAGCCACAATGGATGGGCTATTGTGCAAACACCTGCACTGATCTAGATCCTACAACTAAAAATCATGAAAAACTTACAAAAAACGTTAGACTTTTGGGATGTGGGTCCCACCAGGCATGCCAAAATGAACCAAGGGACAAAACCAAGCAATGTTAGTAGGTTAGTTTAAATTCAAATGATATAAAAAAACCTAATAAAATGCATAAAACTAACACTATTATACCTTGCAAGAGTGGAGTCTCTCTTGTTCCTCCGATTTGGACTCTTGTTGAAGCCAAGAATGTGCCCTTCCTTGACTTGTTTGGATTGGTCCAATATTGGAATGTGGATGGCTCTCCAAATTGCACAACAAGGGATTGATATGGATGAAGGATAAGTGCTCAAAGATGGATGAAAATATGATTATGATGTGGATACTTTTGATGGATGGCTAAACTGAAACTAGCACCATGAGATTACTTGGATTAGAGATATCAAATGAGAGGATGGAGACCCCAATTTATAGAATTGGATGGAGGAAAATGGATGTTTAAGATTGAAAAGCAATGGAGGGCTAGGATTGACAGGAAGAGATCACATGGATCAATGGACAATGACATGACAAAGGGGGTGGAGACCAAGAGATTTTCCATAAAGGCATTTCTTGTCTCCACCCTCCTCAAGGTACATAGGGAAGAGTTCCCAATGCACCTAGGAGGAATAAAAGGAATTAAAAATTCCTTGGGGGATGCACATGGAATTAAAAATTCTCAAGATATTGTGTGCATGAAGATTGGAAAGGGGAAAAGGAATTTTAAAATTCCTTGGGAAGGTGAGAAGCATGGGAGAATGTGAGATTTTGAAAATCTCACATTCACCCCCAAAAAAGGGGGCATTTATGGTGGAAGGTGAGAAGGGGGACAAAGTGGATTTAGTCATAAATGGCTATAGTTAACTTCTGTGCCTAATCATGGAGATTAGGTACTAGCAAGATATTGGGGGGATTATTTAGAAGAATTAGGTGAGGATAAAGAGAAATTGGGATTTGTAGGAGGATTTGACTAGGAGAGAGAATGAGGGGGAGTAATTAAAAATTGGAGAATAATGCTAAGTAAGATTAAGGGAGTTTCTAGAAGAATTGATTCGACTAACAATGTATTAAGACAAGGTGATTTGTAGGAATCACCTAAATTAATTAATTAAACGGGGGATTAAGAAGAGTTAATTTTGCAGTACTTTAAAGGAAGAAGGGAGATTTGATTTATTAAATAAATCAATCATTAGACTATAGTGACAATATTAATTAGATTAAATTTAATTAATATTGAGAAGAATAAATGCTAACATAATTAAATTAATTAATTATATAAGAGGTTTAAATTAATTGAAATAATTAATTTAAGTGTCTACATAACCCACTCCTTCTCATCAAAATTTGAAAAGTTCACAAATTGGGTGAAACCCTTTTTCTTCAGCTATGCAAATTTTGGCTTAAGATTGCCGAAGTCATCCATGATTATGTTTGTGTATAGGTCCAAGATGTCTTCCAAGCTGATCTCTTCAATTTCACAGTGCATATAAGCTCAAACATCATCAACTTGCAAAAGTCCATGCAGGAGGAAAGAAAATGCTCTAACCGGGTCATCCTCCATGGACTTTTAGGGGTGTTTCTTGAATAGAGGACAAGTCTTAACCTCAACCACCAGTGGAGTAGCAATGCAGGATTCAGATGCCATTTTAAAATCTTTGAAAATAACTCAAAAAAATACCCATTGAGAAATACCTTAATCAACTATCGGATGCCCTAGATCGCTTCGCTAGATTGCTTTAAGCTCTTTGATCAACTGGAAACTCTGATCGCCTTTCTCTTCAACTTGAAAACACCATTCGCAAAGTGAAGAATGATTCTCATATTTTCCCTTTTAAATTTGCAAACCTTAATTTCACTTTGAAATAAATGCACCTCAAATATTTAACCAGATGCCCTGTTTAGCTGCCGGATGCCACAATCGACCATCTAAGTTTGGGATATCAACTACTATCTATAATCCATTGACACATATCTCATAAAAGGAGTACTACATGATTTGCATTGGTTTGCCTCCCCCTAAAGCCAAAATTCGTAGTTATTAGATGAAGATTTTGCACTGGATTCAAGTACAGATTCATTATCTACCTTAGATTCATCCTTCTTTACCCACATCTTCTTATGTTGATCTCTGATCTCTTCCACTTTAACTTTACCCTTCTCATCTAATTTGATCTTGTCTACCAGAGCACTATTCTTGCTTCTGCAGTACTTTTTCAATGTGACCAGTTTTGTTGCATGCTCTGCAAATAACATTATTCTTCATAGGTCTAAAGTTCATCTAATTCTATCTCATCTTGCACTAATTAGAGATATGTCCAACCATTCCATAGGCATAACTTCTTTTATTTTGAAAGTTATTTATTACTGCTCTACACACATTTTACTTATGTCCAAAATTATTGCATATGAAACACTGACTAGTAAAGGTAGAAACATTATTCATCATATTGTTATTGTTTATCATTCCATTATTCATCCTACTTCTTCACTGACTTGCCATATGAACAAATTTATTGCAAGTAAAATATCTACCATTGAATTTGAGTATTAGGTTGTCTTATCAAAGAATTCTTTCTCTTCTTCTGACCATGTTTAGTAATGCCCTGTCCAGATCCAAAGGATTCACCTTTCTCATATCCAAGACCTCGCATATCCTTCCCATGTCTTTGACTTTCTATCATCTCATTAAGTCTTGTTGAACTAGCTGTGAATTTGTCTTTGTATTCATTGGTAGTAGCAAGTTCATACCTCAAGGTAATAATCTGTCTTTCAAGATCTTGACCATTATTCCTTGATTGTTGCAACTCAAGCTTCAACTGATTATTCTCATAGGTAAGCTTGAAGCATTCATTAGCTCTTTCCTTCAATGATTTTGTAGATTCTCCTCATTCTTCTTTCGGTCCTGAATCTCCTTAGTCATTCTCATCACAATGGATTGCATCTCATTCTTCAAAGCAACATTCTCTCTCTCAAGCTTATCAACTTCATCAGCTTTGTCCTGATATTCCATGATCTAATCTTCTTTCTCCTTCAACTTGTCCATTATTTCCTTCCTCTTTTCTCTGCAGATGCTTGCTTGATCCTTTAGTTCACTAATGAATTCATCAATTTCATTTATATTCTTCTTCAAGGTACAGGCCTGACTTCTAATAGCATCAAGATACTCAAGTGCCACATCGAGTTGTCTCTAGAAAGTGAAATCCATTGAATCAATCTCCCCGATCTTCTTCAAGTGGTTAAGCTTCCTTAGAGGAACTAGGCTCTGATACCAATTGTTATAATCAAAGATCACTGAGAGGGGGGGGGTTGAATCAGTGATCTACTAAAAATTGAAACAACAAACTTATTCTTTATCCACCGGTTAACAATGCATAATAGATAAGAACATAAACAACAATAAAATCACAAATCCACAACACCATAATTTTTACTTGGAAACCTGGAAAGGGAAAAACCATGGTGGGACTGGAACCCATAATATTCATATACTATGGCTAGGAGTACATAAATATTACATAGATGGGAATGCACTTGCATTCAGGCTCACTACCTAGATCTCACTGCTCAATAAAGTTGCCCAGAGAGATAAAACCCTCAAGGAAGTCTCACTAACTTACAATTTGATTACAATAGGAAAGTACAATGAAATGAACTCTTGGAGAGCATCTAACAATGCAAAATGAGTCCTAATTACGTTTTGAATCTTTGACTGTCTTTGCTCTACTGAATACTATGTTCCAGTCTCAGTCAGCTATCAGTTGATTTGAAAGCATGGTGCACATGCAAATCTATGCTCAGTCGTACAAAAATGGATCACCATACACATAACACACTGAAAATCAACCACCACAATGATCTTATATAACCGGTCTTGCCACAAAAACAATCTCCTTCAAGTCGGCTTCAATAAGTGTAACGTGTAGATCAAGTTAATTCAATCATGAACACACCATAGCACCAGACTAAAATATTATGACCACATGCTTCCTAAAGGTATTACCAAACATCAAGATTACAAAAATAATCACCACAAACACCATAATCACCAAAGATCATTTTGGATCAGCACATTATTGAAATACCCTGTTTTGCCATGTTTTGGTGGTTAACTATCTACTGGTTACCTCCATCTTCCGGATACGCTAGATCATGACTACCGAATTGAACCACCACAAAGATTTTCCATCAATGACAACCCTAAACAAATAATTAGCCACCAGAAGTCTCCTTAAAAAACCGGATAAGTTTAAATTGGCAACATTAAATCCCTCTTATATACTTGCTCATAGGATTAAATGACTAAATTTTCAACATGAGCCAACATAGAGGGGATTTTCCCACTTCAAATTTGAGTTGGGCTAGGTAGAGGGGTCCAAGATAGGTCCCCATTAAGGTGGATGAGGGTATTGGCAATATGGAGGAATTGATTATGTGTTGCATTGATGTTTGTCATTAATGTCAACACTAGCTTCTTTGGTTGTCTACCAGATTCTAGTAGAGTGGTTGGACTTTGATGATGATCAGGAGGTTTGTCTCCGGAATGTTCAATTGGTGGAATTGGTTTTGTTCGATCATTCATGTGGTTTATATGCGTGTCACATTCAGTTGGTTTAGGATTTTGTGATCCAGAAACTATCATATGTTCTAGTAAGCCTTTTGGTTACTGGTAAGGGTTTTACTAGCAGAGATTCATTAAAGATCTTTTGATGGATTCGATAAGTGGTGTTGGTGTGGCTTCTAGAAGGTTTTCGGGATGCTGATGGTTATCATTCTCATGTTCCATTTATTTGGTGGTGTTTCATTTGGCTTATGGCAACCTATTTTAGGTCTGGTGTTATTCTGTTAGGTTATGGATCGGTTTGAGTAACGTGTTGGTGAATGCTCCTAATGCATTACCAATTGGAATTATTGTTTGGTTAATATTTTTTCGATCTTAGGCCAGCTTGGGTTATCATTGGTTTGAGGGTTTGTGTAATGGATTTATTGTATTATCATTTAGGTGGCCGACCTAATTATTTAGGTCTCGGGTTGGTATAAAGATGATATAAGATCTCTTTGTAGATTGTGGTTGTGGGTTATAGGATTATCTGTGTGCGAATAAAGTTATAATATGCAGAGGTTTTTGGTCAATCATAGGTGATCAAATTGGGTTTGTGTAAGACATTTAAGACCTCCTGTATTGAGCCTAATTGGAACTGTACTTAGGCATAGGAGATGCTAATTGTAGTTCATTCTTATTTCCAGATTGTAGTCCAAAGATCTTTTATAGTTAGTGAGGATCCTTTGTGATGAGAAGTGCACTCTAGGCTATTGGCCTTCCTACATGTGCATGCCCCTTATTGTAATCATATACTTGTTGCAGAAGTATCATCTGACTATGGGTAGGCTTCCCACCATGGTTTTTCCCTTTATCGGGTTTTCCACATACAAATCTTGGTGTTATGTGTCATGGATGCATGGTATTTGGCTTATGGTGTATGTTTGTGCTTAATTGATATATCTTCTATTCTGGTATTCAGTTTATGCATTCTGGTAAAAGGTTTTAAGTACTTAAAGTTTCATAATCTATTGACAACTGATTCACCCCTCCCTCTTAGTTATCCACCGGTTATCCTAACAATTGGTATCAGAGTTTGGTCCTCTCTGCAGAAGCTTAACCACTTGAGGAAGATCCTATGGAGATTCAACTTCAATTTCTTCCCAGAAGGACAACCCTAGGCTTGAAGGAACAAATTATAGGGTATGGAAGCTTCAGATGGAGACTCATCTAAGATGTCTTAGCAAAAATATTTGGGAGATCACTAAGAAAGGCTATACTCCTTATGATCCAGAATCTGGCAACCCTCCTCTGATAGACTTGGATAAGAACATTGAAAATGACTATAGAGCTAGAGAAGCCCTTTTGAGTGCCCTTCCAGATCAGTAGGTAATGGAATTAACTAACAAATCATCTGCAAAAGCTATATGGGATAAATTAGAGACTCTGAATCAAGGTGACCCTACTGTTAAAATTGCTAAACTTGATGGTTACCGGGTGAGGTATGAGAACCTGAGAATGGAGGAAGATGAAAGAATTGCTGCTTTTATGGAAAGAGTCAATGAAATTGTCTAGGGAATTCAATGTTGTGGTGGATCTATGAGTGAAGATGAGATTGTTTCTAAAGTATTGAGAGCTTTGCCACCGGCTTACAAAATGAATGCTACTACAATCAATGAGATGAGAACTATGTCTAACACTTCTGTTAATAGGGATATTTTGGTTGGAAAGTTATCTGATTTTGAGCTTGAAGAATTTGGTTCTCAAGGAGCTACAAAGATAGATTCTACATTCAAGGCATCTACATCTTCAGTCGACAAGAGTGATTGGAAAGTATTATATGCAATAGAAATGGAGGATATGAAGAAATAAGATGAAGAGCTTGAGAAAATTGAAGCATTATTTGCTAGAAAAGTACCTAAGGGTCTGACAGGAAGTAAGTATGAAGGAAAATAACCTTTCAAATGTTTTGCATGTAATAAGATAGGTCATTTTGCATCTAGATATCTTGAGAGGAATTCAAGATTTGAAGGAAAAGCTAGAAGATATTTTAAGACTAACCATGAATATCAGAACAAGCATAAGTATAGAAGGAACAAAGATAAATCATGCTACTATGCTGATGAGGAAGGTGTAACTGATGATTCTGATGATGAACTGGCAAAAGATTCAGCTAGTGGATTTGGGAATGGAAAGGAATGGGTATTCTTAGCTATCAAGGAAGATGCTCTAGAACCTATCATTCAAAATGAAGAGAAGGCCCTTGCTACTAAAGCTAAAGACAAGGATGCATGGGTGATAGACAGTGGATGTTCACATCATATGACTGGAGATAAAAGAAAGTTTCTATCTCTACAATAATTTAATGGAGATCTAGTCAGATTTGGAGATTACAAAGCATGCATGATCAGTGGAAGAGGAAATATATCATTGGATGGTAAGCATAACACTGATAATGTCTATTATGTAGAAGGTTTAAGGTATAATATTTTGACTGTAGGATAGTTGGTGGATAAGGGATTTCAATTATAGTTCAAGGATGGAAAATGCAAAATCGTCAACAGATCTGGATTGGAGATTGCAACTGGTACTCAGACTAGAGGTAGCATCTTTCATCTGAACTCCGGTGAGAAGACATGTTTGATTTCACATATTGATGAGAGTTGGCTATGGCATAAGAGGTTGTGTCATGTAAATTTTGATTGCATTGTAAAGATCATTTCAACTAAGGCAATTAGAGATATACCTAAGATTGTGAAGCATCATAATCTAGTATGTAAGGAATTTCAAATGGGTAAGCAAGTCGGAACTTCTTTTAAGAGTATACAAGAAAAATATAATGATGTTCTTGATCTTATTCATACTGATTTGTGTGGTCCTACTAGAATAAGAAGCTTTCAGGGTGCTAGATATTTCATGCTAATCATTGATGATTATTCTAGAATGATGTGGGTTACTTTTCTAAGGGAGAAATCTGAAGTCTTTCAAAAGTTCAAGATATTTAAAGCTATGGTTGAGATAGAGATAGGGTTAAAGATAAAATTCCTAAGATCCAATCAAGGTGGTGAATTCACATCCAGTGAATTTAATAGTAATTGTGAGAAACATGGGATAAGGAGACAGTTGTTTGCAACACGGATACCTCAGTAGAATGGTGTTGTGGAAAGAAAGAATAGAACAATATTGGATTCAACTAGAACTATGATGACATAAACTAATCTGCCTCATATCTATTAGAGATAAGTTGTGAGCATGATGATATACACATTCAACATAGTTCATATCAAAGGAGACACCGGTAAGACACCTTATGAGTTATGGTTTGGTCATACACCTATAGTTAAGTACTTCAGAATCTTTGGTAGTAAATGCTATATCAAAAGAGATGATTTCATTGGAAAGTTTGATCCTAGATGTGATGAAGGAATATTTCCTGGTTATTCAAATGAAAGCAAATGATATAGATATTATAACAAAAGATTGTGAAGAATTGTGGAGAGCACTAATGTCAAGGTGGATGAGTAGTACATAGGTCAAATCAAAACTTATGAGAGAGAACCAGAAGTGGAAATGATCATAACTGAACTGGTAACACCTGTACAGAAACAAAATGTTGAACCATTTACCCCAGCAGTATTAGAAAAATCAATAGTAACTGAAGATCGGAGAAGAGAAACAAAAAGTCAGAAGACTCCTAGGTATGTAAGGTTGAATCATTCAGAAGATCAGATCATTGGAGACAAAAACAAAGGAGTGATGACAAGAAGAAGGTTGGCAGATGAAGAGGTATGCTTAATTTCTCAAATTGAACTGACATAAGTAGATGAAGCTTGTAAGGATGAATATTGGATGAAAGATATGGAAGAGGAATTGGATCAGATAGAAAAGAACAACACATGGACTTTAGTTCCCCGACTTAAAAAATAATAATGTTATTGGAACTAAATGGTTTTTTAGGAATAAATTGAATGAAGATGGACAAGTTGTGAGGAACAAGGCTAGATTGGTTTGTAAAGGATATTCTCATTAGGAAGGAATTGATTGTGATTAAACTTTTTCTCGAGTAGCTAGGATTGAAGCTATCAGATTATTTCTTGCTTATGCTGCCCATAAGAAATACAAGGTTCATTGGATGGATGTTAAGTGTGCATTTTTAAATGGAGATCTTGAAGAGGAAGTCTACATTGAGTAGCCTGATGGATTTTCACTTTCAGATGACAAAAACATGGTTTGCAGATTGAGGAAAGCTTTATATGGATTGAAGCAATCCCCTAGATCTTGGTATGCTAGAATGGACAAATATATTTTGAAGCTTGGTTTCACTAAAGGTAATGTTGACAGTAACTTGTATTATAAGATCACTAATAATTACACATTGATTGTTGAGGTCTTTGTTGATGATATCATTTTTGGAGGTGAGGAAAAGTTATGTATGGAATTCTCCGATAATATGAAGAATGAATTTGAGATGTCTATGATTGGAGAAATGAGATTTTTCTTAGGTTTGCAGATTACTTAGACTAATAAAGATATTTTCATCTATCAAACTAAGTATGCTGGAGAGTTGTTCAAGAAATTCGGTATGAAAAATTCTAAACCAGTTGGTACTCCTATGGTTACAAGTGAGAAATTGACAAAGAAAGATGTATCGGCTCCGGTAAATCCTACAAGATACAAATATATTGGAGGTTTTTTATATTTGACTTAGACTAGATTAGATATAATGAATGCAGTTTGTATTGTATTAAGATATCAGAGTGATCCTAGAGAAAATAATGAGAGTGCAGTGAAAAGGATTTTTCAGATATTTACAAGGAACAACTGAGTATGGTTTATGGTATCCTAAAAATGATGACTTTACAAGTTATGTGCATATACCGATGCAGATTGGGCTGGAGATATAGATGACCAGAAAAGCACATCTGGTGGAGCTGTCTTTCTTGGAAAGAAACTTATTTCATGGATCAGCAAGAAAAAGTCATGTACTTCTTTATCTACTAATGAAGCTGAGTATGTTGTTACTGCTACTAACTATACACATTTTGTGGATGAAGTAAATGTTGAAATATATAAGGGTAGATTGTAATGAACCGGTAGTTATTCACTGTGATAATTCTGCTGCTAGTGACATATCAAAAAATATGGTATTTCATTCAAAGACAATGCACATATCAATCAAGTATAACTTTTTTGAAGGAAAATGTAGATGCAAATGCAGTTAGATTAGTTTATGTGAATACTAAAGAGAAAATTACAGACATCTTCACTAAACCTTTGCCCAAGGAATCATCTGAGTACTTTAGAGACAGATTGGGGGTCTCTGCCCCTCTAGTAGAGACTTAAGTGATGTTGATTGGCATCAATCCAGTATGCATTATCATAACTATTATTTTTTTCAAATTGATGAGATGGTGCTACTACTCAGGGGGAGTAGTTAGTTGTGTGGTTAAGAGCATCTATGGTTTTTCTTTGATGTTTATGTCATATTTCTAGCATTGATGTCAAAGGGGGAGAGATATACATGTGAAAAATAGATCTTAACAGAGATAATAGTCACAGGGGGATTTTGGTCTATGGCTTGGTTATCTGGTTTAGAGCTTCATTGATATATCATTTGTTGGATGTCTTCCATTGGGGGAGACTTGTTTGGCATCTCTTGGCACTTGCAATTTTTTCATATCTAGTGTGTCATCAATGCCAAAGGGGGAGATTGTTGGCAATATGGAGGAATTGATTATGTGTTGCATTGATGTTTGTCATTGATATCAACACTAGCTTCTTTGGTTGTCTACCGGATTCCGGTAGAGTGGTTGGACTTTGATGATCAGGAGATTTGTTTCTAGCATGTTCTAACTAGTGGAATTGGTTTGGTTTGGTCATTCATGTGGTTTAAATGAGTGTCACCTTCAATTGGTTCAAGATTTGGTGATCCAAAAGCTATCATATGTTCTAGTAAGCCTTTTGGTTACTTGTAAGGATTTTACTAGAAGAGCATCATTGAAGATATTTTGATGGATTCGATAAGTGGTGTTGATGCGGCTTCTAGAAGGTTTTTGGGATTCTAATGGTTATCATGTTCGTGTTCCAGTTATTTGGTGGTGTTGCATTTGGCTTATGGTAACATCTTTTAGGTTTGGTGTTATTCAGTTAGGTTATGGACCGATTTGTGTAACGTGTTGGTGGATGCTCCCAATGCATTACCGGTTGGATTTATTGTTTGGTTAATGTTGTTTTGGTCTTAGGCTAACTTGGGTTATCATTGGCTTGCGGGTTTATGTAATGGATTTATTGTATTATCTTTTAGGTGGATGACCTAATTATTTAGGTCCCAGGTTGGTATAAATATGATAAGATCTCTTTGTAGATTGTAGTCGTGGGTTATGGGATTTTCTGTGTGCGAATAAAGTTGTAATCATATGCAAAGGTTTTTGGTCGATCATAGGTGATAGAATTGGGTTTGTGTAAGATGTTTAATACCTCCAGTATTGAGCTTAATCAGAACTGTACTCAGGCATAGGAGATGATATTCTTGCAATTCATTCTTATTTTTGGATTGTAGTCCGAAGATCTTTTGTAGTTAGTGAGGCTACTTTGTGATGAGCAGTGCACTCTAGGTTGTTGGTCTTCCTGCATGTGCAAGCCCCTTATTGTAATCACATACTTGTTGCAAAAGTATCATCTGACTATGGGTAGGCTTCCCACTATGGTTTTTCCCTTTACCGGCTTTAACACGAACAAATCTTGGTGTTATATGTTGTGGATGCATGATATTTGGCTTATGGTTTATGTTTGTGCTTAATTGATATATCTTCTATTTTGGTGTTTGGTTTATGCATTTTGAAAAAGGTTTTAAGTTCTTAAAGTTCCATAATCTATTGAAAATTGATTCACCCCCCCTCTCAGTTGTCCACTAGTTATCCTAATAGAGGATGCCACACCTTGGTCCTACCCTAATTTGGGGCAAGATCAAGGTGCAGGTAGGGTGCATCATTTAGTTGCATGAAGATTTTGATATGTATGAGCATAACCAGGTCTCTGATTAGGCAAAGAGGCGTAGACACTAAGGTGAAGACCCAAATGCAGTCGAAAATTGCAAGGGGGTGCAATTCTAAGACATTACATTTAACCCCAACTTTAGCAGGAGTATGAGCTTACACAAGTACTTGAGGTAAAGTAAAAGGAATTTAGATTGAAAGACTTTCACCATTTCAACAAAAATATTCACCAAGCTCGTAGTGGAATTTAGGATCTTACGACTTCAATGATAAGGTAAAAGGGAAGATCATGAGAGAGAAAGAGAGAAACATGACTACAACTAGTAAGGTTCTCTTACTATGAGTCATGAAAAGAAAAAGCACCAAAAATTAAAAAGAAAAGATGAAGTTTGCAAAGTAACTTTAAGTATCAAGAGAGAATCATAAGTGTAGTGTATGCCACCATGTTAAAGTGACTGCGCATGCCTTGTTGATAGAAATTGCTTTAAAGTAGGATACACCCAAAGAAGAAAAGCACATTATCACAATAATTTATCCAACAAGAGAGGAAAAATCAAAGGATAATTATCACAAAACACAAAGGATGAGGTGGTTTCACCTAGCTTTGGATTCAATATGATTTTTATGATCTCATGTATATCATGTATATATATATGCATAGAATTGTCCTCGTCCCCTAAATAGAGGAAACCACCATGGAAGAAGGGAACACATGTGTCTTTTGAGTCAACATAGAAGAGACCAAAAGAGATCTCAATGTTTTACAGCATCCTCAAGTAGAAAACACTAGGGACAACAAATAGAAGAATAGGGAAACAAATTGAAGAATGACACAAATAAGCAAGAGAGGAGAAAGAGAATCTACAATGCTAATGAAGGTAATCAAGCACACCATCCTCCCCCTGATCTTATTGATCATTATTTTGGGAAGGTGGACAACATGCAAGAGGAGCCACATTGATCATAGTAGATGGAGCTATCATAAGTTCCAAACAAGGACCATGCTCTAATGATGAGTCACTTTGTTCATTACTAGGAGCTAGGATTAGTGCTTTTGAAAATTTTGCAAATAAATCATTGTCAACATCAACATATTTGTATTCATCATCAGAAATATTAGTATTTTCATCATTAACAATATTTTCACCTATTTCTTCATCAAGATTAATAAGAATAGGAGCTCTAATAGGAATAGAACTTGAACCATCATTTGTTTTACGAATTTTGCATCTTGGAGAATTAGGTTGAACATGTTGTTTAGGAGAAAATGGAATCATGTCAATAGTTGGTGTTTTAGGAGAATAAATGGTTTGGGAAGAAATTTCATGAGCTTTAGCATGACGTCTCTTTCGACATTGTCTCACACAACAGTTTCATCTAGTTTTGGCTAAAGGTTGAGGAGGTTTAGGTTCATCAGGTATAGGCTTTGTCTCTTCTTTTAGGGAAGGATGAATGGGTTGAGGTATTTTAGGTTGGACAATAGGATAGTTTGGTCATTTCTTTCTATAAGATGAAGGAGGAGGAACTGAACCATATAAAGGAGGAATGGGAGGTGTAGGAAGGAAACTAGGTCTATCATGAAGAGGAGGGATAGATCTAGCCTTAGGAGGAATATATTTATGTGTAGGAGGAAGAGTTTTTATACCTTTGGGAGGAGGAGTAGACTAATCCATAGGAGAAGGAATATATTCTTCTTTAGGAAGAAGAATATCTCTTTTCTTAGGAGAAAGGATACTCTTCTCTATAGGAGAAGGAAAAGGTGCCTCTTTGGGAATAAGATTACTTATTTCTTTAGGAGGAAGAATAATCTTATCCTCAAGAAGGGGTATATGATCATCAATAGGAATGATGAGTGTTCGATTTATAGGTTTACTCAAGGATAAAATCATTTCATTTTTCTAGTTTTGATATGTTCTAAAGATAGCATCACTTCTAGGTTGAAGAGGTTGGAATCATTCAGACCAGAATTTCAAGACAAACATCTCCATGCCTCATTGTAGGTAGATATATACTATGATTAACATTTATGATTTCACCATTATGAGGAAATTTCACACTTATGAATAGTAGAAGACATCACTTTCATGGAAGAGAGATAAAGATGTCCCAACTTCACACAAAATTGATTGGATGTAGGAATGATAGCAAATTGAACATCTAAGCATTTAGTGCCAACATCAATAGGAAGTGCTATAGTATCAATAGAAAGACAATGGAAGTCATCAAAAAATTTAAATACCACATCATTATCATCATATATCATTTGATATAATTCCAAATTATAAAGAAATTCTTCAGGTATCACATTAACCATGCAAGCAGGATTAATAAGCACTCCTCGAGAAGGTATAC